>NC_137455.1:258235528-258835528 GCF_964235325.1 Thermobia domestica
ATCGTACACTTCCTGAAATTGTGAGATTCACCAATTAGCAGGAGGTAGAAACAGCAGTCAGAGACTAACTATTTTATTTCTGAAGAGAAGACGTGGAATTGAGGAACTGGGAGGAAGGTGGCTAGAAACAGGGACAACCATTAAGTAAAATAAGCATATGCTTAGGCCATCGAGAGAAGAGAGCAGCAAAGGATTTTTTCTTACCCGAATTCATAGCCGATGGACTACATGGTACAATAATTAAAATATGCAGCTGAACTAGTATTCGCAAAAGATGGCATCACATTAAATGAAAATAATAATAATATGTATGTATACAATAATAACAACGGCACTCAGAGAGTTCAGACCACAAGGGTCATGAAATCGAAGGAAAAAAATTAATGGTGGCGTAAATAAAAATAGGGAAATTGTATGCAATCTGTGAAATTTTGCATAGTTTCTATACGTCAGAAGGAAAGGACGAAAAAGAAAAGAATATTGCGTTATAAACATAACATCCTTGATGGAAATAATAATAATAATAATAATAATAATAGAGGTAATGATTGCTAAGAGTACTGATTGAGGATCTGATGAGAGACTGTATTTTCTTTAGAAAAAGGAAAAAATCTTTCAAATATATATAAAGTACAAGGCTATAAAAATAAACGTTATTTTCCATCTCACTATAAGTAGTGTTTAATTTTAAGAAATAAATTTTGATTTCATAGTTTGTTATTGTATATATACAATGAATTATATATATAGGCTATAAGAGCAAGAAAATCTTTTAAGTACTTAAGACCGCGGAGGGTCTAAATCGGTCCCTTGATGCAGATAATCCAACATGAGAGGCTTTACAACTTTAATTGTACTTTAATAATTATAGGTATGCTCGTACCAAAATATTGGAAGACTTATGACACTGACTTGTAATTTTGTATAAATGATGATATTATTATTATTATTATTATTATTATTATTATTATTATTATTATTATTATTATTATTATTATTATTACTGTTACTTATTGACTTAGGAGTAGATTAAGTATGTGGTATGTATATTCGCATGTATATTGTAAAGCTGAATAACGTAATATACTTATTTTAAAGGACTATTACAATAGTGTTACTGTTAGGGGAGAGAGGATGTCTTGTCCACACATCACTCACCTAAAAGTCATCTGATCGGCTATGGTTCATCATCAAATCATCAAAAACATTCTATGACTTGGACATATTTTGGTAACTATACATTAAAGTTTTAAAACGGGATTTCACTATCACATATTTTCTTGAAATCAAAGCAACTCATTTCTGTTTTAAAGATAAATTGTTGTTTCATCAAAAATATTATTTGCTGTCACAAGATAATACTTTTATTCGGTATTAGGTAAACACACGTTAGTTTAAAGAATTGAATTAAATGTAATTATTGAAACTGCAGTAGTTGTTAGTTCTGTGGCGTGTAACAAATAATTAGTATCATTACGTACAAAAGAACTAAACTCTCTATCATAAAGCAACGTAGGGTTAAAATGAACTAGCCGACTATTCTACGATTTTATATGAGAAATGTGTGATTAGCACATTGCAATTCTAATGGCCTTTCTTGTTGATTTTCGTTACCAGATTCCACTACCTCTTTCATTTGAGAAAGCCCTCGTCATTGATCCAGTAGTTAGCTTATATACCTTTGGAACTCGAAGTTCTGTGTTCGATTGCACCTCATAGAGTCTACCACAGTAGGCAAACGCACCAGTCAGTCAATCTAAAATAGTAGGGTGTGTAGCACTGAAAAGTATATTAAATAAACGCATTACAAACAAAATTCCAAGACAGATTTCTTGTAGCCAACGTCAGAAGTTCTGCTCTGATATATCATTGATGAAAGAACAAGTTTTCGAGAATGAGATCTGCCACGTATTTGCGTAAAGTACGTGTTTTATTAAAAGATAAAATAATTAAAGGATACAATTAATAGAAAAGTTAAACTTTACTTATTACTTTTAGATGTAATAAATTACTTTTTCCAATGTTTAATTGTAAGTGTTTGAAAATGTTTTGTTAATTATGAAGGATATAATAATATTGAAGAACAAGAAGGGAACCCGATTACTGGATGTTTAAGTATGTAGTGATGAAAAATTCTTCACCATTAAGATAATAATTTAACAGCTAAAAGTTCTCCATATTATATATTATACATGTGCTCTCCAATTTTTATTCCTTCTAATTACGTACTTCTTCTTGTTCACCTCAACCATAGGTTGGTGGGCAACATGGAAATTTTAAAACTTTTCTCTCGCTTGGGAGAGCAGTTTTATACTTTGATAACGCTTCTTCTTCGTAACTGCATCTAGATATTCTATTCTTGGTCTTCCTCTTCCTGGTTTTCCTTCTGACTTTCCCTCTATTAGCACAGTAATCCAATCGGAGTGTTGAATAAGATGGCCAGGCATGCTGTTTCTTCTTTTTCCTATTATCTTCATGATCTGTCGTCCTTCATTAGCTTCCTTTAGTACGTCTTCATTCCATTTCCTTCCCTTGTTCCTCTTTTCCTCCCGAATCCAAAAACTGGTCCTCCGATAACCGTTCTTCGACCTTCACCTCTATTCATTGTGCGATAATTTTGTACAGTATTTTTGATGCATGGGAAAGCAAAGTTAACGTTCTGTGTTTTTCGCATTTCCGTGCGCCTTTCCTCTTCGGGATAGGTACCAATATGCTTTCCTCAAAGTCTCTTGGTATTTTTACTGAGATGTACATTTCATTAATAAGACTAAATTGTTTCTTCTTTGTTGCTATTCCGAGATTCTTAATCACTTCCGTTGGTATTTGATCTATTCCTGGGGTTTTACCATGTTGCATTTTGCCCAAAGCATTGTCAAATTCTCACTGCAAAATTGATGGTAATAATTAATTTTCATCGACGTCTTCTTCCTTCTCTATCTCTTCTTCGTTCACTCTGTTTCCTTTGTAGAGTTCTTCAATGTATTCCTTCCATCATCTTGTTATACGCTCCTCTTCTATTAGCATTGTTCCGTCCTTGTCTATGATAATGTCTGTGCCTTTCTTTTTCTCACCGAACTGTTTTCTAACTTTTCTATATGCCGTTTCTGTATTAACTTTAACTACATTTTCCTCAATTTCCTTTGCATAAATTGTTTATCCAGTTTTCTCTGGCCTTCTTTACTTCTCTGTTGATGTGATTTCTGCACCTTCTGTATTCCACTTCTTTGTTTGTTATCTTGAACTGTCTTCGTTGTTCCATCATTTCCAATATTTCTGCTGTTATCCAGGGTTTATATTGGGTTCTCGTTTCTCTTCCTATGTGCTCGTCGGCAGCTTTTGTAATCCCTGCTTTCATAGCTTCCCATTTCGAGTCGATGTCATCACCTGCTAAAGCTACCGTAGACGTCTCTTTGTCTGTCTCATTTGCAAATTCCCTTTTCATGTTTTCATCTCTTCTTAGGTTGATTATGTTCCATCTTTTGTTTGGTGCTACCACTCGTTTCCTCTTTAGTTGGAGTTCGCTCTTCATCAAAACTAAATTATGGTGTGAGTCAACGTCTACTCCTGGGTAACTCTTACTCTTCTTCACTTGATTTCTAAATGCTTGTCGGGCCAGTATATAGTCTATTTGATATCCTTCTTTGTTTACTGGTCTTGTCCATGTGTATCTTCTTCTTAGTGGTTATTCGAGGAGAGTGTTTGTTACAGGCGGTTTATGGCTTTTGCAGAACTCAATTTATCGTGTACCTCTCGCATTCATTTCTCCTAGGCCAAAATTCCCAGTTAATTCTCTGCTTTGCCTTCGCCGTCTACTGCGCTCCAGTCACCCACGATGATTAAATTGTCCTGGTCTTCAACTTTCATAAATACTTCTTCCATTTGCTCATAGATTTCTTCTACTTTCTCATCTGTGTAGCTTGATGCAGGCATATATACTTGGATTCTCATCATGTTTCTTGGTTCGGTTGCTACCTTCAACATTATTATCCTTTCATTGTATTTCCAATTGCCTATAACTTTCTGTCCTATCTTCTTATTCAAGAGCGGCAGTTGAATGGAACGTTGCACTTCGTTTATTCTTCTTCCTCACGCGTAAAGAAGATAAAAGCAGTAGTATTAGATTAAAAACTGTCACAATTTTATTTGTATTTCGACTTCTACGTCCATTTTAGCAGTTGTGTGCATATGCAGTTCTAGGTTTACAATATGATAATCACATTACCACATAAGCGTCATTTAGCGGAGGCAGGAGGGGGCATTTGAGGAATACAAACACTTTAATCGATTGTCTACTAATATACTAGTACAAAACGTGAAAGTCTTATGTCGGTGGTGCTCTTGCCCCCATCAAGCGAAGTCTCAAATGACGTCCCTGCATTACCACATAAACCTAGAGATATAAGCAAACTAAAAGTGTGGGGAAAATAAAAATAAGAAAGAGTCTAAAGTGACATTTAATAAGTATCCATGTAGTAAGCACCTGCGTGAATATCACTTTTCTTAATGTGAATAATACAGTATATTGCAGTGTTTTTGGTAAAGTCTAATAAAACAGATCGGGATTAAACCCTTCGTCTATTTATTATAAAAATAAATGTCTATAATGATTTACAAAGTTTCTTTGTAATATACAAGATGTCTCCAAAGTTCAGTGTATCCTCAGCACATAGTAGTGGCTTTGGAAATGTAGGTCTTAGGTTATAATAGGAACCCTTCGCTCATTGCAGCCTCCGGGGCATGTGATTATAAGGAGTCTCCTTCGCGCACTGTGATCTCGAGAGACAGATACAGGATTTCTCCACAGCTCACTGCAGCCCCGGCAGAAATGTGGATGGAGGATATTTCTTTCGCTCAATGCAGCCTCCAGAGATAAGTTTTAGAGAGAATCTTCATAGCCCATTGCGGCCCCAGGAGAGAGGTGTTGGTAGGTTAATGTTCAGCTGTAGGCTGATGTTCCTGTCCACTTATGGTCCTCTTTTATGGATGCCCTTTGAAGGAGTGGTACGTGAGGAGAGGATTGTCCATCTTCGGTTTCCTTCCGAACCAACTTCGTAATTTCCCGGTGTTCTTCCATCGTCTGAAGGTGACAATGTTTGTATATAGTAGCACCTGGTTATGAATGAAGCATGTGTTTATGGAGATTGCTTACACTATGAGGGTAGGGATACTTACAATATACACAATTTGTTAAATTTCTCCAACAGAGTATATTAACAAGGATCACGCTTATCTAGATTTAGTAATTAAAATTAGTTATCTAGTTAATAATGTCAGTTAAGAGGATTTTACTGGTGGAATACTAGAGAGTATATTGGGATTGGAAACACTGAGTTAAATATAAAAAGAAAGTTAGAGAAAGTTACTGAGCTCGTGCTCGTGCCAGGTGTACTTGATGTGCGCTCGTGCCCAATAAAACCAGATTTGCATGCTCTTGAAACATATGAGCAATGTGAATAAATGGATTTCAATTCAACCTGTTTATATTTGATTACACACTCACACCCAAAAAGATAAAAGTTCTGTGCACCGGACCTTAGGATATGGATTCAATGTATTTTGGTGCACAGAATCCAAATTTCGAAAAGCCTGGACGATCGATCGTGTCATTTTTTTATGGGCGAAAAACTTCAGCGATTTTAGATAGAGAGGATACACATGAAACAGCCGTAAAAAATCTATGCAGCGTACGCCAGGGTATGGACTCGATGTATTTTGGTGCACAAAAACCAAACTTCGAAACCCCAGGACGATTGAGTGTGTCAATTTTCTTTTATGGACGAAAAGTGTTTGCGCTCTTTTACGTACTAAGATTAGCACAAAAATTCGTTGAAGTTTTTCGCCCATAAAAAAAACTGACACGGTCGATCCTATTGGTGTTTCGAAATTTGGATTCTGCGTAACAAAACACATCGCATTTATACCCTGAAGTTCGGTGCACAGAACTTTTATTATTTTTGTGTAGCATTGGTATTATTACTTATAGGCAAGAAATATTGTTACTTATCCTTCCATATGCTCCATACATACATGTATTCTTACTTACCTTTTTAACAAAATGAAGAAAGTGCTTTCTGCTAAAAGAATTTTTCTTTCATTTTTTGCAAACTACAAAAACTTCTGATTCTAATAGGAAGAAACAAATATGTTCATATAAGGTAACTGGATACAATAACGCCACTTTTTTTAAGGATTTCACATTTGATATTTGACGGAAAGAAATAATATTGCATTGTTTAGTCACTTAGTGTTCACTGACTACAACAAAGTGCAAAGATCCCTGGAAAAATATAGGTAGTACAAGTGATACTCAAAAATGTCGCGCAAAGTGAAATGACGTTATTGCATACGCTATGGATACAATAGCACCAGATTATCATTATTCATATTATCATGAAATCTATGAATTGAGATACGTTGAAACAATTACAGTTAGTTGAAACAAGAAGAGCGTGCCCAGTAAGAGGCAATATGTCATCCCAAGTTTCATGATACGATCGCTTAGAGACTCCACATTGAAACCAATCAATAGTTTTACCAGCATCGTCGTAATAGTACCCTTTGCAAGTAACGTAATAGTAGAAGTTATCTTTGCTATGATAGGTTTTTTTAACTTATGCCTTCGCCATTATTTTTTTAAGTACCCCCTTTCTTTCATCCACCCTCCAACAAAGTTGACCCTTTATCCTTAAAGTATTCGTTAAACAGACTTCTAGTCACTACTACTGCTTGGACGTTTCTTCCTCTATTCCTTTGAGGAAGAGATCTGAATAATAATAATAATAATAATAATAATAATAATAATAATAATAATAATAATAATAATAATAATAATAATAATAAGAAGAAGAAGAAGAAGAAGAAGAAGAAGAAGAAGAAGAAGAAGAAGAAGAGAATGTAAAGTAAAACTTGCTAACTTCGGATATGAAAGTGTGTTTTGATTTTAACGAAAAGACGTTGCTAAAGATTTCAAGCCTAAACCAAAACCAAGCCTGAAAAAAATACTGACTACATTTAACTATTGACTAATTTCTTTCATATGTAATTAGTAATTTTATGTGTCTTATTTGCTTACGTAATTTGAGAACATTTTAATATAGTGAGATTTTTTCAAACCAGAGGTAATTAAATATGAGGGTTTTAAATCAAAGGTCCCTGTATGGATTTTATTCCAGTATGCAGT
Organism: Thermobia domestica; assembly: GCF_964235325.1. Lineage (NCBI taxonomy): Eukaryota > Metazoa > Arthropoda > Insecta > Zygentoma > Lepismatidae > Thermobia > Thermobia domestica. The sequence continues at coordinate 258,242,709 of NC_137455.1, forward strand.
AAATTAAAAATGCAGCACTTTTTTCGCTACTGGTATTTTAGTAGTTTATATTTACAAACTTTTATATATATGACTAGCTGAAATACCCATGCTTCGCATGGGTCAGAAAAAATATCTATGTAAATAAACTGAACAACGAAAGGAAAAAATATTGGTCATTTTCTACTACTTTTATATATCCCGGTAAACGCCTCTGAGACCCCCTGGTTCGAAATTTTTTACAAAGAAAACGCCTCTGTCTCCCAGCTGATGGGGCTGTGTTTTTAAGTCAACGCCTGTTGGAGTATCACCATTCATCTCAGAGACCGCGGAAACTATCGATTTGACACAAATATCAGTCATTTTGAATTATTTTTACATGTCTCGGTAATCCTCTTGCAGGTGACCCCCGACCTGCATATAATGGTAGCTGAATTTGAAAGTCATCGCTAATGGAAGTATCACCATTGATCTCAGCGACGCAAAAACTATGGATTTGACACTAATATCCGTCATTTTGGATTATTTTTACATATCTCGGTATTCCCCCCAGCCCTCAGCCAAATGGGGTGTTTTGGAAGTTAATGCGATCGAAGTTTCACCATTGATCTCAGCGACCGCGAAAACTATGAATTTAACACTAATATGAATCATTTTCTACTACTTTTACATGTTCCCATAAACGCTTCCCCCCCCCCCCCGGTTGGAATTTTAAAAAACGCTTCGTCTTGGTCTGGAGCCTGGACCAAGACACTCGTGTCCAAAATTGGCAACTCTTGGTCCACTCGTCTGGTCTCCAGACCTCACACAGACACACAGACAGACAGACAGACAAACACTTTATTTTATTTATATTAGATTTTTATATTCATGTGTATAGATAGCATTATGAAAATAAACTCACAATAGACAAGTAATTTAACATAATAAATTTAGTATAAAATTCACGGAGAAAAATAAAGTTCAAAACTATAGTGCTCAAGATAAGCGGAGACGTGAATTAAATCGGTAAGTATCAAGAACTCCTTTGTTACTATCATTTGCATGACGCTATTCCTGATAACATTTTGACATTTGCATGCGTGTCACGGAAATAACCCGAGATGAACTGAACTCAAAAGCTCCCAGCGTGAAAAACTATGGAACGCAAATATCTGTTGCCGACCCGAGCCTGTACCTGGCCGAGGTATTCCATAATCTTTATCCTTCAGATGATGGGCAACTTCTAGGCCAAATTCCATTCAGATCCAACCAATAGTTACCAAGAATTAAAGTACTGTACACAATACGAGCCTGTCGAGCTCGGACATCAAATATAACGATCTTTGTTAGAAGATGGGCTATTTGGAAACCAAATTTGGTTCAGATGCGGCCAATAGGGACCGGATAATAAAAGCAAGCCGGCCAGATATAGCAGTTTTTATTCCCTAGACTATACGAGAGTAATAAACCATAGGTGCCGTGCAGTGGCGAGAGTATACGACGGCGCCCCCGTGCGTATAAGTGAGATCGATAGACTTGCCGCGAAGCGCCACCATGGTTGGCCCGAGCCGTAAGAAAATTTTCAAGAATAAACCCTACTTTTCCTTGATTTGAGGACTTTTTATTACTTTTTTCCTTCCATTTTGTATATACCTTTTCTATTTTTCCTCCCGAATTTTATGCCCCCTTACTTCAGGTTCCTAGGCCGTCTCCCTGCTTGCCCCTCCCACGGCAAGGCAATGTAATCCACCAAATTTGATTTAGATCCGACCAGTTACCGAGAAATGAAGTACGCATACATACATGCACAAGTATGTACACCTGGAAAGAAACTATAAGCTCACATACTCTTACCCCGCACCGAAAGCTAATAGCACAGAAACAACAAAAACGTTGCCTAGATTTACCTAGCAATTTAACTCTATTGTTTTCGGTAATAACTATTAAAATTATGTAAACCTTTGTTGCGAAAAGAATGTACTATAAATTATAAAGATGAAACATTATAAGATACATAAAGCTATTTAAAAAACATTTTCTAGCTCGTCTATTCAAGTAAAACTAGAATTGCTAGATAGTCGTCTGATTAGATCATTCAAACAAACAATGTGAGCAGGTATTCATTCAGTAACGAGAACAAGAAAATAGCGTGGGTTTCACATCAATAACTGTTCCAGTTTTACTTGTGATGTGCGTAACCTCCATCGTAATATACGTAGTGTAACATCGATCACTTCGCGCTAATTATAAAGATATTCGTATATTTACAAGTAAATGTTATCTATTATTCAATACATATAGTGCACGTGTGTCGATTTACATCATAAAGTTTATATGACATTTTAGCAAACATGAAGATGCTATATATAAAGTGAAAGTAGATGCAAGTTGCGCGTAATATGATTTTTTTATGACCATGATTATTTTGTCTCAATCCTAGAATTTTCTCTAAATTAAAGTATATTTATTGTATTGTTTTTATACTTTTGTTTAACTGTGAGATCATAAGGGACAGGATCGAATTATTAACACTGAATCCACACAGCCATCTTTTCAAAACGCTGTGTGAACTTATGAACACTAAACAAATTTAACTGTAGAAATTATCACGCAGAAAATATGAAGTACTAGAACGTGTGTAATTCGAAATATAATATTAATGTAATTTGTAGCAGTATATGTCATACACGTATGTTTTTAATCACATGCTTCAAAGTCGAGAATGATAATATTTTTTAAAAAAGATTTTGTTGTTTTTAAAAGACTGGTGTTTCTGATTCCTCATCCTCACTACTTTCATAAGCCGCCAGTTCGTTACGGATACATTCGTTTCACTCATAATTAAAATTGATGTCGTCCATTATTGGCGATTTACATACGAAAATTATGCAGTGTGAAAACATGAATATCAGATGACACCAGCAGTCGTTCGTTCAATGAGGTCTCCATTCGAGGTTTCTCTGAAGCAGCTCTCACGTGTGTTGTTCTCTGACTTTTCTAAAATACTTTTACCTCTTTTGACAGATCAGAAAGTGGAACACTTCGTATTTTTAATGATGGGCAAAGTAGTAGGCATATAGTACCATGGATTACTCTCCACGAAATCGTGAAGTACTAATATATATTGTATATGACGATGCTGATTGCGAATCCACATTCAGATGATATTGCTTATAGAGTAGCGGATAATCTATTGAAGAGCTCTTCATTGACACCGTGATGGACGAAACTAGGTTGGGGTACTTTAAAAAGTAGTAATCTTGTTATGTTTTCAATCAGTCGATGTTCCTCTTCCTATCTTGGTAGGACAATGTGAAGCGTGTGGGTGTCACATGAGTTGGTATGGATAGAAACAGCGCACATAAATCCTAGTTTTATCTTCAAAGCATGTATTGAGAACCACTTTTGGATTAACACGGAATAACGTGGAAACATTTTTGAAGCCCTAGTGTTTATGAAGACTACACATAATGTTTGCTGACAACACACGCCGGAAGAACAACTGTTCCTGTGAATCAGGAATTCAGGTTAACAGAAGGACTGTAACGTGATATGACATAATTAATGTGCGCATTGGATGGTTATCTTTCTGTTACTAATGTTCATGCATAACATAGCATAGTGAGATGAGAGTGACAGAACATTGACTCTGTTCTTAGCACTAATTACAGATACGACTTTCTTTTTCTTGTTTTTAAAGAATTACTTGGTTCGCTGAATATCAGTTACTCGTGTTTTATATATTATGAATGAATTTGAAACAATACATTTGTTAATGTTTATGTTAGTCTCTACCACTTGCACTCTACAACCTACTTATTCTGTGGTAGAAGTGAAAATCAGAACAAAATACATTAAAGCATTTTTAGTATTAATGAATATATATAAACAGTGTTTCAATGTAAAATCTATTCCCACAAATGACAGAAAAAAATTAACGTAACTTAAAGCTAAAATCTGCAATTTTTATCGGTATTTAATCATTTCGAAAATATGTAGAGCAGACAGGTATAGAGTACGTAGCCTTAAAACTTGTAGCAATCATGTAAAATTGATAAACAATATTTTCTCTTAATGGGAAAATCTGCTTCATGTGACTTCCGCTTTCCTCTAAATAAATGTTCCACAAAGTTACTTTGAATTTTATATAGCACATGAATGGCAGTCATTTAAATGGTTGTTCTCTCTGTACACGATCTGCATTCTAAATTTTCACAGCAAGTCTAGGATTTCAGAAGTACACATATGGCGAAGTCTATTAGGTTAGTTGCCCATTTTTTGTGCGCCTTCTTCCAATTCAGCATTCATTCTAGACGTTTTATCATCTGATGTTTTAAGTTTAACTTCCATTTACAGCACCGAGGGTATTTAAGACTTCGATCTACAATTTAAAGTGGGTCCCGAGTTATAATACTTTATCGAGTTTCGAATTTAATATCCCACGATCAAATCGATTCTATTTATGCTAAAAAGAGCTCTGTTTGTGAGAAGGCCATAGATAACTTATTAATATCTTTATATTTATATTTATATTTATATTTTATTGTAAATTGAATATAATAGGTATACACCTATTGATAATGTCGAGCAGTTTACAATACATAAATAATTACAATTTACAAATCTTTTATATACTAAATTATATACTCAAAATATTGTTTTATATATACACATCAATTTATAAGTATTCTAGAACTTTTTATTTGGCAGTATTATACAAAGTTCCAATTCTTCTAATAGGTAATATACCCAATGTATGCTGTGATACTTCATGAAATATTTCTAATTGCGAGTGCATTTTCCTGTTTGGGACTAATAGAAGATTTCAGATAATAATGTTGGCAAATTTATCTCATTAAGTATAACTTTGTTCAAGCGCACAAAAAATGAGCTCTTCTTGTTTCGAGATAATGAAATAAATAACTTTGTAGAAGTGCAATGTAGTTTTCATATCATACAGGGTTCTCAAAAGTCCCTTGACATAGGATAATTCTGTTATCAGAGTTACAACAAAATGTAAGAGGAGAAACCACCTCCAAATATAATATTTTCAATCTAAAGTGAAGGAATATTTTAAATCGGATGAGTCGTTTGGGCTGTACACTCTTTATGCGTCCAATGTTAAATGAAAGTGCAACGTTGTCATTTACCTGGACCCACAATATGAATGAAAGAAGTTACTGTCTTTTACGCTAACGAAAGAGTATTGTGAGTGGGCATGTTTGAAATGGGGGCTGGCCATCGGAACGTTAGCGTAAAAGACAGTAACTTCATTCACTTATGTTGTGGGTCCAGGTACATAGCAACGTCGCATTTTCATTTAGCATTAGGCATATAAAGAGTGTACAGCCCAAACGTCTCGTCCGATTTTAAAAAAAGAATCCTTCACTTTAGATTGAAAACATCATATTTGGAGACGGTTTTCCCTCTTACATTTTTGTAACTCTGATAATAGCAGAGTTACCCTATGTCAGGGGTTTTTGAGACACCCTGTATATTCCTGCATTATTGTATATTAACTAACGCACACATTTTTATTGAATTCTAGATGGTTTGCTTATTTTTGTGCATTATGACTCCAAATTATCGACACATATTCTAGTTTGGGATGTGCATATGCATTATACAAAATTTAAGCATATTAATGTTTTTAAACTCACTTCCCAGTCTCATAAAAAAATGAGATTTCTGTAAGCATCACTTACAATTTGCTTTAGATGAGTATCGAACGATAGATTTACTCTTATTGACAACTAAGACCAGTTTGCAGTCAACTTTTTATGTGGTATTTATATGATTTTCACATTCAAAATACTTTTTCTTTTTGTATAAGAAATTATATATAACCCTTCTCAGTATTTAACGGTAATTCATTTATTTTCCACTAATTACAAAATGAATTAATATTATTTCGCGAGATGATGCAGTCCCTCCCAAAACGTATAAAACCTATGACATGCTAAAAATTTTAAATCATCTGCATATAACAGCTTGTGTGACTTTATTACATCTGGTAAATCATTGATATATAACAAAAACAGGAAAGGTCCTAAGTTTAAACCCAGCAGAACACCTAAATGGATTTTTATTATTAATTCCTGTTGCTATTAAGTGACTGAATTTAGCACGAAGAAGTACTGTTAATTTCTGGATAGGAAACCATTCTGACTGTGAAATAACTGGGTAAATGTTTGAGTTTATTTTTTTCTGAATAATAATTTTAAATGTCTTGGAGGATGCATAAATTATTGATACTGGTCTTTAGCTTTTTATATCGGTATTATTTCCGTTAGCCTTGGAAACTGGATAAATATCACCAACTTCCCACCTAGCTGTAAAGTGAGAACTGTCTAATTAGTTATTAAATATCACATGTAATGGATATTTTAGTGATTGGGAGCAACTCTTGATGATATACGTATATTGGTATTTTGTCAGATGCTGCAGTGGTTTCAGATCGAAGCCCTTTGATAGTATCTATGACTTCTTCTGCTTCAACATAAGTAAATTAACTGATTAAGCAGATCAGAGTAAACAGGGTTTGATGAAGGCTGAAGATCATACTCACATTCGTTATACCAGGGTTTCTCAACCTGGGGTCTCGTAGGTAAGCGGAAGAGAATATAATTAGAATCTAATACCGGAAAATATTTTTAAATATTATTTTGAATTTTGTTATAATAGACGTATTTTTATTTTTATTCATACTGTTAAAAACAACAAAAATAGGTCTACTAAACATTTTCAACAGGTGCAGATTTGTTTAAAAAGCAATAGAGTGAAAGAGGTGCGATATGAAACTGAGAATTGCATATTGAAATAGAAAAATCCAAATGCAACAAAACCTGAATATTGAAATACAATTAAAATTGAAAACTAATGGTGTGATGTCACTAGTGTGGAAATGTGCGGTTCAATCTTCCTGAGGCACATTAACAAGTCATTTAAAATACCCAATAGCTTTTTAACAACTGTCCAGGCTTTTTAACCAAAGTTAGAAATCACTTTATTTTTTATCATAGGCCTATGACCCAAAATTAAGAGAGTTATAAAGTTTTAAAATTTTCAAACGACCTCCATTTTGAAACAGTATGACGGATCGGATTCGATATTTGTAATATGAATGAACTGACCAAATTTAGTTTTAATAAATTTGCTTTTAGAGAAGTTACTGTATCCACTATATACAAGAAATGGATTCTACTACTATAAAAATAGATGGACATCGTGAGATCTCCGCAATAAGTATATTAAAATCCCGCACATGCTTATTACAAACCAGAAATTATGAGAGGCCGCTGGCAAGAGGATGTGATAAAATGAGGTTCGTGATAGGAATTAGGTTGAGAACCACTGTGTTATACGAAGCTTGAAATACTTCTATCAAAAAACAAATTAATAGATAAAATTCAAAATAATTGTTGAACCTCACATTTTACTGTTAATGCTACTTCCACTGAAAAGCAACTCTGCGGAAGCCCATGGATCACAATGAGAGTACTCGTAAGTGACTAGACCACTATCAACAATTATATCGATGTTTTATATACAATTAATAGTATTTTGTAATACTGATAAGCACAATCTCTCTTTCTTTTACAATTTTTTACATAATCATACCAGATGTAAAGTTATTCATTACAAACAAAATTAAAAAATAAATAATCTTTCTTGCTTTCTTCATGAAAAAAATCACCATTATATATTCCTCTTCTGGTTTTACTTATGGGGTCAGTCTGTCACAACCATTAATCCGCTGCCAGTGCAGCTTTTAAATCGCGCTTCACTGTATTAAAGAATTTTTTACCGCCATAAGAAAATCAATGAATCATTTTTTCTTCTTTCCAGATTAAAAAAAATGAACGTCGAAGGTCAGAGTTTGGGTGGCTTTTAGATGAATTGCCATGTCTTGTGCACCCGTTTGCTGTCTGTTCTTTTGATCCAGGAGACAGATATAGACTGCTGAAAAATGCCACCCTTTTTCCGGGTTCGCGGCACTTTCAAAAGAAGTTCTTTTGCTTCACGAAGCTCGGTAATAGAGTGGAAAAATGCCTCAACGTTTTCAACCGGAACAAAAGCATTCTTAAAACTTGAGAAAGGTGTAGCACAGCACGATCGAAGATTCTTCTGTGAATAAGGCCACAACGGACTTCTCTTGGAACCTAATTAAATTTTCAATTATCTACTTCCTTCCAAACCAAGATTTACATCCAGAGGAAAAATCATTATGGTATTTTTTACAGGATATTTTATGTAGATTCTGTTGTAGTTATTCTTAACTTATGTTTGTTTCATTATAAAACATACATATCAGGATCCTTCTGCTCAAGATATTTAGTTAGGTTGTTTTGTTATGTAAAACACGGATTAGTACTATTATTATTCCTTCTTTTGGTTCTCATGGTATAGGAAATTACCAAGAACATTTAGAGTGTAGAATACATCCGCCATCTTTGCTTTTCATTCCATTGATTTATATTGGGAAGTGTTCTTCTATTTTAAAAATAATAAAAGAAGATTTTAAAGGTTTAATTTTACTGATTTGTTTTGCAGATCTATATAAGTGTTTCTGCTTCACAATTTTTAAAATGCACTTGATAAATTGGTAAGGTTTTTAAAATGGTCTCAGGTGCCTATATTTTTCAGACAGTTCCACGTTTGAAACCTATATCCGGAAAGCTCTACTATTTTACCCCATATTTTAAGGATTTATTTAAAAGTACTTCTATAATTCGAGCTACAGGATCAGATTTAAAAATATCCCTTTTGCTTTCACAATGTCTTCTACGATTTAGTCCAAGACAGACTGCACCAGCACCTTCTCGTAGACTAGAAAATCATTCAAGTAATCGAAACAGTACGGTGAGCGCGTATCCTATATTTATCAACGCATGAGTGGATTGAGGAGTGCATTGAGGAAATGTAACACGTTCCAAATTGCAAGCAACTTGACCGCTAAGTGTCTGAAAGAATCTTCAAGTTTTTTACTGCATCATAGAGAGGGTGAAGCAGTCTTGGTGGTCAGCTGGAAAACATTTAACTCTTCTCCGGGCAAGACATTTTTGTAACGTAGACGGACAACCGGAGCCTGTCAGGCCCAGTACATATTTTAAGTGCAGAACAATTCAATGTCTATCGTCACATACTGTTCCAATATACAGGGTGTCCACAAAGTATTTTGCCAACCCTAAAACTCGAAAACGGTGAAATATATGTCAAAACGGGAAAACACGTATTACATCATTTCTAAAGTACCACGAATTGAGGGAAACAAAGTTGCCCCAGTGGCCCTAGGATGGTCCCAGATGGGGTCCAATCAAAATTTTTAAATGGCAAGAGTGGTCAAGGACTATATCATTTGAAAGCTATTTTTAAAGGAAAGACAATGGAATAAGTTTCGACACTCTGCAGTAAACCTGTACAAAATAGCAGCAGGTCAAAATGTTAATACAGTTTGCTTTAAAAAGTTTTTAACCACCCCTAGAAATCTGAAATGACTTAACAGCTATCAAAACTGAAAAGCACGTAAGTCATCATTTCAAAAGTAACACGTACTGAGGGAAACAAAGTTGCCCCAGGGGCCCTCGAAGGGTCCAACTCAAAATTTTCAAATAGCAAGGGAGGCCAAGTAGTATATCGTTGGAAAGCTATTGTCTATAAAGTCTTTTGCAACTCCTAAAACTCGGAAACGATGAAATATATGTCAAAACGGGAAAACACGTATTTCATCATTTCTAAAGTACCATGAATTGAGGGAAACAAAGTTGCTCCAGGGGCCCTCGGAGGGTCCCAGATGGAGTCCAACTCAAAATTTTCAAATGGCAAGGGGGGTCACGCAGTATATCGTTTGAAGGCTATTTTCAAAAGAAAGACGATGGGATAAGTTTCGACGCTCTACAGCAAACCTGTACAAAATGGCGGCACGCAAAAGTTTTAATTTGCGTTGAAGTCTTTGGTTACCCATAGAAATCTGAAATAACTTAGCATCTATCAAAACTGAAAAATAGGTATGTCCTCATTTCAAAAGTATCATGTATTAAGGGAAACAAAGTTGCTCCAGTGGCCCTCGGAGGGTCCAACTCAAAATTTTCAAATAGCAAGGGAGGTCAAGTAGTATATCGTTTGAAAGCTATTGTTAAAAGAAGGAAGATGTGACAAGTCTTGTGTTTGAATACCAACCCTGTGTGAAATGACGGTGAAATTAAAATGACCACACGGCCTTCATCGAAAAATCTATAATCACTTCCAGTGATCCGAAACTGTAAAACATAAAATGTCAAAACGCTAGAAGGAGTATTTTCTTATTTGTAAAGTACAGCTTTTCGATGTGCAAATAAATAATTTGTCCCAGAATCCCTGCAACTTCCCAAGTGCCGTCCAATTTAAACTTTGCGAAGAGGAAAAGGGCCAAGTTGTTTGAAAGTTATTGGTACAAGTTCGGAATGGCTATGCAAATCGTGTCCGAAAGAACAGGGATTGGATGAAATGAGAGATATGTAAACAGGCACATCTATCGAAAGGTTTAATTAACTGGTTGCCATGTCTGCATTAGTAATTGAGACAATACTATTTCAAGTAGTAGTGTGCCTACTACTCCCTCGGAAACTATTACTAATATTCCTATTACAAATTGTAGTAATATTATTAGTATTACTAGAATTTGCCTAAAACTGACATTCCCCCGCCCCTCCCGCTCCCCGCTCACCGCGTAGGTTCGGGGACTTTTAGTATGTTTACCTCCACACTACTTCAAACACAACTCTGAAGTCAAAAATTCTGTTCCCGACCATGTCCTCTACATCCCCCTTTTGAGCGTTTATTGACTGGACTAACAAAAATTGTGTTAACATTTTCAGTCCCCCGCAATTTCACACAGGGTTGTTATAGCCACAAGACTTGTTCCATCTTACACCTTTTAACAATAGTTTTAAAACTGTCATTTGCAACTTTTGCGTTGGATCCCGTCGAGTGCCCCTGGGGCAACTTTGTTTCCCTCCATATGTGTTACTTTTGAAATGATGACATACGTGTTTTTCAGTTTTGATAGCTGTTAAGTCATTTCAGATTTCTAGGGGTGGCCAAGATACATATGAGAAACTTCCCTATACTTTCTTTGCCCAATTTGAGTCTTCTGTGCTATAGTATTTATCATTACATTACAATCAATTACAGCAAATTATGTATAAAAGCTACCAACAAAACCACACCAAATCATCTATATCATTAGTACAATGTTCGTATATGCGCATATAAAATAATGAACTATATTTTACATTCTCTTTGAAGGAAAACTCCATGTTTAGTCTTCGGTTTCGTTCAGAAGGCAATTCTCCCTCTCTTATCTCCTAACGATTCCACGAGCTCAGCATACACACGCGCCCTTCTGTGTTCCTGTTGTGATAGCAACTTTCTAAAGTCGGAAAATAACTGTCTTTAACCTTAACAACGCTGGTAAGCGTTTCACAGACCCCATGTCAAGTTATTCTTCATGTACTTTCCAAACGAAAAAACAGCGTTGACATCTTAGGTATTCTCTAGTGGGCGAAAGATGACTCTTATATCGCCTTGACTTCTAATTTATTCCGTGCTGTGTCGCAGTTTACAATAGTTGTATTTGCAAATGGGTCTGTGAAGCCCAACTAGGGTGTAAACGAAGTTCCTTTATGACTGCAGTGAACAGTTTCTGAGAAAGTTTCTGGCACCTCTATGTGTTACATTTTCGGAAAGTGTGCATCAGTTGATGCGCAATTAGCAGGAATACGTTTTTAACGAATGATGTAATTCATCTTCTGGTGAATGACGTAAAAGACAGTGATATAAGTAAAGATGAATTAATGTCTTCGTCGGCAATGTGTGACGGTATTGTTGAATGTAATGATGCATCAGCCTCAGAGGAAACTGAGAGCATTGACGAAGAAGATGGTGTGCTTTACATTCTACAGCTTCTTTCTATGAAAAAACAAAGAGTTCAAGTGGAGCAGAACTCTCACTGCACAGGGATGTACAAGTGCCCACAACATGATGATCAGTAGAGCAACCCACACTATGCTTTATTTTTTGTTTAATTATCCTTTATCCTTTCCCAAATTATGCTTTATTGTTAATTTCAATCATTGCTTTACATTAATCGTGTTTAATGTGTAATATTTATGATACATTAAATATTCTAAATATCTTAATCTATTTATAAATACAGGGTGCGGCACGTAAAACCGGCCCGTCGTAATATTCTGGTATATTGTGTTTTTGGCAACACTTAACTAATCTACCTTCCTACCAAGAGATGGCGTGTCGAGGTCGGGTCGACTAACGTGACCTGCAGCAGTCACGTGCAGCCGCAGCCAGTGAAACTTGTCGAAACCAGTTGAGAAAAAGGCCTCGTTGTGTTAAGCCAGGTGAGTGTCAGTGTGTGATAATGCCGTATTCGATACCCGAGCGTGTTGCCATTGTTGAAGGGTTCATTTTCACTGGATCTTTTGTGAAAACAAAGAATTTGTTTCGGGAGAAATTTCCAGGACGTTCTGTGCCAGTAAAAAGCACCACTCAGGAATTGATTGAAAAATGGCGGAGTACAGGATCGGTTCAAAATGCTCCCAGGAACAGACGACCATCTGTCTGCACACCTGAATTAAAGATGCAGGTGGAGGGGATAATGACAAGAAGTCCTCGAAAGTCAACCAGGTGATTGAGTCAACAGGTTCATGCGAGTGAGAGAAGTTGCAGACGTGTTTTAAGGGGACTGAAGTTAAAACCGTACCGGATAAGTGTTGTGCAAGAACTGAAGGAGCCTGACCTGCAGAAGAGGGTGCATTTCTGTTCATGGCTGTTGAAGAATATTGCTAGTGGTTTCTTGGATCCACTAATGCTCATCATGAGTGACGAGGCGTGCTTCCACCTGTCTGGGTACGTAAATTCCCAAAACAACCGGTATTGGTCGACAGAAAATCCACACGCAATCCACCAAGTACCCTTGCATGATGAGAAGATTGGTGTTTGGTGTGCCATTTCCGCCACACGCGTTATTGGGCCCATATTCTTTGAGACGACAGTGAACAGTGACGTGTATATGGGAATCCTGGAGGAGTTTTATACACACTTGACCGAAGAGGAGCGTCAGTTATGTTACTTTCAGCAGGACGGTGCAACATGCCACACATCAGCTGCATCATTGTCCCTTGTGCATGAGATGTTTACACCAGAGAGGACAATCAGCAAAGGCTTGTGGCCTCCTCGGTCACCAGACTTGTCCACGTGTTAATTTTTACTTATGGGGACTGTTAAAGGGAAGAGTATACGAAACAAATCCACACACAATTGAAGAACTCAAGACCAGGATCCAGGATGTCACCAATAGCATTACAACACAAGAACTGACAAGGGTATATATGAATCTCCTCAATCGTGCTCACATGTGTGTTGAAGTGGGCGGAGGACACTTTCAGCACCTGCTGTGAAGGCTGCTGTGAAGGTGAGTAGTCATATTCAATACATTACATTTCATTTATGTGTTGTAGTTAATCATATTCAATACATTACCTTTCATTTTATGTGTTCACTTTACGGGCCGGTTTTACGTGCCGCACCCTGTATTTTATGTAATCAGTTTCTTTCATATTTAATGAACTTTCTATTTAATGCACTGTAGAGAGATATGCTTTACTACACGCCTTTGGCGTAGGAGACCCGGGTTCGATTCCCGGCGGGAGCTCTTGTTCGAATTCCACGTTAATCAGTAGGTCCCGTCTCATATAGCCTTGCTGCTGAAAGGGACGTTAAACTCAAAATCAACTCTTGTCAGTTTTCTATGACTTATGTGCGCCTTAGAGGTGCATATATATACAGAAAGAGAAAGCAAAAGATGCCACCAAAAAATACAGAAAGTGCTCAAATTCAAGAGATATACATAACAATAGAAATGAAAATAAGCCTTTCATTGTTGCATTGTTATGTTCTCAAAGATTTTGCATTCTAAATATTGGTTTAAAAAAATATTAATACAGTATGTTAAACTAGCAGTTAAACAGAATTTTCCATGAATTGTTCTAATAGAATTTTCCAAGATTTCTGCTATATATTTTAAATTATGCTTTATGATTTATTTTCTAAAATTATGCTTTGTTACGTTTTTAAAATTTGTTTCTTCTGGACCTTTAGACAACCACAACCATGTTCAAAGTACCAACCATATGTGTAAACTGCTGTTATGCTTTTTATGCTTTTGGATTGCCCTAGTGATCAGGTTGCCAGGAGTTAAGGGAGCCGCAAAGAATATTAGTGTCGGAAACGTATTAGGCTCATGCTATTATACATCACTGGCGCCATGCTACAAATTACAGGTAACAACACGAATGAGAAAAGAATATTGTCAGCTGTGTACCCGAGAAAGAAACAGAAAAACAAAATTCTCGTCTCTAGAGTGTGAGAGACACAGTTTATGTATTTGCCCAGCTTGTCCAAGGTAGCACTTTACCTGTTTGTAAGATCCATCGTTCATTAATTGACACGTATGTAACTTGTATTTCAACAAAAATTAAATATTTGAATTAGCATATGATTTTCATGTGATGGGGTCTTACAGATCTCACCAGAGTATTAGTACAACTTTTTTCACCGAAGTAGTTAAGGGTTAATCACATCACATATGCAACCTTTGCAACCCATCTCATATGCATCACTTCGATCTGCTTAATCCGATCAACAGGTCTGCCACAATCATAATCACTTGGATCAGTGGTTTACAAACGGAGGACGTGAAGAGCGACAAACGGGGTTGCAAGCTATTGACACAATTAAACCATGAAATTATGAATAAAGCATGACTTGTAGTGACCATTTATAATTTAGCTTTTGTAAACTTTACAGACGCTATGTGTTTGACTGACTACTAAATACTAAACACTGTTCTCTTTCTACGTTGCCCATAACTCTTCATTTCTAAGCATTTTTCAACAATACCATTGACATCTTTCTATTGTTGAAATGGCTGTCGATATTGTTGGAACGCTTGAAAAACAGAGCTACATTTAAATAATACTAGTTTACAAGGAATCAAATATGTATTTAACTACTTTGTTTCTTACAATAGACTTTCGCCAATCCGGCCATCACTAGTCCGTTCTCTTGAGTAATCCGGTCCAAACATCTGGCGTCTACCGGATAAAGCTGCAACCATCTATCAACGATTGTATGTTTATAGTGTAGTAGCAGCAAAATACATAAAGAGTACTATTTAAGGTTGCCAGATTTGTAGAATCAGAAAGGAGGACACTTTGACTTTAAAAAAAAAAAAAAAAAAAAAAAAAAAAAAAAACTAAAAATTGTTTTTACCAAAACATAACTTAGCTTCCAGATTATATCAAACAGCACATTTTAAAGAAAAAATAATATAGAAATTAATACATTATTAAAGTAAACTAATACAAAAAGTACAACTACAAAATGATGAGCACTAGCAGGCAGCAATACTAATGATACTTTTTGTCCGTTTGAACTGCTTCTATCAATGATTAGTCACTTAAGAACCTATTATAAATTGTGGCACACAAATATGTTTCAGAATCACTAACTGCTACAAAATTCATACAGTTTTGAAGTTCAGTCTTCACAGTATCAACACTATTTCTAACATCCGCCCAAAGTAATTTCATTCTTGAGAATATTCTTTCACATACTGCATTACAATTCGATGTGGAGAAAATGTAAGATGCTACAACCAACACTCCTTAAAAATTCGTGCATATTTTTCTTCATCAGATTCCTAAAGATTCCCAGACAAAATTATTTCCTTAAGTAAACAATATTAATCAATATTCATCATCCATGTTAAGATCATCAATCCTTAGCTTTCTAACAGCAGAGAGCAAGGTGTCAAATGAAGAAAATTGGTTCATTATGTCATAGTACTAATAACTTATTTATTCTATTTCCATTCTGGCAATCTTGAAACTTTGTTGACCTGTTTTATTAATTAGTCTCCAAACTCGAAAAGGAGGACAAAAGCGCGTCCGGTTTGGGTACAAAGCCGGTAAAAAAATTTATGTCGAAAAACCGGACGTCTGGCAACCTTAGTACTATTGTGACTTCCGTTTATTGTTGCTTGTAAAGGAGTTGCGTGATAATGCGTGCCGCCGTCGAGCATATTCATTGCTTCAATTGAAAATTTGGGGCATGTTTTGTAGTGAGTGAGAATTTATGTAGAATCTCAAGCATTAAGTTTCTCTATTTTTCTCTGCTAATATATGTAACCTTAGTAAACTATAGTACTGTACCTAGGTATGTGTTAAATTCAATTTCAGACACTTTCAATATTTCGGCACTTTCGCTAATCCAGCACCTCTTTTTCTAACAAATGGCCGGATTAGCGAGAGTCTAGTGTATTTAACTTGCAAATACTGTATTACGAATGTTGTAACAAAGGAGTTTTAAATTGAGTATCGAACAAACAGAAAATAACTATTGACTAAGAACCGAGGTTCCATTGACAGAGATGGTGAAAAACAATACTTCATTATAATAATATGCAGAAGTCTTGCTGAAAATATAAATTACGAGAAAATAGTTATTATAATCAGTTTATTATTATTATTAGCGACACAGAAAAAATTAAGCACTGGAAAGAATGGTCTGATATCGATGTAATTTCCTGCACTTGCACACTGTCGCAGTTATAAAATTGATGTATCTCTAAAAATAAATAAATAAATAAATAAATAAATAAATACAAAGCTGAAGAAGAGAGAGAGGTTTATATTTCCAGTTGCAATGAGCGTTGTCACCGGTTGAAAAGCTTACGGCAGAAAGCTTCTATCTTTTAACATGGAAAAGAAAATTTATATCTGCATTGCTCCTAACTTCTTGTATTGTCCACTAGTAGTTGCATCCACTTTGGCAACCGCTAATTAACTTCTGTTATAGTTATGAATTCCTCCACTTCGTAGCACTTCACTCAATTGGTAGGGTGGGTGAGTCGCGGTAGCTTGAAGAAAGAAAAGGCTAGTCACAAAACACAAATTCGCAAAGAACAAATACGCGTCTGGTTATAGCAATGTTCCTTCCAAGCATAACTTCAAGGGGCTTTAGTTCTCCGGAGCTAAGAAAAATTAAATTGCTATTGCCAATATAACAAAATGGTGTTCCAGTGCAGCTCCCTTACATTTTGATTTTGTCGCTTGTGTGATAGAAAGCCTGGGTGGTAGTGCAAAAAATTGTATTAGAGCAGCGGCAGAATTTTAGGACCAACAATTCTGGGAGCTTTTTAGCTCGCAGATTTTATTCTTTTCTGGTTGAGAGAGCTCAGATTATGTATTACTGAACTTTGTAGGATAGTCCTAAGTATTCATTATGTTTAAAACAGAGAATTTTCAAAATATAAAATAGCTTCCTATTATAATTGTGTGCTCAGGTCGGTGTAATTTTTAAAGAACGTTCAGTCTCAAAAGCTGTCTAATATTGATTTCCTCTCAAGCAAAATGTTTTCCTTTCTTTAAGTATTACCCTACGTAAAGCATGTGAGCTCAGGAAACTCCAACATGAAAATCTAATGCGCAAAACTGTAATAGATTTAACATTTATAATACTCTTTCCTTTTTCCAACTAATTTAATAATTTAAAGTTAATTTCTCGTCAATATTTTTCATTCCCGCATAAGTAATTTAAATGTTATGAAGTGAAATTTTACAGTTTTACATCGAATATTCATCTCTAGGCTAAAGGAGACGATTGAAGATAAGAGTGAACGAAATGATGAAATGAAGAAAATGAGAGGAAATAGGAGAACTCCGAAGCCCACTTTGCAAGACCAGGCGTCAAACTTTTAATCTAGGAAATAATTTTTGACAGTGAAAAAATTATACTGGAGATTTTAATAATGATCTTATCGTGTACGTACAAAAGCCTACATATTCTTCTTATATTTAATCGGTACCTTGATTCCTGATTTGGATTTCATCAAATTCCCCGATTTAAAAGTAGTTTCTTTTAAGAATTGAAATTAGGAGGACTCAATTAACAATCGTATATGTAATATGGTCTGCAGAATGAATAATAAATCAAATCAAATCAAATAAATATTGATAGTAGCAGAAATATCTAATACTTGCAATCGCGATAGGTGTATTCTTTCCTACCTGGATATTACTAAAGAAAAATCCAATATTCAAGGTAATTTCAGCATCAAATTTAATAGTTTTCCAATTCATGGTATTTCCCATTAATTGAAAACGACAAATCACTCCAAATATTAATATTTATTGAATGATGTCTCAAAGGAAAAAAATCTTTAGATTTCGTGCTGCTTCTTTACAGTAGAAGCAGACAAAAACACATGGTCACTTATTGTAGAGCTTGGCTTCGAGAAACTTGACACACTTTTGGACCATGCAGCACTCAAGTTGTTTTTTCACTTTGAATGTCACGGTTTGAGTTGGGTGGTATAAACCCGTAGGACTCAGCGTGGATATAAAAATAAACTTTTTCAGCTTCAAAAAAAATCCATCAGGTAGCAAAAAAAAAATGCAAACGATTTCCATATAAAACTTGGTGGAATGTTTATTTTTTCCACATTTCGTATTGATATCATTCACTCCTTTCCATTCTTCTTCAACTTCTTTATCATATCACGGCATTGTGCTTGCGTCTGCTCAATGTTTTGTGATCGCAATCTGTCCGAGATAACTCTAAATATTTTGTGGGAACTCATTAAGTATAAGTTTGCACCAATGCAAAATTTGCATATTCGTTATCACATATTTATTTTTTTATTTCGGAAAACAACAGGCAAATGCCTAATTACAGTTTTCCCTCATTGTATGGTAATACACTTTAAAATACACATATAATAACGTAATAATATAATCTCAATTGTATTCTGATTGAAAATTAATATGTAAATCTCACATATTGATTTTGTGAATTGTGATACGACTCAGTACCACATGTTATGCGTTTTGCTATCCTCCATACTTCGTGGCCTTTTTCATAAACTCACCTCGACATTTCTTTAATATATACTGGAATATATTCCAATGGGTTGATGTCCGCAGATTTTGAGTATTTGTTATTTAGCAAACAAATAACTATGATGTGTGCTTCATTTGTATAATAAATATCAAACACCAGATAAAGCAAACTGCCACAACACCAATAAATTGATTCTCCAACATTGAACCGAGACAGAATTCTACGTAGTATTAGTGCGATACTTACGGCATGGATTAGCATACATACCTGGGTTAAACATGGTTCGATTTAATACGCATAGGTCTGATTCGACGCTACTTGTCCCTGGTGATTTCCCACTCACGAAAGCATTTTGACTCTAGTCAACGCAGGAGGCTTTCTCACTGCGAAAATACTTTATTGGCTTGTCATATTACCTATCCAGTAGAGATCAGAATTCTTAGGACAGTCGAACAAAATAAGAAATATCCGATAGACAGTAATAAAAATGACACTATCTATGCTATAGGCGAGGAGAAAATTGTCGAGTTGGATAAGTTTGTAAACTGGTTTAGGGGTGGCTTTTGGAAAATTCATTTTGGGGGCTAAGATGTATCAGTATTTGGTTTTAATGAGACGAGTAAGTTCTTCTGATTTCTGTTATAAGAAAGCGATTTAGCTTGGCAGAAATTTTGACAAACTTGTTAAATTTACTTCTCTAAAAAAAATGTTTTAGGATGAGGAAAATTGACTACATTTTTAATAACGAATGCACCTATTGCAATGAATCCACAGCTTTGGAGCGCGAGTAAACCATTTGAATCAAAATTGCCGTTGTGAAGAGTTATTGTGTAACAGCAGTGAAGTCGAATTTGTATCAATAAGTCTCAAAAATCAGATACAAATTGTATACAGTGTGATTTTCTTTTATCCATAAACTTTATTCTTCCTCCTCCCCTCCGAAATGGACACATCTGCTAGTACTACAGTCCGGGGTCCGGCTCAAACCTCCTGATGTTTAAGGCGTGTCCTCCTTTTCACAATATCCAATGCACGTTGTGCAACGTTGTCTAATAGCTTTGTTCCTGATTACGAGAAAGCAACTTCAAAGGTACGTCCTTATGATACATGCCATTATAGCAATTAATAAATTTATAAGAACGAATTTGTTTTTTCAATATCTTAATTTCTAGTGTTAATGTTCCACGTTATGTCTGTACACGAAAAAGAAGCGAAATGCTACAACGTCGCACCTGCACACCATTGGATTTTGACAGACATCAAGAGGTTTGAGCCGGACTTTACACTAGTGATGCTGTTAACAGTTAAATCGAGCGATCCTTCTTCTGACTAGTTTTAACTCCAAACTATGGGCGTATCTCTGTTCCAACAAAATACATACTGTTTTCTATAAAAACCTGAGTATTTTTAATAATTTTCACTGAAAATACTTTATATAAAATTGTAGAAAACGCTCCCTCTCCCTATTGGCTGATTTCGACACCAGACAATTGAGATAATTAGAAATTTTCAGAAAAAAATACTTCACATTTGACCAAAATAGATTTTTACGAAAGTTAGCACATGCCCTATCGAAAAATCTTGGGGAGGGAATAATTGAGTTCTCACAGTTGCAATCAAGCAAAGACTACTATTTTAAAAGCTCAATAAGACGTACACTATATTGTATCAAAACCGAATAACATTTTCGAAGATTATTATAGAACATATTTTTAAATCTGGGAGAATAGGTTTCCTCTCTCGCTTACGATTGATTTTAAATCCAAGCCGTGGGAATGATTGTGAAGCCTAAAAAATATGCACCATATTCCTTGCAAATCTAATATTACTTTTATGAAAGATATCGTGGATCAGATTTTTAATCGGCGGAGGGAGGAGAAATAATCCATTTCACATAAGAAAGCTGAATTCATTACTCATTCTTAACTGAATTTAATCCCTAGCACTATGGTGTACGGAAAACTCTCTAAGAAAACATACATAATATAGCATCAAAACCGAATCAATTTATCAGAAGTTGTGGAACTTGAAAAGAAATTGTGTAGGAAGAGTAAATCCACTACTTTATTGTTTAATGAATTTAACTCTGTGCAAAGGGAATAATCAAGGAAACCATAAAGGAAAATGGTCAATATATTACACTAAAATCAAACTAATTTTTGAAAAGGATATATATTAATTAAGGAGTAGAGGCAGCCTTTCATTCTTGGCAGATCTTAGCCCTAGTTGTGGAAATACTCACAAAGCCATAAGGAAAGTATACACTACGTTTATCATAATCGAATAATTTTTTACTTGGTTTGTATTATAAATAGAAAATTGTCTTGCATGTGTATGTTCGAACTTAGAACATGGTATAGATTTCGCTTAATTTTACCCTCTTATTCTTGATAGATTGCAACTCCAAGCAATAGGGTTATATTTGCAAGGAAGGGCCATACCGATGAAGACACAAATGCCGATCGAATCGGATGATAGCTTTCTCTACTCTCGCTTTAGTAAACTAGGATAATTGGTAAATGAACAACTATCGTGTTTGGATTCGCCACAATTGGGCGCAGCGCAGAGTAGAACTCAATGACAAGCTTTTCTTTTTCTGACGATAAATTTTCGGTATTCCTAAGTGATAGAGCTAGGCTACTATGTATATGTGCAGCCTATAATTGCAATTTGTTCAACAAGTTCATATGGTAGTATGGTTGAAATGGTAGAGGACCAACGATAGTATATTCGAAAGCTTCAGCTATTGTGTACTAACAACAATGCTTTGGATTTCCAAATTTGTGATCGTAGGGAGAGAAGTTCAATGAAATGTAATTCAAAATGGAGGTTTTCTGCAGCTGCCTTTCTCTTTCTCCCTATTGATCTGATATTGCACGTTCCTTTAAAAACGAAAAACACACACACTCTCTCTCTTTCTCACATTCCATTTGGAGCCACCGTTTGCTCGTAGAATTATTTGGTTATTGCTACCAACTGAGAAAATTCCATTGACGCATTATCGACACATTTCATTGATTCATCGGTGGTGAGAGTGCGAGGGAATTTCCGCCAGGGGAACACCAAAGCGGGAATCGATTCCAAATGATATCGTGGGGAAAAAAGAAACTGTCATCGCGTTTGAAATATTCTACCCACATAAATTTTGTGAAAAGTAGAAGAGTTGCTTCCCTTTTTCCCGGAATCATCTCGTCCTCACAAACACATGCGTTGCCATAGACATGTTTCCATTTCAAAACAACTAGATCAAGAAAAGAAAGAAAAAACATTACTTGGATGCTGTTTCGTCCGTATATAAAGTTATGAATGTATTTTGATCTGGCGAACTTTCACGGGAACAGAAACCTTTCCAACAAACTGCTCTATTCTTATTTTAGATTTTCTTCTTGAATTCTATAATTTATTGCGTACTTCTTTTTTACTTTCTTTCGAAAAATGTTAAAGTACTTTCCATTTCGTTTCAAACCATTAGATACAGAAACTCAATTCCAGACCGTATAAATGTGTTTTAGAAAGTACTCAATTACTAAAAATGTTCTGATTTTTTTTTATCGAATATAGACTGCAAGGTAAAGTTTTACATCTTCTCATCTGTTTGCCGAATTTCCATTTATATTTATAGAAATAATAAAATTATAAAGTGATTTTATTGATGATAATTAATTACAAGTGATCTCTAACAGTGACATTTTTACGCTTTACTTTTTGTAAATTGATTTAGCCAGTGTTCACTCTTTCTTCAAAATTGGAAGTTTTAATAATATCTGCATTCATTTCTAAAGCTTACTTTAAAGCAAGTGCAAAAACTTTGAATTTACCAATCTTTGTACTGCAAGTGTTCACAGCAGCGATATCAAAAATCTCAATAAATGAGTGTTTGAAGCTTTTACTCTTGAAATTAATAATAAACTCATTTTTGAAACTTCTTTGCTAAACTGTTCATAAATGAGTAAACTTACTGATACACTGGCTTACTCATAACCAGATCTCCGAAACTATTTAGTCTAGAAACCTGAAATTTTGCAACATTATCTCCTTAAACCTTCGACTGTAAATAAGATGGGATTTAGGGAAAT
Source organism: Thermobia domestica (assembly GCF_964235325.1). Classification (NCBI taxonomy): domain Eukaryota; kingdom Metazoa; phylum Arthropoda; class Insecta; order Zygentoma; family Lepismatidae; genus Thermobia; species Thermobia domestica. Next base: position 258,265,703 of record NC_137455.1, read on the forward strand.
TCCATCTTTAAGGGAAAACAGTGAGATGATAGTCTCTGCTTTTAAGTGATCTCCGGAAGTGATGTATCCCGAACTTGAAATTTCGTATACATTTTCCCTTTAAACTCTAGACTATTGGTAAAACGGAATTTGACTGTCACAGGATTCATATGTTAAATAATAATCCAACTCTAGTAGATATTTATTTGCTAAACATTTCATGAAATAGCGTTTAATAAAACTACTGATATTATTCATTGGTGATTTGTATTAAATAAATTCGTAAAGTTACTTTCTACATAAACTAACTATTACGTTTAACTTCCCATAGTGTTCCCTGTGAACTGAAGATATGTTAATAGCCATTGTTTGTGTTTGCTTGGTGAAGCAAAACAGTTTCCAGAAACTCTTCTATTTTCTAATCTCTTTGAAGAGATTTTAGAAAGCTGTGATTTTCTAAATATTATTTTCTGCTCCCAATTTTCAATACTTTCGAAACGTTGGTATATTCTTGATCACAACTGTTGTGCTTTGTAGTGGAAAGGAGGTTGGAAATATAATTTGGAAAAATAAAGCCCATTGTACTAACTTAGCTTAAATAGGGAAAGGCTCCTATGGAAACAGATGTTTCGTTTAAAAGGAACAATGAAGATTTGTGTGAATTTAAGTAGAAAATAGTAGATGTTAAAATACTGTTGGACTATTTTCCTATGTAATAATGATTCAGAATAGAAGCACATTATCCGTAGAAAGTTGAGTTAATGAATTTCTCTATATAGCTGAAAATTAAGTTATTTCAAATATTTGGGGACAAGTTTTAGAGATTTTAAAGATATTTTATCTGTATAATTTAGCGGTAATACGTATTTTGTTTTTCCAATTATAAGACAGAGATAGAATAATGCAAAGAGAAAATTATTTCAAAAGAGAGGAAAAAATTTCTAAAGTTGTCTAAGGATATTGTATTTCTTTATGGATAATATCCAACCAACTTATAATATAACAATTGTAATAATTCAATCCACTTACAATACCGAAGACACAAAAGCTGAAAAGATGAAATTTTAAAAAATGCATTCCAGCTAAAAGGAAAAAGTAAGAGAAATCAAATTGTAGGTTACATATTGTACAATCCTAGGAGAAGAGTTTGTTCTTGACGTGTAGAATAAAACCCATGGAATCTTCACACAATAGCCCCAAGTAATTTTTCATAGATTAAGATCAGTCAAATCATTTTCTCGAACCCCAAAGCTGTTCACCAAATCAACGCAAATAATTGTTGTTCAAAATCTTTAATCTATCCCCAACTTCCCAGAATACAATTTTTAGAAACGCCAATGATATATTTGATCAAAGTTGAGATCTACGTTAAACAGTTTTCTTATATCTGTAGTCGAAAGATTCTTGTTTCGTGGAAATTACTGCTCTAAATTCTTTGTTCCAAAAAATGAATAAATTTGTTTTATTTTCTGGTCTCAAGACATGACCACATCGCTTTCTCGCATGAAATATTCGTTCGTTTGTTTGTCGAAGTTTAGAGTCCCTTGTGAGTACCAACGGTATATGTTCTTCCACCGGGAATCGAACCAAGAAATATCAAAAATCACTCTCATGTAAATTTTGTTGTTGTATGTCCAACATTTCAATGAAATATGCAACAATATTTTCTTCTTTTTTTTAAAAAAAACTTTTAATCCCTTCTTAGTTCCCGAAGTAGAATTTTCGAAGCTCCGTCTTACCCATTTAGCAGGATGTAAGTTTAATTTAATTTTATTTATTTATTTACAAAATTTCAGCTTTTTAGGCCAGAAAGTTTCAGAAGTCTGATGAAGAACGAGAAAACATTTAATCCTCTTAACTGATGAATTTCACAAAACTGTTTTATGCTCAATCTTAGGAGAAAATATGCATAAAATTTTAACTTTCTGCGCCCAAACTTTCTGGAGTCCTTATGAAAGACAAGAAACTTTCTACTTCATTTTTCCTACTTAGGGATAGAAATTTGCTTAATATCATCTTATCCACACTGTGGGATTTAAGGAAGACATTCATACAAAATTTCAAGTTCATACAACCAAAAATCCTAGGGACACGCTGAACGATGAGGAAAGGTCGGAGTTCCCCTTTCTTCCCTTAGTGGACCAGTTCCGCAAAACTCCGTGTTATGCACAACATATTGTTTAAGAAAAATATTTGTACAAAGTTTTGAACAATACATAAAATGTTAAACCCTATACTCAACAATTTCAGAGGTCTGGTGGACGGCGAAAACATTCTAAGCCTCTCTTTGCTTAGGAGTTGTTAACAGCAATTTAAAATTTTCTCTCCTTTCATCAGAACTCCCGAACGTTTGGGCGTAGAAAGTTGAAATTTTACATATACGTATTCTCTCCTAAGATTCTAAACTAAGCATAAGACAGTTTTATCAGCTAAGAAAGTTAAATGTTTTCTCGTGTTATTAACAGTCTATGGTTTAAAGAAAATTTCTGTTCAAAATTTCGGTTTAAGTCTCTAATGGTTTCGTAAACCTAGTGATGAGTGATTTAGTGGGTTTAGTTTTCTGTAAGTAAATAGTGAATGCTGACTTTGTTCATGTGAATCTTAATTTCCAAAGTAATAACTATATTGATGATGAGAAAGGTTATAAATTATTTATTCAATCAGTGACATGGTTTCAATGGGAGTTGTGGAAGCACCGCTTCCTTTGTAATTTTGTAGATAATGCAATATTCAAATTTACGTAGTATTTCTTGACAAGCTTAGCCGGACCACATGTCAATAGCCCCCGCATCTCCATTATTAGCCGACTGAGACGTTGAACCTCAAGATGTCATTTGGATGTGACTTCAACTTCCCATACATGATTCTTATTTGTGCGAAGTGATTAAACTAATCCTTCGCAAAATTGTACGTATCACAAAACAAAATACAGTATAGAAACAACACGTTATACTCGTATGTATGGTTTGTATTGTGGTACATATATAGCGCTACAGTTGGTGTTATGCAGCAAATTGAAATCAATAAAATTACTTACCTAATCCAATATAAATAAAATTGTTTGTCTGTGTGCGTCCTGGGAACCAGACTAGTGGACCGGGAGTTACCAAATTTGGGTCACGGGTACCTTGGTCCAGGTCTCAGATCAAGACGAAGCATTTCTTTTAAATTTCGAACCAGGGAGGTCTCAGAGGAAGCGTTTAGCGGGACATTAAAAAGTAGTAGAAAATGATCGATATGACTGTCGAATTCATAGTGTTCGCGGTCGCTGAAATCAATGGTGAAACTCTGATCGCATTAACTTCCAAATTCACCCCATTCTGATGCGTTCCAGGGGTCACCGGGGGGATATCGAGACATGTAAAAGTAATCCAAAATGACCGATATTAGTATCAAATCCATAGTTTTCGCAGTCGCTGAGATGAATGGTGATACTCCTACAGGCGTTGAATTACAAATACAGAACCCATTCGAAGAATGGGTATTTCAGCAAGTCTTTAATAAATGTTGTACATACATAGATTTGTATGTGTTGTAAAACATCAGTATGGGGGTAACTCTTTTCGAAATATTCCTCAGTATACTTCCTACCATTTCCAATCGTCTTTTATTTGTTACCTTGCTTAATAACACAAGAAAATGAATTTCTGAACTATCTTCAATATAGATCATATGGCGCACTAATTTGTTTAAAAATGAGTAATTTAATATATTGTCTCACTGACATTATTTATATTGATGAATTCAAAAAAGAAAACACTGAAATATGTGTAAACGAAGTAGGTAAATGCATTAATATTTACTTAACATACTATAAAATATAATAAAATAAATCAAAGAGTACATTTGTAATTTTTTAATGTCACATAATCATAATACATTTTCATATGGTATATGAACTTTTCTCACAGTCAGTGTAAAATTAATGGACTCTATGCAGATTAAGTATGCATTTACGGTATATATTTAACGTAACTCTGTCTACTGATAAAAATATGGAGATTCTGTACAAAAATCTTTCTATTATCCATATTTTTGTACATCAACTATTAATTATTCTAAATTAATATACAAAGAACAATCTAGATAGTTCTCTTCTTGCTGTATATGTAAATGTATTATCTTAATGCTTCTAAAGTTTGGTTTAAATACATGCATAAATTTCTGTATGCCATTCTTGTGAACATCTGGGAACATTATTTCGTTGAACCCCGCGTGACTAGAAACGTTGATCACGCCATCGTATCAGATGATAACATGTCATGAGGGAAGAAGCTCCTCAGCTTCAGAATGAGGATGCTACTCGTTTTTCTAGTTCGCATGCTCGTTTAGGAATAAGAACACGAAAAAAGTCTATTTTTCTTAATTTCGCAATCCTGGTTCGAGGAAGGCGTAGTCTTTCTTAACACATCTTCACGTTTTCCAAGAACTTTCATTCCTTCCTTCCTTATGGGAAATTAATATTATCCTAAATCATATTCAACCTTAAATCATTAATTGACAAAATACACAGAAAAAAAATATACTTTCTGAATTTACTTATGAAAGTAGACAATATATTATTTCACAATAACAGTTTTCAGTAGTGAATGTAAATTGTGCTCCTTACACAATATATGTTCGGAATATTAAACTGGTGCATGAAGATTAGTTAAAAATGTTTTTTTCATCTGGTAATTTAAAGCAAACAGGCAGTATAAATATTACGTATATTAGTTAAGTTTCTACAATAAATACACAAATAATACGCAAAAATACACAATAATAATTTTCTATAAGGTTCGCCTAATAATTTACTATTAGGCGGGAAACTTCCAAAACTTTTAGAATACAGAAACGAGATCTTTTTAAAGCTAAAATTAATGAACTTGAAGCTAATACTAAAAACAATATGTATAAGGGCATCAATAAATTTAAGAAAGGCTATCAACTTTGCGCTTATGTCGGACACTCGGTGGAAGACTGTTACAAGTCAAAACTACACATTTGTGAGAAAATGACTTAGTTTGTTATTCTATCAAAATCGCTCCCTAGAATACTGATATTTCTGTCATCTAGAGGTTAATTTGTTTAGTTACGTTTATGCGAAACTATCACCAGGTAGAGCTCGTTTCTCTCTCTCTATTCTCTTTTGAGCTATGACAATTCTAAATTATCATTTTTTGGGTTGTAACACTCTTCCACCGGGTGTGTGATATATTAAAAAACTCCGATGGAACAATTCTTGCTGATACAGACAGCATCTTGAATAGATACAAATATTTCTTTGACGATTTACTTAAGACGAAGCCAAAAACTAATGTTCGTGGGAAAGAAAAATACACAAAGCAGAACCGTATATTCCAGATCCTAACCTAACAAAACTAGGAAATCGCTATAAAGAAATTAAAGAAGCACAAATCACCAAATGTAGACGAAATTCAGAAAATTTAATTTTAGCTGGAGGAGAAAACTGTGGAACAAGACCCACAAACTCTCTTCTTATCTAGAACAGGGAGGAATTTTCATAAGAGTGGAAAGAATCAATCATTGTTCCAATTCATAAGAAAGACGACAAAACTGATTGTAATAGTTATCGAGGCATTTCTCTTCTGTCAACATCCTATAAAATGCTGTCAAATAATCTACTAGTAAGATTGATCCCATACGTCAGACAAAATTATTAGATATTATCAATGCGGATTTACGTGAAATTGATCAACTATCAACCAGATATTTACCATTCGGCAAATGCTCGAAAAGAAATGGAAATACAATACCCCGGTACATTAATTACTTATTGATTTTAAAAAAGCCTAAGACCCGGTTAGAGGGGAAAAATTTTCCACATTCGTGCAGAATTCGAAATACTGCAAAAGCTAGTTACAGTAACTAAAATGTATTTAAATTAATTGCAAAGTAAAGACCGAGTAAAAAAATCAGGACCACGAGCTTTCACGTCGAGAACAGTCTGAAACAAGGAGATGCGTTGTTCCATTATTATTCACCTTTGTTCTAGAGTACGCTATAAGGAAAAGGGCCTAGAGCTAGAGGTGTGCACGGGCCGGAAGTTTTAGCCCGGGCCCAACCTGACTCGTGAATTCATAAGTGAGGCCCATCCCGAGTCCGAAATATGTTTTAGCATTTAGGCCCGAGCCCGGCCCGAGCTCGTAATCAAATGAGCTCGAAGTAAGCCTGCATTACAGAAAGTTAATGCTTAACGTAAAATTGTATTTTTATTTACAGCAACTAGAGGTTCAATTTTGAGGTTGTGCTTTAAAAGTTCCCCAGAAAGAACGGCCAAATGAATGTTGTTGTACAGTATATTTACAAAGATAGGCCCGAGAAATTTGGTTGTATATTTAAAACTTTAAGGCCCGAGCCCGGCCAGGGGCCCGAAGTGATATATGCTTTGTAGACCCGAGCCCGTGCAGACCTCTACCTAGAGCTGAATGGTATTCAGCAGGTTATGGCATATGCTGATAATGTAAATATAATAGGGGATCATAGGAGAAAAATAGAAAGAAATGTAGAGTTATTATTAAACGCTTGCAGGGAATCGTAATACTGCAAATTATGGATGTGTCAAAATGTCATATAATACTTTCGACAAAGTGGATACTTTCAGATATCTAGAATCCATATTAACGTACAAAAACCTTACTAACGAAGAAATGAAATGTCAACTAAAAGCAGGAAATTCGTGTTACTATTCAGTTCAAAATCTTTTTTCGTCGCTTACTCTGTCGAATAATTTGAAGCTTAAAATGTATAAAACGATAGTCACGCCTATTGTGCTGTATGCTTGCGAAACATGATTGCTTACTGTGAGGGAAGAATGTAGACTGAAAGAATTTGAGAACAAGATCCTGAAACGAATCTTCAGAACCAAGAGGAACGGGAATGGGGAATGAACGAAATTTCATAACGAGGAACTGCATAATTTATACTGTTTACCGAACATTGTTTGTTAGGGTCGTCAAGTCTAGGGGGTTCAGATGGGCAGCTTATGTAGTCATAATGGAAGGATGTAGGAACTCTTTGAAAGTTTTAACTGAAAGCCTAATTGGCAAACGACCATTAGGAAGACCTAGACGCAGTTAGGAGGAGAATATAAAGATGGATCTCGCCCAAATAGGAACACATAGTAGAAACTGGATCCAGTTGGCTACAGTGTTGAATTCAGACATTTTCACCCGGGGGGGGAATATGAACTCCTCGGGGAGAGGGGAGTTTGGATGAAGTAATTTCTACATTTTGTGATTGAAATTTTGAGTTTCTCTGGGGGGATGAATTTTTTTCGAGGGAGAGGTTCCCCCCCGGGCTACCCCGTGAATTCATCCCTGGTTGGCTAAGGACAGAAGTTAATGGACAGTTTTTGTGAACGCGGCACTGAACCTCCGGCTTCCATAGTCATAGAATTTGTTATCTAGTTTTATTCGAATTGGTGTAATCAGTGTATTTTGTTAGTAACGGGAGTCACGCCCGTATTCAGAACATTAAGACATAAGGACAGAGATCAATTTAGGGGACTGACTTCAGTTAACTTTATATTCATGCGAACGTACTAAGAGCTGATAGTTTCTGATGAGAGCTGAAGGTGGTAGCAGAAAAGGCTCGATCCCCGTGTCTATCCCTAGCAATAGCCCTTGGAGGTATGGTGTCCTTCTTTCGAGAATTAAAATAATCTTTCAACGGCAATAATTTCAGCCTGTCTCCCAACGGTATTCGGGGGATAACATTTTCCAGGTTGGGAACTGGCACCTCCCTCTGCTTAAACATATTATCACAGTCTGCGTAGAAAATTACCTCAGTACAGTGACGTATTTAGGGGCTATCGGGCTCAAGTCGCCCTAAATAAATTTGTTAGTTTAGGAAGGAAAATGCACTTCGTTAAAATTTGTCGGCACCCAAAAAGAAAAATATAAGTGCTTATTCCTGTTGTGCATAGCACCTGAAATAAAATCCTAAATACGCCACTGCCTCCGTATATTAATGAAATACAGAGTGGACCACCCCTGATCCACTTTACCACATTTATATGTACTGGGTGAGTCAAATTGAGTTTTACAAACCATTATTCCGTCAAGCATGCATCAGGAGAGAAAAGTGATAGTGACCAAAATTGAAGAGTTCAGAGACACCGATAAAAGTCAGCAATTACCTATAGAGCCAAATTGAAAATTCAATTCGGCAACTTAAGTCGAAGGATGCCTCTTTGATACATCTTAGAAAACAAAACAACTTCGGTAGGAAGCAAGTGTCGATATGGCGAACCGTTCCAATATGGTCACTAAAAGAGATGTTTTAACAATGAAGGTCTACATTTAGAACACGTGTTGGTAGAATTCCGATTGATTCAACTTTATAGCTACACTGTACTTTCATCAGAAACTTGTCTGCAGTCATTTAAAACAAACTCTACAGTTTACAAAAATCTTGTAGTTCAATTATGGCAGACAAATATTGATAAACCGTGCTTAGACATTAAGTATGTTGTTTCCGTAAAATAATAAACATAGCAATAGCATACTATTGTTCCAAGCTCTTCAAAATATTTTTCTGTTAGCTGAAAAATGTGACTATTCTCTTTTCTACCCGTCTAATCCATTATTGCAAACAATGATTAATCCTACAAATTAGTGTTTATGTAAATGTGTGTGTGTGTGTGTATGTGTGTGTGTGTGTACAGTATATGCATAAATGCAAATGTGCTGCTCTATACGTCGCACATTTTCAATGAGTTTTTATTTGCCTCATCTGCCTGCAGCCAGTCAGCCAGCGGTGATTTACCTGAATGGAGCATATGGAGCATTGTTTATTCTCAAAAGGGTGCAGCCATGCGCACTCTCTAGTGACGTGATTGCTAGCTTACACTGGAAAACTGAGGTAATGTGTTTGTATGCAACGTTTGCCATGTGTCACAGCAGGTTAATTACGTCTAAATTATACATCCCTGCAAAAACGCTACTTCAATTACTCTGCCTAAACTGGGCTTTGCTGATGCTGAATCATTTCATCATGTAAAGAGAACCCATTCAGCTACAGGATTGTTTTGGACTATTTTCACATTAATGTGTGAAAATCTTAAATTAGGAAATATAATCAATATGTTCTTTTATTGTTTTCAAAGTATCTCCATAAAACTAGAAGTACTGTTGTAGGAAATAAAACTTCGGTGTGAGGACCAACTGGAATAACTTTCCATCTTTTTCATTTTTTGTAGCGTAATTACGCCTATAAAATAACAAAAAATACTTTTCTGAATTAAATTTATTTGATCCTTATCGTTAATTCAATTTTAATAGTTTCATGATTACCTATGTACATAAAAAATCATTGGAGATTTCTTTAATGTCCACAATTTATTGGATGAATCTTGAAATTGTTGCTACTGAGAATTAAATCGAATAGAATTGGAAGATAATTTCCCATACAAAGGACAAAGTGTGTTCTTAGCCGTCTTAGCCTTAACCTTAAGGTTCGATTTTTGTCTCCCGGAGGAGTAGGGTCTATATAAATATAAAAAGGTGTTCTAGTTGATGAAGAAAACCAATTAATAACTAGTGATTTTAAAATCTGATGCTTTGCACAGTGGTCCTTAAGAACTTAACACGTATAATAAAAGAAGTGGATGTATTACAGTCGTCTCTACTCGGAACAAATTACAGCTGATTAATTGTTGATAACAGCTGTTATCATGCCTGTTATTGATGTACTGCAATTTGGATTTAAATACAAACAACTACTAAATACCTTTAATACGCGATTAGTGCATACAGTGATGTCAATCCGTGGGAAAAATCCCATTCTCTGGATTTTTTGATATTGATTTCTCCAAAAAGGGATAAAGGGAATTTTTGTAGAATTGGCAGCATATATGGGATTTTTTCATACATTCACTTCATTGACACCAATTAACTTCTCCTGTGGGCGAGAACTAAACTAATGAGTCTTGAATGAGCGTAAAATCAATGCTAGTTGCCAAATTTTTTAATAATAATAACAATAATAATAATAATAACAATAATAATAATAATAATAATAATAATAATAATAATAATAATAATAATAATAATAATAATAATAATAATAACAATAATAATAATAATAATAAAGAACCATGGAAATTATTAACAACTCTGGTATTTTTAAGAAAATACTAAAAATGAAATAACCATCTTCCAGCTGGAGAATGAAGCTTGTCTTATCTACTTCCGGTATGTTCCATCGAGGATTGCGTCACAAATGTGTTAAGAGGATTACGAGAGCAAATCCTAACTTTTAACAATAAAAGGTACTTGTTTTCGGCAATGTCTTCAATTCTTTCTCTTAATTACTTATTCACGAACTGTTTCATTACGATAGAAGATCTGATTCACCCATATATATAATTTAAACTTGTTTAATTGCGTACACAAGTTTTCATATCAGCTTCACAATTAACGAATTTGTATTCTTCTAAATTGATGTAACAGTATTTATTGCGAATACGAAATGGTTTTAAGTCAGTACTACTACTACTCCTATTACTACTACTACTCCTATTACTACTACAACTTATATTATGGATTCGTATAGTAAAACTACATGCCTAATAACGTAATCTAACGTAACGTAATGTAATCCAACCAAATATAACAAAATGCAGTACATTTTGGTACTTTTTTTCGATTTTCAAATTAGTCCGGAGGTACAGAAGTAGGTAATGCCCTAAATTAAAATCAAACAAATAGCTTATAAGAAAACTTACAAATTGAAGCAATCACTGTTTTTACCTTGATTCTTGCTGTTCCTTTCAGTCCGCTGAGAATTAAGTATTGATTAATGTATAGGCGTAATCAACCTATAAGTAAAACTTGAAAAATATTCTTAATATGTAATTGTGATTGAACTCTACATTGTAAATAAAACCCAACAAAGTCATAAAGGCATAAAGATTAAAACAATATTATAATTCAGATCACAAGCACTACGTAAGTATGCATACATATGATGTTTTTCATTATCTGTGATGTGTGACCTGTGGACAAAGTTCTAACTGTGGAACAATTGGAAGACCGAAAATATCTTTTGTGCCGTGCAACGAATTTAATGTTTAAAATTTCATTATATTCTCGTAACGTGTTTTGTAAATTTTATTTCCAAGTCCATCCCCATTGACTGCTTCGAGTCACGAAATTCCCTTTAAAATCAATAGCTTTGATATTTCGTTGGCCTAAAAGTGAACAACAAGCCTTGCACAACCCCTTTTGCATTGATGGATGGATGAGTGGAGTGATGGATTACTGAAACCCAAACAAAAAGCTCCACAGTCAATTTTCCGCTTTTGGAACATTGTTTGATTCTGCATTGTTCTTTCCAGAATACAAAATAGTTCTTAACCAATGTAACACTATGCTTTCAATTGACTAAAAAAAACTACTCCGTACAAAAAATCTAAATAAAATGAAAGTAGAATCAAATGTAATATTTCATTTTATGATTTTATTCACGTAAATGTTGAGAGTTTATTTGAATTGTATAAAGGACTTTTTTCTTTACTTATGTATTGTCAAAGTGGTTTCAAACTAAGCTAGAGCTATTTAGTCCCAAAACATAGAATATTTTTAATTTTACGCCAGTGAAATGCTACTTTCATTTAATAAGTTGTGGACAGAAAACAACTAGGAAAACATAGTACAACAGATTAAACTTTCTGAATTATAATAGTATAACATATATTGAACGATATTTAATTTATTTATACAATTTTGTGAACACTAGTTTATGAAGTAGAAATTCTTCATTTGATTAATTGACTTTACATATTTGCTTTACAATTTATCATGGTTTCGTTTGAGTTATCGATCTAACGTGTCATGGGTGGACAGTAAAATACCTGCTTCAGACAACAAAATGAAGCAAGTAGAGCATCAGTTTTCCGTTCAATGTAATTTTTAAGAAAAATGTTTTGTGACTATCTCATAAATCATAAAGGTGCTAACGAGGCTCACAGAGCTTCCTTATCTGTGACTGGTTTAAATAAATTCTCTATTTTTTTTAAACTGGAAAACTAACTATATGTTGATTTTTTAATGTCTAGTGTATATTTAGTCCTGAAAAAATTTTCAGATCCTATTTGTGAATGACTAATAGACGCTTGAGACTCTAAGTGGAATACAAAGCATATACAGTAAAACCTCTATTAAGCGAGTCAATCTTTGTGCAAACGGGCAACATAACAACCAACAGACACTTCAAATATGTTATTAATATTCCTTCCTGATTACCCGTTTACACCCCACCACATTTGCAGTACGTTTGCTATGACGTTCGACGATGCATATTGCGCTTACCACGATAATAACTAAACGCGTGTACGGCCATCACTATAAGACAGAATGAAGAGACACTCGTCGAAATCAAGAACCTCTGTATCAGCATGCCAATAATGCTGTTCACGAAGTCATTGTAATGTGAGATACAGTATTTGTCGTTCTGGTTCAGCGGAAGCCGACGCAAAGACTGAGCGCTGCAGTCCAGTGTTTATTAGGCTTGTTTCACACGGATTGAACTGCACTCCTTAAGCATCGCTTGTTATGGCTGAAAGAACTAATGGGATCTGCCCCCGGGCTGACTAGCCTACTGATGCTGAAGGTCTTAAATATTCCGTAAGCATCACCCATAGTAGACAGAGAGAGAGAGAGAGCTTAACTACGACAGAGATGACAGCTATTACTATTGCATCAAATGATATATAGTTCACAAAAGCGACTTGTCTACTAGGCTGAATAATAACGTGACGCGTTTTGTGCATTGTTTTACAGCGTTTAGCTCTTGTAAAAATTGCTTTCGCAAGTGAAGATAGGTGATCTAGATGTGTATAAAATAGACACAGAACAGTGGCGTACCCAGTTCATCAAGGAAAGGCTCAAGGTCCCAAATTCATATAATTTGAAGTGTTTCTATACTACGTACAGATCTTAATATGATAAATGTTTATATTTGCGTATAACCTTACGCAAGGGGTGGTGGTGGTTAAAACACCTAAAGCCCTTTGCATACGCCACTGTGCAGAACTATCCATAATGAAAGTGGATAAGAGACCCTGTGTTTGGGATATTCGATGTAATGAATATAAGGACGGAAACAAAAAAAAAAAAAAAAAATCGGCATGGAATTAAATTTGCTGTACTTTGTTTCCAAACTTAGCAGAGCATTCTGATGCAGAGGAAAAATCCGATGGTAGGCATAAGTCGTGACTCATGTCGTGACTTACATTTCATCAGTGACGACAATAGAAGTGGGCAAGGAGGGCGAGTCCCTCCCTAATAGCTAAATCTCCTTCCCTATTGCCCCCCAGAAATGTTATATTATAATTTACACCAAATAAAAAAACTTATTTTCGGTATACAAAAAAAAAAAAATAGTCTCCAAAAGTTTCTTTACCCTCCTCTTGTCCCCCTCAAGAAATGAAACCTGGCGTCGTGACTGCCTATCATTTAACACACAGGATGAAAGCATATTGCATACCGAATGAGTCGATAAAGAGAAAGACTTACTGCACAACATTAAAGCCCATATCCATTCCTCAAAAGGAATCGGATCAGCCATGGGCATGATTCTGGGAGACCGAGGGGCCTTCACCTGAAGTTTGCTTGGGCCTGCGTATTTGTATTAAAATCCTCATTGATGTCTTATTATTATTATTCCTTTGCACTACAGTCCATTGTGTAGTTTATCCTTAATAACGCCTCCCCATTGGATCACTTAGACCCTATGTCTTGTTGATCATATATGACAAACTTGAATGCACCCCCCCCCCCAAAAAAAAAGAAAGTTATACAGAAATCGGCATGGGATCAGCTTGCAATTTTTTTGTGAAAACATAATTTTTTTAAATGTTTACATTCCTTACCAAAATATAATTTCCTGTCATTAATAAAAGTTACATATTTTTTTCGTAGAAAATTCAAATCTAATATATAAAAATAAAATTGATCTAGTGTGTGATAGAATCACGGGAAAACAATTAAATTGTCTGAAATGAATTTTTGAAAGTAGTTATCAAGACCTCGAACTGGATTTTTATCGTATTACTTTGATTAAAATGTATATCCTACAGGAGCAGCGGGTGGGATTTGAATGAAAACTTGAGCATCTCATGATCCTTCCAAGTAAGAAAGATGAAACATGAAACTTGGTGTCAAAATAAGTGGACTCGTTTTCCATGAAAATTGAGGAGTTTGATGCAATAAGGGCGTAAGTCTGAAACATGCAATTGGAGAAAACGATGTTGAAAATTTAAGTAGTGTTTTTTTCTTACATAAAACAATGTAATATGCATCATTTTATTCCCATATTGAATTGAAATGTTATTAGGAGGCTAAACAAGCATGGCAAAAGCCACAAATGCGTTTGATGCAAAAAGGGCGTAAACTCGCTTACTCCCTTATTACATCAAACTCCTCAATTCCTGATTTGGCGAGGAAAGTGGGAGGATTTCCTACATTTTTCATATTAAAAGCAATGTTGCCAGTTTGTTGTTTGCTTGGATTAGTGCTTTGCGACTGTTTCAGTACTGAGGCTACATGAGGCGCGAATTTACAGCTTAACGTGGAATTGGAACCACATGAGCTCCCACCGGGAATCGAGCCCTGGTCTCCCACGCCGAAGAAACGTACGTTAACCATATAGCTACAAGAAAGCTCTCCTGTTGTTTGTTATTACAGCAAGGGAATACGGTTGAACAGTTTGAATGGATGCCGGTGCCACAAACAAATACAATATTTCAAGTTCAGAAGGTGAAATTCGATACATAAATTTCTCATTATAAATAATGAAACATATGTCCCAACACTTCTTGAAAACTTTCGTTTTAAGGAGAAGCAAGAAATTTGCTACATTTTTTCGTCACGTTGAAGTCAATGTTATCTGTTAATACTCAATTGGATTTTTTATCGTATAGATTTGCTAAAACGGCGCATGCTAAGTGAACAGAAGGGTTCAAATCCCTAAAATAGAGTGAGTTTTTTTTCATTCAAATTTCTATATCCCATGCTTTCGATTTTTCCTGCGCTTTATATTTGCAGCCTTAAGTACGCTACAACTGTACAGTGACCATCATCCATGTCGACTGGACAATTAAACATAAAGTTTTCTCAGTTAATTATCAACATTTTCTCCGCATTACATTCCAAATAAAATGCTTAAAGATGCTTAGAGTGATTGAAACATTAAGCAGTCTGTCAAGTCCGTGTGAACCGGAACAACCGTCGAACCATCGACGTAGACCACTCGTATCCGTTACCATGCTCCACCGTCGAGCTAACACTGTGGAGAACACACTGCTGTCCGTTACGCTTATGTAGAGAAGATACCTATTATTCCATGGTGTGGTCACAGTGATTGAGTTGATTTTGAGTTGAAAGTTCCGTTTAGCAGCGAGGCTATATGACACGTGGACCTACTGATTAATGTGGAATCCGAACTACATGAGCTCCCGACGGGAATCGAACCCGGATCTCCCACCACATTGATCAAGTCTATTATCCAACTGTATGGCATAGTTCATTGCTTCCACAAATCGTTCATATCGACGAGGCATAATGACTTATTTGTTTGCGTGTTAATATTCCACTACCTGAGTGCTACATAAACCGCCCTCATGCGGCACTACTCCACACAGAGAACCTATAGCTAGAGGTCCCAGATTTTCAGAGTTAAAACAGATATTCTATAAATTTACACTAACAAATAGGACATCCTATGAAAATTTACAGTAAAATCATAATTATGCACTTGCTTTTTGCTGAAATATAAAAAATTTAAAAAATAATAGATCAAAATGACTAAAGTGAGTGACAGAGAGTATATTATTCGTTAGTTGAGTATCGATAGCTAATGAAAGCAGTATTTTTTTTAAATAATGCACTAATAATATTAACTATTGTTTTGAAGAAATACCTGGATATTTGAAGTTTTGTACCTTTGTTGGGGGAAGGACAATATGTAAATCAAGGGGGACTGTCTCGGCTAAACCGAGACGTCTGGAAGCGGTTCTAAGCGGTTCTAAACCCAAGCATGCTCCATCTCACTGAAATTGTAATCATTTAAAGAATCATACTCTGCCGTAGAAAAACTGTGTCTTTGGATGCATTTAGGTTTTTCCTCCTTGATGTTGCAATTTTTATAAACAGCAATGGATAGAGAGACAGACAGATAGATAAATAAAAATAAATAGTTAGACAATAAGTTGATAGATCGATAGATGAATAAATAGGTACGAATATTTTGTAGATATGTCATTTTTCTGGATGTTTTCTTCTCAACCGATTAGTAACATTATTTACGGAACGGCGTAGTTTACAAGTTATTTCAATTGCATACAGTTGCATTTTATCTTCTTTCGCATGCATGTTCAAGTTAGCTTGCGTGATCAACTAATAATAAATATTTGCATAAAGGCTGACCAAGGAAAAATACGTAATTATAGTATTTATGAATTTACTTCATTAAATTTCACAATGGGATGAATTATACGAAGTTTCTACAATACCAACTTTATTTAAACTATGGTTCTATGTAATGTTTTCGTTTTTAATGTTGATATCTTGAGTTGAACAAAAAAAGTATTGCAAGATCAAAGCTAAGTTATTTTACGGATTTTTTTTTTTTTTTTTTAATTTTGTCTGTGACGAAAGTAAGGCTTCAGCAATTTCCACATCATTAGACAAATATGTCAAACTCTAAAGGAATCTTCTGAGGTTTTAACAAAACTTTGGTGAGAAAAGAGTTCGCATAAAAACAAATAAAATATTCTTAGTCATTTTTGTATCACAACATTTTTGAGGGGACCGTAGTGGCTCATAGATAGAGCGCTTACCTGTGGCGTGTGGGTTCCCTGATTTGATTCCAGTTTTCCTCTCGTTGGCTTTGTGGTGAACAAATACCATGTGCGTGGATTCTCCTATTTCTTCTCACTCGTCATTCCACTGTTATCATCCAACTCATCATCATCATCTTATTTAGCCTTGGTGCTTTAATAGTTAATATTTCCAGCTTTGTTGCAGGAGACCTAGGTTCGATTCGTAATGGAATCTTGTGTAATTCGGGTCGTCACACGAAAATTGTAAATCCACTTTTATATACAAATGTAGCAGTAAACAGATTGTACATTAAACTCTAAACAAATACTAAAAAGAAGTGATACCGACGCGATTACTACATATCAAACAAATAAGATGTCAGGCCATTTTGCCGAGTGCCATGCATTATTTACATTTTTTTGCTCTAGCTTTCCACGCTTGTAGACAGCAGCGTCATGGCCAGCACAGCAGCGACAGCATTCGACCTTGCTTTGGAAGGTAGGGGGAAGTACTACACTGATATAGACCGACTAGTGAGTTACACGTGTTACGGTAGTATACTGTAATTCAAAATCAGGAAGTTAATTGTTTCCTGACTCTGCTTGCAGAACTCCAAAACATACTTGTAGTGTAGCGCAATGAACCTATACTAGGTTTTTCATTGTTCATAACAATTTATATTTTTCGTCCGTCAATATCAACGCAGGTATAATGAAATGAGCATAGAAATAGTGTGTACAGTTGTTCCAAGCAGTGCATTGTTTATTTTCTCGAATCTGTTCTGTTGAATAACTACCAAATAAAACAAGTTTTTCACCCAGGTGCAGAGAAAGTGGTTTTCTTCTGTATAGTGAGAACTAATAAAGCACTATCAATATTGAGCCAAATCTAGGAAGTTGTGAATATAACATAAACAGGTATAGTAAAAATTTTCCTCAAGGTTTTCATTCTTTTCTCAATCCTATCACGAAAATGTTGAATGATTAATTTAAGTATGTCCTGTAGGGCCTGGCTGACTTCTTTCCGATATTCCCAATATGATGTCTTTAGCTGTTGTGTCTATGGCGCTGTTATTAAAAGAAAAGTTCTAACGATACTTTCAATCTATAGAAGAATACTCACCGAAGAATGATGTTGATACGTAAGTGCCGTACTTGAAGAAATTTGTGCCGTATTTGAAGAAAATTACACCTAACATAATAATGAGACCTTAATTTATCTTCCTTTTTCACAGGTCATCTGTATTGCATATCTTCTTCATTATCACATTTAATCTTTGTATTATTTTTTTTATTTCGTATGAGGTAATGTGACAATTATAAAGCTCGATTAAGGTAAAACAGCAACAATGACAAAGTACGTTATTCACACTATGAAATGGAAATGTTTTTGAAGAAATTATACGTAGTAATTTGATTCCATTACTAAAAATCGTAGGGAAAATTACAGAAAAGAATGTAATACACTATCCTGATGAGCAAAGCTTGTCTTGTTTAAACGACCAAGCTATATCTCCAAAATCTTTCCTTTTTTCACTTCCCTCTGAATAATTTTGTAGAATTCTCACTTTCTCCTTGCGTAAGAATCCTTTATAGAAATTCCTTTCATCGCTCAAAAAGTTCTATTTAAATTAGTAAAATCTGTCTCCTTCATGTAAATTACCAAAATCTTTGTGTCTTCCTCTCTTCTATGGGTGAAGAAGTGCTACTACTCGTCAGTAAATCAGTTCAGCACCATTTTGTCTTCGTCGTTGGAATGGAAGAAATGTTTTGTGTGACAGCTGTGCTCAACCTGTGCAACAATAATTCTTCGCTTCTCATTTCCACAATAGCGCAAGATGATCTTACATTACTACCAACGACAGAGGAAAAAATGCAGCTATATTTTCAGAATTAGAAGAAATCTTGCCTCTGCAAGAATGTTTATTAAAGAAGGGTAATTTTATCATTCAAGGTGTCAGCACTCATTCTTATAACCTTGAAAGCAGATTGTGTCTTTACTTAGGCAGACCTTGAAAGAGAATTGTGTAGCTAGAAATGAAATTAGCAACACAAAATGTGAACATCCTGCATTTGGAACTAATTACTTAATATTACTTAACTGAGAGAAAGGATGTTCCACTTCCAACAAACTTTTTTAAGTAAATAAATACAGGTGAAAGAATAACTTCTGCTATTAGCTTCTTCAGGTCTGAATCTCTACTAGTTATATTATACGAAACCTTTAATAAACTTTTGCTGGTTTCCTCCCAAATTACTATCTTCCATTATTAATTGTTTCTATTACAGAATTGATTTTATCAACTATATGCAGTATATTTGTATTCTTCAATGGGTACGAATTTAATAAAACTCTCGGGAAGTGATATCAAGGGCATCCACTATTTGAGTAGGGAATGGGTAATTATTTTAATTACCTCTTCCCCTGAGTCAGGGATAAAAGTGGATCTGAAAATGTGGGGGGACGGTAGGTAGCGGCATGACGCCACGACGTCCCCTCAGCCTACCTTTGACCATTGTAATTTTTTAGGAACTGGGGGGACGCCGTATATATATTTTCGAGGTGGGGGACGATGTCCCCCGCGTTCCCCCGCACTTTTACCCCTGCCCTGAGTTTGAAAAACGTGTACTTTTTAGTAAATGTTATACAAAAAAGGGTGAAAATACTTTGTCAATACAAACTTGCCACCTCCCTGGCAAAACTAAAATGACACTACTATGTGATAAGTATTAATAGAGTTGGATGTCAATGTTTCTAAGACTATTGAACCAGTTTAACTCAAGACTATTTAACCAGTGGTATTGCTGTAATCTCACAATGGCCGTAGGCTGTCTACAACCAAGATTAGTCTTTAGGAAATAGAGTAATAGCGTAAAAGATGGAATAAGATGTGTGAAAATTTGAGATAATTAAATTTGTTTCGAACCATTGAATTCAAATGCATGAATCTTGATATTTGAAGTCTTATACAATAAATACGAATAAATCATTTAATTTCACAAAACCGGAAATTCGTGGGTTCGCTCCAAGTGTAACCTGATACACGTTCCAATTTTGAGGAGGAAACCGTGGCAGAATGCGTCTTACTCTCAAGAGTTTCTTCTACTACCATTCTCCTGTATGAACCGGATGCATACATCGAATCAAAACCATGAATGAACACTTCTGCTTCTGGAGGAGCTATCTGTTTTAAGTATTCCATGCCCTGCAATACATCCTCATACAACAGAAACACCAGTGAATCAATTTGGTTGCAGAACATAGAAAAGTGTACATATCCTTTATAAAGTCCTGACAACTCTAATCTTTGATTTTGCGACATGTACTTTGTCTTACGAGGGAAGGGCGTGATGTCGCTCAGAGGTAATTGCACCAAATCTGGTGTAGGAGTAGGTAATGGGAATAGAAAAGAACGTGTAGAAGCATTCATTTCGCAGCCATTCGGAATCAGAGATAATGGGCCCTACAATTCTGAAGAAGTGTCGCCTGCCAATCAGATATTGATGAGACGGAGCCTTTGCTCGCTGTTGCGTCCAATGGAAAAAAAAAGTTATATAAAGTAGAATGAAAACAGAGAAGATGAGCTGAACAGAAAATGCACCTATATCCGCCCTCAGTCTCACCAGGCAAATGCCGGGATACTAAATCTATCAACTGCCCTGCCCTTGCCGTTACCAATTGAGTATGCATTACTAGTTAGCTTAATATAATGAATTTATATTTAGAAATAAAGAAAATATATACAGAAATTAATCATGGGCGTAGCCAGAAGTTTTCCAGGGAAGGGGTCGAAATGAAATTGCTGTATTTCTCCACACTATAAGATGCTGTCAGTATGCAAGCATTAAATGTTTGAACCCACCAATATTAACTGATATCATTTTGTACGGGTGTTTGATATCTACGATGTGGCGTCCACCAAGATTAAAGTATTGTGTGTTTTGAAGCGAATTTAAATATATATTTCACGATTAGTGATGTTTAAAATGGGAACGACTGTGGACGGCCATAACAAAAATAGCCGTTTGAGTACATACAAGACTCTTCATTAACACAACTTCTTAACGCAAAGTATAAATGAAATATTTGAATTTGGTCCACTTACCACTAGAAAGCAGCAAAATGTATTGGACAGAAACAGCCTCGTAACAACTGCGGTCAAGACTCCAATATAACTCATGCATATCACAAACACTGCACTTTAATAGTGTGAACAAAAAATGAACATGAGCGTTTCACTTCTGTTGCCTAGCACATATGAGACAGAACGTCTTCACTGTCTACTCACATGTCATGTTCGTAAAATTAGTTTCCAAATTGGTCTCAACAAGATTAGAAAATAACGTATATAGTTAGATTAGAAAATACCGATAATTAACCTTAATATACCGTACATGAGTTATATACTGTTTTTTGACATAATGAAACAGTTGTTAACAGAAGCATTAAAAAATATAACAGGCACACATAGTACCAAGAACTGTATTCAAAAATAATTATGCTAATACTCGTAAAAACCAACACACGTTCTAGTCTGAAACAGATGAGACTTTAAAATATATATATATATTTCAGTTCCTCTGGTGGGTAATAACAAGGGCAGTTGATGATTTAGTATCCCGGCATTCGCCTGATGGGACTGAGGGCGGACATTGGAGCATTTTCTGTTCAGCTAATCTTTTCTGTTTTCATTCTACTTTATTTAACTTATTCTGCATTGGTCGCAACAGCGAGCAAAATCTCCATCCCATCAATATCAGGTTGACAGGCCATACTTCTCCTGAACTGTAGGGCCCATTATCTCTGATTCCGAACGCCTGCGAAACGAATGCTTGCACACGTTCTTTTCTATTCCCATTACTCCTACACCAAATTTCGTGTAATTATCTCTGAGTGATATCGCACCCTTCCCTCGTTAGATAGAAGAAACATCCTTGTATAGAAACGGGTCTAGGTCAAAACCCCCACAGCCAAAACCCCCACACTCAAGAAATGTCAAAACGCCCACACGATCGGTCAAAACCCCCACAGCCAAAACCCCCACACTCAAGAAATGTCAAAACGCCCACACGATCGGTCATAACCCCCACACAAATGGACAAATCCCCCAAACGCACGAACGGTCAAAACCCCCACAGCCAAAACCCCCACACTCAAGAAATGTCAAAACGCCCACACGATCGGTCAAAACTCCCACACAAATGGACAAAACTCCCACACATAGCAACGGTCACAATCTCCACATAAATGGACAAAACCCCCACACAAATGGACAAAACCCCCACACAATCATACCGTGATTGCACGTCTTTGTTGCGGCTCTTTACGACGCCCACTTTAGTGTTTCTGTCATTACAAAACAGTGCAAGAAGAATAGTTGCAACATCAGTTTAAGTGGAATAAAAAATGTTATTAAAAAGTACAAGGGCAAGACATACAACCAGGATCATTTCAGAGTGTGGGAGATTTGACCGATTGTGTGGGAGTTTTGTCCATTTGTGTGGAGGTTTTGTCCATTTATGTGGGGATTGTGACCGTTGCTATGTGTGGCTGTTTTGTCCATTTGTGTGGGAGTTATGACCGTTGGAGGTTATGACCGATTACCAGTGTGGGGGTTTTGGCTGTGGGGGTTATGACCGTTCGTGTATTTGGGAGATTTGTCCATTTGTGTGGGGGTTATGACCGATCGTGTGGGCGTTTTGACATTTCTTGAGTGTGGGGCTTTTGGTTGTGGGGGTTATGACCGTTCGTGTGTTTGGGAGATTTGTCCATTTGTGTGGGGGTTATGACCGTTTGTGTGGGCGTTTTGACATTTCTTGAGTGTGGGTGTTTTGGCTGTGGGGGTTTTGACCGGTTCCCATAGAGTCGAAACATCATGTCCAAACTTATTTCACTGCGTTGTAAATAGCTACTTCAAAGCTATATACACTCATCTTGGCGACAAATGGTGATCCAAGTTAGTGCACTTATCAACCAGAAATTGAAACCAAGTGCATAGTGACCCTAAAGTAGGTATACAGATCTGCATCTATCAAGTATAACATTTTAATTTATTAAGATAAATTTATTTGCTTTGGTTTGTTCCGAGCCTAAGGTATACATGAAAATAAATTAAGAATAGATAAGGAAGAAACTAAGTCAATACCTGTATGGTTAACAATAAGTAAATGATATAAAATGTCATGACCGATCAGTACGGGACTGTATACCTATTTTTGGGTCACTCTGTATATTATATTATTTTTAATGTCTCCATATACCCAAACCTTCGCTCATTAGGAACTTTCCATATACACCATACGTTCAGATTCGATACTGTGTCCGGCATTTCGAGAAAAGTATAAAAATAGTAAAGGACAAGACGTGGAAACTTCAAAAAGCACAGGCGCAGGCGTCAGTTCAAGTGAATTGTTACTTTATGAAATAATGTAACTTCAGAAACACGAATTTTTTCAGGAGACAAAAAACTAAGCAGAACGGAACCAAACGTGTTAGAGAAATGGGTATTTATAATACCTTAGTTATGTGTGAACGTCAGCATGATCCAAGAAAAAAAACTAAAGTTTTCAAAGAAATTACCTGTTTCTTGCCGCCCTATGCCAAAAGGTGTATCTTTTTGTTTTTGCAAACTCTTTGATTTAGTAGCATTTACGGCACAAAGACATAATAACATACATTTATGTCAAACGGGGAACAGGGTATCTATCTCCCATCTTAAATTTTTATAAACAATTCTATTTTAAGGGTGAATAAATATAAATCGAATTACAAAATTTAAAAACTAGCTTATTATGTTCTTATCGCAAATAATCCCTCATATGTTGCCTGTATCTTCTTCTGAAGCAGCGGATAAGCAACCATTATAGATATTTCTCCTATCGGATCCCTTAATACATACAGTTGAGTAAATTATCGAGATGCCATTGCAAAATATTATCGTCATCTTGATATGGCACCTGAGTTCGTCTGCGAAAGAAGATGGCCATTTCCACTCAAAATTGAAACGACCAAAAGAGTCTTACAAATTCTCTTCACAAATTTCTCAAGACATAATTTCGCAGACATAAATATGTGTTGTTTCTTTATAGTTTTAAAGCATCGATTTTACAATGCATCAGTTTCACATTTTTATCCTGCCATATTTTCGTCCTGCTGTTTTCCCCTGCCATTTTTTAATGTAGATTCATAGTCACGCTAAGATCAACTGAAGAAAACATAAATACAGAGAAGTATTGAGTAAATATATTAGCTATTTTGTCATTATGATGAATGCCTCGCGCTTCAAACTTGAATGTGCACCCAGAAAGACGTTTAATCCTATTTTAAGTTGTTTCAAAGTTCTTAGGATTATAGTTGATATTTTCTCACGAATTTTAGATAAATTAATTATACACTGCCTTTCTTTATGTCCTTACGAAATTTGTCAATTTTTTTTATAGAAGTTAATTGAAATGGTAAGTTGATATTTCGCTTTCGTTTTAAGTTTTTGAATAATTTTCTTGAACCAGTAAGGATAGTTATAACGTGAGTTCTTTTTAGCGGAATATTCCTATCAAATATATTATAAATAACGAAACATTTCTCATTAAGTCGTTAACCGTATTATATTATTTGGTAACCCAAATGTGGTCATTTACAAAACACACACTAAGAAATCTAGGGAATAAGATTGATTGAACATAGGCCAAGGAAAAGTTGATGATTATCCTAGTATTCACTGTTCTGAGGAACTGCTTGTTCAGCAAGAGCCCTTTCCGCTAGTATAGTTGCTAGCGCGCGTCTTTGGTTCGATTCCATGTGGAAGAGGCTTGAAATTCGTACGTATTATAGTGGCTCGAGTTCCACTTTAAACTGTAGATTTATATCTTACATAGCTCCGTAGGTAAGAAGGTGTCTAAAAATTATATTACCTGAATCGCAAACTAGGAAGAATCCTGGTCTTGTTGATAAACGATTCCTGCAGGAAGTTGAGGTACTATTACTTATATTTTCTTATTTTTAATTTAAAAACATATTTATAAAAGTTTTAGTGGAGAATATTACCGTTAATTTGTCTGTTAAGTTGAATATATTGAATATTCATCTCATATTAAATTGATACTTGCCCCATATTGTTGATTTCAAATCCACCAAATACTGTTAAAGTTTTTCCAAGTTTGTGTTCATTAGGAAGTGACACAGGTATGTATATATTCAACGGAGATTCCAGATAGACAAAACCTCTATTTAGTAAATAGTATTCTCTTTTATTTATTTTTCTTTTTTGTGCAAAATTAACTTTTCAATGATAAAGTATTTATTTTTACTTAAAAGATTCGTTTCGCAAACATTTTTCTAAATCTAGAAAACAATAAGCTTACACAAGAGCCAATGATAAACATTTTAAATTCAGATTCCAAACACCCTTTTATTTTAAGAATTTTTGGTTTTATTTTTGATGCATTATTCTCCTCAGATGACAGTTTGAACTTTTACTGAAATTACTTAAGTTTTGAAAAATGAACGACAAATAAATGCAAGGATAGGAGTAACGAAGGAAGTCTTTAGGAAAGAGAAAAGCGTATTTTGTCCATCAATAGTTCCTAAAAGATTCACCAAATATTTCGTGTGCAATATTGCACTATACGGGGAAAATAAGTAGACATTACGGGAAAACAATGAAAAACGGCGGTAACCTTTTTGAAATGTGAGTCTGGAGGCGAATGGAAAATATTAATTGAGTAGGATAAGAATCTCCAATGGGGAAGTGTTGGCAGACGTTGGAGAAACGAAGAACAATACCAAAAATAATTTTAAAACAAAAAAGTTTCGTTTCACATTGTGAAGCTGTAGTGGACTTCCAAGCCATATGAATTGAATATGAAACCGGAAATAGTAGATTCCCAACTTCCGGTTACGGTAGAGAATAATAACTGAGATTAAATCTATCCGTGGGCTCCTGAATACATATAAATGGAATGTTTCTCGCATTCTATTAACGTTTATGCTCTATTACAATTAGTGTTTCCAGAAGACAAAGAATAAGGTTTTCTTATCTAGATGGATTCTTACTAGTCTCGTCTATGTTATCGAAAAATGCTTCTCTACTCTAGTCTCGTTTCTAAATTTGTCAAGATTACTTGACTTTCGGCAGTAGTCTTCGTAGAATTTCGCAGTTAGTAATAGGAAATTCAAATGGTATGGGACAACTATTGAACATTTAGCATTAACTTAAAAAATACATATTACATACACAGAGAAAAAAATCCCTGCTGTTCAGTTCCAGATGAACCTGCCAAACGTATGGATATGGCAACTGAACATGTTTAGTTAAATGTCTGTTGTGAAATGTGCAGTAAGCAGTGTACCATACGTTATATTACTTGTGTCACTGGACGCATATAGTTCAAAAGTATGGCACGAAGGTTCTTACCAATCAATCTGGCTCAGACACTGCATAAGTTTAGTGCAATAGGTTTCTTAATTACTGTTCATATGTAATGAACATGAAAGTCGTTCATAGCACAAAACTTCTAGTAATAGGTTTCAAGAGGGCAAATTTTTAGAGTGTATGTGAAATGCATAGATATGGACCAAACTTTTGACGTGTTTCAGGTAGGGGTAATGCAACATGAGTAATAGTATATAGTTAAATATCCAATATTAGACAAGAGTTCAATAAATTTAATTTATTTCGAAAGAATGGCTTACTTTTAACAAGAAAATACGTAGTTTTCTTAATAAAGAGTAACTGAATATCACATATCACCTAAACCATTAAATCGTGGAATGACATGTTGAGAGTTTGATCCCGAACCTTTATTATATCTCATCTAATTACAAGAAGAAATTAAATATTTGCAATACACTGTGCGCTCAGATGATGTTAAGAATTATATAGAAAACTATATTTAAACTATGTTTATAATTGAGGTATACTGTGTAATGACTTTCGCATTTTTAAACGTTGATATATATTTTTTATTATAATTACAATCACTTCACTAGTTTATAGTGTTTATACTATGAGTTACGTAATACTAAAACAGTGTTCGAAATCTAAGAGTTGGGTGTACTAGTGTTGCCCAAGAGTAGTAAAATGCCTCGTCTCATTTCGAATTTAACACTGAACTTCTAGTCTCTTGAGAAGGAGTCAATATTGAATATTGAAAAAGTAAGTGATAGTGGATTTTTACTATTTTCAGTTTATTTTATTTTATTATCAGTTTAGCGTTCCTTTCAGCTACTAAGACGTGAACCTACAGCTTAACGTGGAATCCGAACCACATGAACTCCCGCTGGGAATTGAACGCGGGTCCCCCACGCCAAAGACGCGTACGCTAACCATTTAGCCACAAGGGAACTCATACTTTCGGTTGCAATAGAATCAGATATGGGACATATTCTTCCTTACTGAATTAACTGAATCAAAGACAGCTTCTCGCTAAGTATTACCAACGTTTCACTACGGCTATCAGTGTCAAAATCGAAATCATAGATCTTCACCAATTCCAATTTAAATAGTTAGATAAAGGTCGAGCGAAACTTACTGCACTGACACTGAATTCAAATCAGAACCTCATTTCACACTATATCCTATGGCTTTCTTCATATTAAAATAAATATTGAAACCGAAAATAGTATTTCAGAATAAATATTAGGATGGAGATAATAATCCATTCTTAGAACGCTGAATCGACTGAAAAAAAAACGCATTGCCACGCTACCTAGAACCATTTTTGAGTTGTTGTAAGAGCGAGATATTCATGAAATGAATTACTTCATATCAAATCTCATTGTTCCAAAACGAGCAGATTACATCCCCAGCAAAATTAGTGTCATTGGCTCAATTAGTAGCTTTATTTATTGACATCAGCACAAAATGTTTGTTGTCCGTGCATTGCATTTCATTTAATTGGCCTTGATGTCGGGTCTAATTGAGTGAGCTATTACCAAATCGATACAGCACATTGGTTCCATTCCAACATCAAGTTACTACGTTGAATTTTGAAACTTTATAAGCAATACAACTGATATTTTGGGTGGAATACACACCTAATATATGTATGTTTCATCATAAATTTTAAAGTATGCGTTCTTTGAAAATAAACTGTACCTATTATTTACATGAAATTCATAGATGTTGCATCACTACTACATTACTGAAATAATAATTTGTATGCATTGCTCACTGACGGCTACTTCGGATTTACACATTTCATTATTGTATTTCTTTTCTCTAACACAATCTTGATATTGATTCCAGCTGTATAACAACAAGAATACTAATATTACTAAAACCATTTTGTGTTTGTAACGAACATTCTTGTACTCATTACGCAATATTCATGATACAAATTTCTGAAAAATTAAAACTGTAACTTTAATACGGATCATATGCATACTGGGTACTTTCAAAACCAACCAATTTCTAAAAGCTAAAGATGAAGACTATTGTAATGACATAGATAATTTATTTATTTATTTCAATGCCCTGGACAGAGCTATATGCTACTTTTAACAAGTGACAAATAAAAGAATACATGAGCTAAATTACAATAAAAGAAAGTATGCAAAATTCTAAGAAAAATCTACAAATACAAAACAAATTTTAAGAAAGATATGTGAATACAAGAATATAATACAAAGAAATGATGCTAGGAATACAAAAAGTAGAAAAGAACTAATAAGGATAATACAAAATATGTGTAAATGCATAGAAAATGAAAAAATAATGAGTTAATGATGGAAATACAAGAGTGATTATTGATATATAAAGTTTAAAGCACATTGTTATATTGAACATTGTTACTTATAGTAATTTCGAATTATATATATTGAGCATAAGGCATAGAAAAATAAATCTTTATACCCTTCATAATTGACTGATTGTGAAGATTACACAATCTAATTGCTGGCGAATGTTGATGTTGAATGATATTTGACCTGTTTATAGAAAATGGTATATGTAATCTCAGGCGTACAGATTTTACATTTAATTTAATATATTGCAAAAAATCTTGCACATCCACGAAATAATTAATAATCTTATACAATAAAATATTTTGTGCGTGCAATCTACAAGTAATTAGCATAGGCATGGAAAATTCTAACAACAAAGCAGAATAAGATACTTTATTTAATTTAGCTGATCTATTGTACTTTCTAAAATACAAATAACAAAGAAATTTATACTGAACACGTTCTAAGTCATCAATGTGAGTTTGGAAATAAGGGCTCCAAATTTCACAAGCATATTCAAGTTTACTCCGTAAAAATGTGTAATACAAAGTTGTGATTGCAGAAACGTCAGTCATAGATTTTGTTGTTCTTATGATAAATCCTAGACGTTTATATGATTCAGAAACTAGACATTTCAAATGTAAATTAATGAGTTTAGTATCAAATGTAATGCCCAAATCAACAAAATCATTCTTACCCAACAGCGTTCCATTGATACTATAATCATGTTTTCTGAACATCTTTTTCTTAGTAAACGTAATGACAGAGCACTTATTAATATTAAGTGGTAAATTGTTAGTTACACTTTACTGAAAACAAGAATCAATATCTTCTTGCAGATTGTGAGAATCTGTAATTGAGTTAATCTGCTTGTAAATTTTAGATCATCAGCGTAAAGTATCGTTGGTGAGTGTTTGATAACAGATGGTAAGTCATTAATAAAAAGTAAAAATAATAAAGGACCTTGAGAAATGCCGGATGAAGCTGTATAAGGGAAAGATTGTGTACGATTGAAAATAACTGTATATTCCCGATTGAGTAAATATGAAGATAACAATTTTAATAAGCTGTTAGATAACCCAAAGAAATCCAACTTAGCTAACAAAAGAGAGTGATCTAATTTATCAAACCTTGGAAAAATCAGTATATACTACATCAACCAGGTGATTGGCATTTAATGATTCTGATAGGAATTGAGTAAATGAAAGAAGATTGGTTAACGTGGATCTTTTAGGATAAAAGCCATGTTGGGATGGAGTGATATATGATTTCAACTGTATAAAAATTCTGTTGTAAAGAATTTGTTCAAAGATTTTAGAAGGTGCTCAAATCAAAGCGATAGGTCTGTAATTTTCAATTTGGTTCCGATTACCTTTCTTAAGAATTGGAGTAACTTTACTATGTTTTCAAAGATCAGGATAAATGACAGTAGTTAATATGAGATTATAGATGAAAGTTAGTGGTTATTGAAGAATATCCGCACAACCCTCAAAGATATAAGTGGGAATGTCATGAGGTCCACTAGATTTGGATGCTTTTAACTTCTTTATTGATGCTATGCATTCTGTAAGTGAAACATCCTTTATATTAATACATTACAAAATTTTTGTTGTTGACACATTACTTTTGTATTTTGAAGGAGTAGAGGGCGTAAACACACTCCCAAAATAATGAGCAAAACCATTAGCTATTGACTTATTATTGTTCAGAATAGTGGATCCATATTTCATTTCATTACAAGTTGTATGTGATTTCTTCTTGCTTTTTATAAAGGACCAAAATACTTTTGGATCAGATTTAATAGAGTTCTCAAAATTGTGTATATACCTTCTATAAGCAATTGATATTATTGACTTAGACTTTCTACGCAACTGAATAAAGTTCTCCTTGTGAAATAATGACTAGTGTCTTCGTCTTCTATGGAATTCTTTAGACTTCAAAATTTGAATAACCTCATAGGTAAACCAGGGGGATAAATGTGCTTAACAACATTTTTAATGGTACATGTTTCGCAACTAAATTATTTAGTATATTGTAAAATTCAGAGACAACAATATTAGGGTCAGTAGAAATGTTTAACATATATCCCAATTTATAGCCTTGAGATCCCTATAAACATATAAAAATCGGCTTTAGAAAAATTGTATTCATTGCAAGGAACGTTTACATTTTGTGTACTTTTAGAAGCAAGAGGTAACTCAAATGTTAATGGTGGATGATGCTCATCCACAGGAAGAAGTGAGAAAATACATTCTTCAACGTCAAAACAAAGGGGAACATTAGTAAGAACAAGATCAAGGGTTTTGTTATTTGAATTAGGTATATTATTAAGACTATGTAACCCTAAGACAGACATAAAGTTATGTAAAGTTAAACAAAGAGAGTTGCCATTTAGGAGATATGTGAAAGAATTACGAATCAAAGGTATATTATAATCGCCAACCATTAAAATATCACAATTATATATGTTCTGCAACTCCTCGAAAAATGCATACAAAGATTCATAAGCATATAAATCAGTGGCAGGGGGAATATATGTTGCTACAAGAATAAAAGAGCAGAAATTTGTGACAATACGCAAACAAACGTTTTCAATATGATTAATGCCAATATCAACATCAAATACTCTAATGGAGCTCTTAACTGCAACCAAAACGCCGCCACGCCTAACATTAGGTCTATCCTGCCTATAAATAACATACCTATCATCAAGTAATTCAGGGTTACATATGTTACTTTTTAACCAGGATTCAGTAATAATAATAACATCAAAACTGGAAGAAAGTACACTCAGATAAAAATCTTCAAGTTTTGAGTTGAGACCTCTAACATTCTAACAATAGAATGATAATCTCTTACATTTACTCATTGCTAACTGGTAGTAACTCACGAACATCATCTACGGTTCTCAGATTATACACTTGGGTATCATTTGAGGTTTTTCTTAACTTTATAGCCCCTAACTAGTCAATCCACAAAAACGCAAATTTCTTTTCTTTTTGAACCTTCCTAGCTTCATTGAACACTTTTCTGCGATAAGGAGTTACGTTATGGTTGACATATGTAATTGAACCTGAATTATTGCCGATGTCAGCACAACAGAGATTTCGTTTAACTTTTCGTCTCTGTAGGAAAGTGTCCTTATCTGTACGCCTAGCAAATCTTACAATGATTCCGGGAGTACTGCCTGACACAGGAGGTTTAATCGATGACAACAATCAATCATATCTCTGTTGATCCTAAGATCGAAAGCAGAACCAATATCACTAACTACCTGGAAAACATCTTCATTGGTTTTTTGAGAGACTCCGTGAATTTCAAGTGTATTGCGACGGCCATGTTCATCCAGATCGTCGAGCTGAGATTCCAACGCTTTTATATGTTTCTGTAATAAAGCATTTTCAGATTTCAAATTGTCGATCATATTCATACACTTATTAATAAACTCAATCTGTGTTTTCAAGAGTTTAGAATTTTCATCTAATTTTCATGGGTTGCATCCAAAGATTTCTCGAGATCACTTTCAGTTTTCTTCATTTCATTTATTTCATCTTTAATAGATAGCAACAGTTGGTAAACTTGGAGCAACGTTTGAGATCGATGAAGAATTAGCATGAGAACTAAGTCTTCTTGTTTTCAAGCATTGCTCACAGTGCCACTGTTGGTCACAAGATTGCAAAAATTTTAGTTCTTCTTTTAAATTAACACACGGGCTATGGTAAATGCCATGGCGGGTACAAAATTAAATCTTTAAGTTTTCGTCGCGTCGTGTAACAATTTTCGGATACTTTCCACAAACACTCACTGTATTTCACTAAGTGATGAAAATATAAAACAACAAAAATAGCCTGAATAATAAGTGAAATGGAATTCGATTATGTGGCTATGAATCGGTCGTGCTCAGAGAGTAAATAGAACTTAGTAACTGGCAACAGTAAGCGATGGCTGATAGACTGTTTGTTTACATTCCGTTCATTGCAAAAAAATCACAATTATTCAGCAATCATGCCGAAATAAGAGTTACCAACCAATAGGTACGACAGAATAAGTACTTAACGTTAAATAAAAATACACTTAATGTACTCGAACTTGAATACATACACTATAAAAGCCACATATTACGGAGCACCACCGAGACACTGACTGATCAATCCATGGTTGTCAACTAATTAATAGGGGGCACTTTTACTAATTAATAGGGATAAGTTAAATCTTACCTGGCATCTTCAAATATTCATCAGAACGATAGTAAATCCTACTGTTTCAGAAATTTACATCACCAAGAAAAAATAACGGAAATGAGATCAAATTTATAAGGTTAAAAAGAAGGATATATCTTACGAACGATTAGAATTTAGCTGAATACCGCAAGTGTGACCCCAACACCACCCTCTGGTTGGTGTGTGGAGTAGTACCGCAAGAGGAAATTTTACCTAGCATAACGAGGAAAGCGAGCAAAAAACTGCAAGGAAGCGTCGACACCAAACAGAGTATATATATATATATATATATATATATATATATATATATATATATATATATATATATATATATATATATATATATATATGACTGTTTTCGAACTGGGCCGCCTGATCGGCCTACGAGAAGGTGGCTTCTTTCACTGCCAAAGTGCTGTCTGTACAAGGCATACTATGATGACACTGATGCCTCTATAGAAGCAATAGACAGGAGAGAACTGTACACAGTGACAATCAAGCAGTGAACAGCCCAATGACCACACCACGGGACAACAAACATCTTTGTCCGCATGGCCGTGACGACCTATATAGCATCGTTAGCATAGCATTATCAGCTCGATCCTGCAGCATTGCAACGTGTATGAACTTATCTACATTGATAATTCGACATCGGTTGCTGAAGGCTGAAGTGGTGGTATGCACGAATTTATGTCTTTTTCTATGTGTTCTCAACCAAGAACACCTCATGCTACAATGATCATGTAAGTACCGTTATACGCGTGTCAAGTGGCAAACGGTAGCATTTTCGGACAAGTTCTTCTTCAACCAACTCTACAGTAATGGCCGCATACGCGTTAGACGCAATCATGCCAATGTATCACAGTGGCCGAACGGCAGATGTGATGGTGTCTTCCACATTAGGCACACTCGCCAGTGGCCGTTACCTCAAGCAAGTTCAAAGGCTAAGATGATATCCTTTCAACAGACAACTCTGGACGCATATTTCAACAGGGGAAGGCCCTTCAATACATATCCTGAAATATGCAACCATTCTTCGAGAAACTGCGGACTTCGTCGCTTCCGTTGCCTGTGCGATTGCCTTAATTATTGACCATCGAACAGTAAAGTAATTGTGTTTGGTGACCAACTTGTTCGGCACAGTCTTTCGGTAAACATTTTTGGTGTCTTGTGGACTCGCGCACATTAGCGTGGTAGCCAATTCTTCAATAATACATCTAATGCCTATTTGATTCGAGCTCTCTTATGGCTATATAGTTAGCGTATGCGTCTTCGGTATTGGAGTTCGATTCCCGGCGGGAGTTCGTGTTGTTCGGATCTCACGTTAGATTGTAGATCAACGTCACATATAGCTTCGCTGCTGAAAGGGACACTAAACGTAAATCCAACTAAAAGTTTCTCTGATTAGATGCCGGTGGTTGTAGCATATGGAGAAACTTCACGACATTCAGTTTATCAAATTTGTAGCTAGGTGTTGGACGTGCAGTCATGAAATTGTAATGATTTTTGTAGAGATGTAACCAATTTGTGGTATAAACTTTCATTTCACTCACACGTGTGTTTGCAGAATATGATGCCTCAGGGATAGAGCACTCACTCCTGGTGTAAGGAGTCCCTAGTTCCGTTCTCGGTCACACGAGTTTGTAGTGGACAACATGGTCTGTGGATTTTTTCGGACTTATTCCATTTCCTTACCGACATTCTTGTTACCTTTCCGACATTCTTGTTCCTTCAATTATTTCATAACCATTAACTTACATGAATTCATCTGCTTCCTTCAGCCTAAAGGGCTGATTGTGGCACTTAGAACTAGAAATTTTCTATTTCTACTATGGTGTGAGCCACTATACGTCATACCATACCTCGGGTCAACTTATATAAGTGAACATGAACAAGAATCCTGACGTTTACTTGGACATTCTTAGTAATCAATTGTTGCAATTTCCCCAACGCCTTCATGATGAACATGCAATTGATACTCCCACCTTTCAAGATTACAACTACGGTGTCCATAGCGCTCAAAGCATTTATGCTAGCTTGAGAAATATTTAGGCATCATATTGCATCTGATCTGACAAAGTTTCCAGACTTAAACATAATTGAAAATATGTGGAGCAGCAGCGGAAACGCAGGAATGAACATCCTCCTACATTGGTGGAATTACTGGATCTGCTGATGAGCAAGTGGATTGATTTGACATACTGAAACATCTCAAGTAGTTACTTGCAAGGTTATCCAGGTATTGATTGTGTTACTCATTATTAAATTCTTTTGAGTATGACTTACCTTCTATCCGGCATGCTATCATGATTTGTTGTATGCTATATATTTCTGTGGGTGTTAGGTTATTTTGTAAATACATAAAACACAATCATCCATATGAATTCTAAGTCTTCCTTCAAACATTCATCAAGAGCCCTTTCAATATTTTTAATAAAATATTACAAAAACTCCTAGTACCCACTTTTGTTACTGAAATTGGTAAAGTAAACAAGCATCATTTTATAATAATGTTTAATGATCAATGTTACAAGCTAGATTGTAAAGATAGTGGAAGTTTTAATTACTTCTGTTAGCGTGGTCATTTCAGTATGTTTGTTTACTATTCTTAACCACGAAGAAACATGAATGATTTGAAACTTAACATTTTAATATCTATTCCTTTTATAATTTAAATTGAATCTTGATTCCTTTGAAAAAAATCTTTTGGATTCGAAATGCGTCCTGTACATTTGTGTTAAAATATCTGAGTCATTTCTTAAGCTAAAACTCAAAGACTATACAACTTATGATGAAAATGCAAATGTTGAGAGCAACCAGTTTCTTTATTGTCAACATTTATACAAAATACAATTATTTTACATTTTAATGACCTGATTCTTTTGAAACAGAATTAAAGTTTAAGAGAAATGCCCAAGTAACTTTTTTTCTTGGTAAAACAGTCATTTTTCACTCGAGTTCGACTCCCGCCTGACTGGATAGAGAAAAGAGCACTTTGTAAACTGCTAACCAATGTTTTACTGTCCGCACTCCTTTCTCCAAACAGAACATTTACACAGACAAAAAGTTTGAAATAGAGATATCACTCAGATAAATTTCTGCTTTTATGAAACGAATAATAAGTGGCCTACAGGAAATAACAGATCGATTTAAAGCCACAACGTATTATATTTATGTCCTGCTTGTCATGTAGAAAATTCATCTACGACTTAACTTTGACATCATTTATGACTGCAGTTTAGAATTTAAGATTACCTTTTCGTGTTTTTTAAAAGTGTAAACTTTCTCCATTACTTCAATAAAATGAAGTTATATGAAAATCATTAATAATAATCATATAATTGAATTAAGTTTACTTTAAAAGCATGTAAAACATTAACCCATGACAAAAACACATGACGTGTTTATATTATTGAAGATATGGCTCAAAATATAATAAAATATCTAAAATTAATTAAAAAGAAAAATGGCTCAATCAGGCAATGATTAAATCGAAATCAACGTTCAAGAGTACGAAATTTTAAAAATAATCCACTTTAATGAGGAAGTACGCATTAACATTTTAAGAAATTATTTAAAGTAGATAATTTTACCCCTTTATTTTACTGTTAAATATTTTGTAATTTAACTCACAAACCCACTAGGCTATGGAATACTTTTTCAATTTAAATTTCAGAACTATAACGCTCCTATTTGTCCACTTGTGGATTTATGCTGTGAATTTAATGAGCAATAGACAAAACCCTCCTACACATTTCTGATAAAATTGTGTGTCTTTGCAGTGAATGTAATTACTAACTACAGTATATTGTAACTAGTTATCAAACTTGGAAGATAGTTCCTTTCAAGTTTGGAAGATAATTTCTTTGTAGGTAGAAATGAAATATTTTCGGAAATAAAATAAATTACATTGTCTCGAGATACATTATCTCTGTTGCTAAGAAATTACCGGAATACGAAGTATTATTCTGCAATTTATTTACTAAATATTATCAATATTATCAGGGACGTAATGAGGCATATATCATTATAGTTCAGAGTATACTATTTTAAATTAAGGATATAACGAATTGTATAAGGATGAGTATACGCTATAATTTAAAACAGTCGAGCAAATATCTGCCAACATTTCTAGTAATGCATAACTGATTATTGTTTTATGTACGGCATTCTATAAGTAGGTAGTAAGTATACGAGCGACATGCACAATATTAAAAATGAACCCACACAAAAGAGTACAAAGATTTTTCCGAATAAGAGAGATGCTTAGTGTTTTCATCTTCAGTAACTCCTTATATTCTTACCTGTTATCATATCATTCAGTTGTTACCGGTTTTAGCATTCCAATTGGTTGCAAATTTGTTATCAATATGGTACACCTTAATTTATTAAGGAGGCAAATTAACAAAAATCCACATAATCTTACATCCAAGGAGTTTGTGCAGTTGTGTGTATCAGTAGTGGTTACTGAGATATACCAATCATATTATCTCATTGCTAATACGTGCTTCTATATTGAAAGTTCCGTGCTTCGATGTGCAGAATCAGACGTTTAAAATAATTCTCGAACGTTATTATTTAAAGTTGGTCCTTTAGTTGGGAAAATTAACTGCTCTTAGTGTTTTACACCTTAGTGATTGGCTAGCTGGCTGGTTGGGATGTTTCTTTTTATGGCCAAAATTTGATCAGAATTTGATATACTCTAACACAAAACTGAATCAAATGTATTCCCACCAGGAAAGGAACCACGGTTCTCTGTACGAGATATTGAATATTTGTCTGTAAGGTTGTGTAAAAACAGAAATACGTAGAATTAAAATTAATGTATATGAAATTAAAGGTCCTTATGCAGAGTCGTTATGACTCGTAATTAGTACCATACATATGTTTCCTGTAGTATGACGCTGATCATACGTCAAAACGACTCTGCATAAAGCCCAAATTGTTCAATGTTATTGCTTGAATAAGCGAACATTAAAATGATAGTGTATTCTTTTAGAAAAATTTTTCACGCGTATTGCAAAGTACACTGATAAACATCCGAAAATATATTGGAAGTTATAATATTTATTTACCGTGAGTAATGTTTATTAGCATTCGGAGGACTTCATAACTGTTGTCTAATTACTATTTTTACAACTGTACATTTAAATGCTTATATTTCAAAAGCCAATCTCAATTCATGTTATCTTATTTTCATCAGGAATAACTAATATTATTATATCTCATAGAATACAATGAACAATAAAGATTTGGGTAGAGTTTCTATTGAATCTACCTCATCGGACAGTTGTGTGAATATTGTGCGTCTATGAATTTTGATTTTTTTTTAAAGTTTTGATATGATACTGAGGTTATGAAAGTGTACATGTACGGATGTTGACGTTAAACTCTTAGTATGGTTGTGAACTTATGAAAACGTACATCAAAAACTAAGAGATTGCGTGGAGCTGTTTATAGAATTTATGATACAAATTATAACATAATTATATTTCTTTAATTTAAAAATTAAAGAAATATAAAAATGAATTAAAAGGATTTCATGTCTTGGTTAAGTTCTGATGAGAAGGTTGTTGTCACGTTCTTGATTATAATCAATTGCATTCCTCACTAACTGACTGAAAAAGTGAATTTGAACTATAAAAATATGTAGACGCGAAATAAAATAACTTCCAAGGTCGAAAAGCTTTTGTAGCCTTTAATTAAAGTTCCATTGAAGAGTTTGAATGGCGCTATATATCGATTAGGCTGCTTCTCATTATCTTCCCTTTTCTAAAAACCTCATATGGGATTTCTTTCTTCAAGTAGACATCAATATATTGATTTCTTCAAATATATTGGAGATTATCAACTGACCTCTTTAAGTATAGGATCTAATATCTCAAAGATTATACACACAAAAAACTAAATTAAATTGTTTGGCCCAGTTTGACTATTTCATATTCGATAAGAGTTTTCCTATTGTAGACATTGATTTTAGTAACTATTTCATATTAAACGCGGAAGCCAATTGTGATTCAGATCCACGTTTAGCTGAGGTTCACGTCTCACATAGCCTTGGTGCTGAACGAAAAGCTAAAGTTCAAATCAGTCAACCAACCAAATCTCTTGCTCTGGAATTCGGAATATTTTGCTGAATATAAACTAACTATCTTATTTCCAATTAATTTATCAGTGAACACTACATTGTATTGCCCTCTTGTTGCAAGAGATACTAGTTCAAGACGGTTAGACAGTCTATTATAGTAAAGATAATATAGGTGCGTATATCATTTCTTTGTTTCACATATGTTAGTCCAAACTACAGAACCGTATTTCAATTTAGATCTGATAATTGTTGTATAAATATGTGTGTAACACCATTTTTTTTTAAAAAAAATGGAGCAATTTTAGAAATAGGACTAGTAATTGTTACGAAAACCGGTTTTTCGGTTTTGGCATTTGAAATATTTCAAAACGCTAGTATGGTTTTCTATCAAAACCGGTTCTATTTTCTATCAAATCTGTTTCGGTTCTATCAAAAGCTTTTTGCTTTCTTAACTTGTTTAAAAGTGAGTACTACAAGAACAAAAACACAGACAATTATCAGCTTCTGCAAAAATCACCCTTTGTTTCTTCACTAAACCCAAAACTCTTTTGGAGCAAACAAAAAGCGATTTCGGTAGAAACCTAACCGAAATCTGTTTCGATAGTAAAGAATTCTCAGCGTATAGTTTTTATAAACACTGTATTCTCCATCCCTAAATGAAGCTCGTTACTATAACGCCTGTTTACTATTTTCCAGATGCATTAATAAAATAATAATAATAATAATAATAATAATAATAATAATAATAATAATAATAAAACTATTTAATTGCTGATAACATCTAAAAACAGAAATGTAGTAAAAATACAGCACTTAGTCGTATACTTCAATATTATTGTAACATTATAATATAAAAAAAAAGAAGTAACGATTTGCTATAAAATTAAAAATAAAGATAAAAACAACTACTAAATTATATTACAAATAATAAAGTAAAGTCACATCCTAAGATATACAATTGTTATAGCTTGTTAGAAACCTAGATATTAAAATATGTTTCCTGTTATTTGAATGCAACAAAATTTTATCCCTTGTACTATATCCTGGAACTTTAAAACTCACATTTTTTAAAAATATATCCTGAGTTACTTTGGTTGTCAAGTATCTTTCCTACAAATGCAGAGTCAACAATTTCAACAATTTTCTTAATGTCAGCCAGTGCTTCCAGTTTAAAATATATACTCTTAGTATTCAGACGTCTTAGAATAATAATTGAGTCCTAATTTAAAACAAAGTATTCTAAAGGTAACCAAGAAAGTTCTACCGCTTTCTGTGGAGGTCTGTGTTCAATTGTCCCTCACACCGTGAGTTGAATGCGAATGGAGATAAGGAGAAGGTCAGTTGTTGGTGTGGGTATATCTAACATACCTGATTGTGACAGTACAGTTACACCGTGAGCTTGCATATGGATAGAGTGAACATGGGACCTCCACAGAGCGTCATAAGGGTGTATATGCTGTACGAGTTCAAACTGGGGTCAAACGCCGCTGCAGCGGGGCGGAAGATATGCCAGGTTTTGGTGAGGGGGTCGTGACTACGCGGACAGTGCAGTGGTGGTTTAGCAAATTTAAGGACGGTGACGAAACACTCGAAGACGCACCATGTGCCGGAAGACCAACACATGTACAAAGTTAAGATCTTCAGGCAGCAATTGAGGCGAACAGTGGCCAGACATGTGAGGAAATGGGAGTACAATTCAGTGTTAGTGGAGATACCATTAGGCAGCGCCTCTATCAACCTGGGAAGCACTACAACTTGGTCGATGAGTCCCATATGATTTGACTCCGGGCCAGAAGGCAATGCGAGCAGACATTTGTGTTTCTTTGCTATCTCTTCTGAGAAAGGAGCCATT
Organism: Thermobia domestica; assembly: GCF_964235325.1. NCBI lineage: Eukaryota > Metazoa > Arthropoda > Insecta > Zygentoma > Lepismatidae > Thermobia > Thermobia domestica. The sequence continues at coordinate 258,306,392 of NC_137455.1, forward strand.
TCTGGGCGGGGTGTTGACATATGATGAGAAGTAGGTCCTGTACGAAGCTCCACAGTGCCATCATCATTGTCTAGCATCCCATAAACCGGTTCCAAAAAAGCCGAAACCAATACTGTACCATAAGAAGGTCCTCCCATGTGTTTAGTGGACTGCTCGCGGCATCGTGCATCGGGAACTGCTACCAGCTGGCCAGAGCATCAGTGCAACTGTGTACTATCAACAGTTGAGCTATGCTCAAGAAAAACTCAAAACTCTAGAGCCAGCACTTCTGAATCGCAAAGGGGTCCTCCTGTTACAGGACAACGCTAAGCCCCACGTGACTGGGACGACCGGGACACCATTCTACGCGTTGGATGGGAAACACTATTGTATCCGCCATATTCCCCGGACATTGCACCTTCCGATTATCACCTGTTACATTCCTTAGACAATCACCTTAAAGGACACCAGTTCAAATTCCTAGTAGAGGTGCAAATGTACTTGATATATTTTTCCCTTCACGGCCCACCAATGGAATCCATGGCCTTCCAGAACGTTGGCAGAAGGTCGTCAATGCTGTTGGGGACTATTTTTAATCTTCCAGATACGTCTTAGGTGACATATCGATTTTCGAAGGTGGTGGCTGAAAAAGCGACAGAACTTTCTTGGTTACCTTTATATTAAAAATAAAACAAAGTGATCACTATTTCAGTTTTGTTCCCGTGAGTCTTTGTTGGTCTGTTCCAAATCACCAAGCATATTGTAGTTTTGATCTTACCATCAGTTTATATAAGTGTCTGACTAACCAAAAGCAGACCATTGATTAAACAGGCACGTAATTAGTTTCCTTCCTTCAATATATATATATATATATATATATATATATATATATACACTGAACATGATCGCTAAAGCGTAATGACCTGTCAAATATTACACCTAAATCCTTCATTGTGCCAACTTTTTGTTACTGTAGGTCATACACTTAGTTTTTTAACAATTTATGTTCATATGGCTATCCTTATACCTATAATCATTCTGCTTAAGTCTTCTTGTAGCTTAATGCGCCCTGAATATTGTTTATTGCTCTAAAATGCTTAATGTCATCAGAATAAAGTAAAATATTGGAATGATTTAAAGCTGATGGCAAGTCATTATTTAAAACTGAGAAAAGTAATTGACCCAGAAGAGAATCTTGAAGAACTTCATTACTGATTGTGAATGAATCTGACAGGACATTTCCATTTTTAATTTCGTATGTTTTACCACGCAAATAGCTTTCAAAAAATTTTAGATACCAGGACACTTTCTTTAAGATTAATCTATAATCAACTGAATCAAAGACTTTCTCATATCAATGTATATAACATCAGTTTGCGTTCTACTTTTCATTGCATAGTAGGCAAAATCTGTTATTCCGTAGAGATTGATCACAATGTATTTCCTTTTGTAAAAGTCGTGTTGTGATTTTTGCAATATACTTTTTACGTTAGAAAACTACTGTTTGTGAATGATAACTACAAAAATGTTAGAGAATATGTTCAATCGGCTTGTGAATATATTTTCTAAAAGTTTTGAATTAACGAACATATTCTCTAAGATAATAAAGATGAAATTAAAGTTGCAAAATAAATCCCAAAATGCTTAGATAAGAACCATTAATATATAAGTGTACACATATGGATATAGATAAAACGTGCGTAACAAGCATATAGTAGTATAAAAGCACTAACAAACATTATGTTGTTACATTGTCCGAAAATTGTGCTGGAAATTTTCAATGTGTAAAGTTTTGATGTGGTCAGCGTACAAATTAATTTCCCAAGAGAGAAAATTGTGTCGTTTTCTGTATAGAAAAATCAATTTTTCGTTTTATTTTATAACACGGTGATTTAGAGTAATCAACATATTTCTAAAACTATGATTAGAATTTGCATATAAAACTTCGATATTATAGTTGTCCAAATTGTCCATTTTTCCCTTAAAACTCGAGTGTAAAATTTCGTTTTGCTTCTGAAAACTTTCTCTTACAGCGAGAAAACGGAAATTGCTGGAATATCTGAACTAGCTGAACTCGTGTAACACAAAATTTAAGATGAAGACGTTCTGAAATTACTTCCTAGATAACACTCTGAAATTGGGCTGAATTTAAGGGAAAGCAAAGCCTTCCAAACTAGAAATTAACAATAAAAACTAGATTCACGTAGTCTGTGGCTGTCCTTCATATAATGTGATATATCTGAAGCGACATATTGTTTTTCTCTGATAGTTTTGTTTCTTCAATTTCTCGTACAAACGTAATATCATTTGATGGTTCCCTCTATCTCTTGAAAATCCCTAAAACTTCAACTAAACTCATTTTGATAATTCTCCTTACTAAACTGCTTTTCTTGCTCCCTTCCGCACCTCTCTCCTCGCTAACCAACGACTTCCTCCTTCGACGCTCTCATCGCCATTCAATTCGTTTGTAATCGACCGAAAACCCAGTCAAGCGCTTAACGACTTCAATACCATACCATGACTTACCCTTTCTTTCCATTTCGCAGTATACGATGCGCATTACTACCAAACTATATCTTCTATTGAATTTACAATTTCAGCAGCAAAACTTGTCAGACATTTCAACACTCTTCGGTAATCTATTTATTTATTTTCTTTGATATAAAACTTATATTGAACGAGAAACAATAAAACTAGGAGTGGCTTCACATCCTCTTTTTTCTTTTTCTTTGTTTTCGTGAGTCTTTATAATTCATTTTCGTAACACCTTCAAATGCACGTACAAATAATCCAAAATTAAATTGGTTTCTAGGTGAAGATGATTTTCGTTAGAGATCAAAAACCTTCCAAACGAAAAATATAATCATGAACTCAATATGGAAAATGTGTTTATTTTTGTACTGAAATATCGTTCTTTCAAAGACTTTTATTTTAAGCATACTTTGTAAGGTTTCCTGAACATCAATCAAAAATTTCTGATTACTCGTCCCTGAATATAAAATCAAAATTAATCCATCTATATACGAGTGTTTTTTTTATTCGAAACTGATTCATGTCAGAAACATTCGACTTTCTCGGATGTCTTAATCAGCGATCGTATCGACAATGAGAAAGATTCTGTTTAATCACCGACCCTGTTTATCCCTTTAGACTTTTTCCTTCGTGTAACGACTCCAACGAGTAATATATATTTAGTTAGAATTAAAGTTTAATTTTCTTAAAACGATGAGATAATGATATGACTTCTAACTTTTACAATGATACTTTCGATACACTCAAAATGCTATATCCTAAATTTTGAAATGTTTCTTAAAGGACTGTGAACAGGATCAAATCTTTGTATTCATCTATTAATATGCGCGACCTAGTCCTACTTAACATATATTGTTGAGACATAACCTATAACCTAAGAACAAACTGTCGGAAAACTCTTAGCTTAGTTGGGGAGCTCTGTTAACTTAGTTTATCTCGTAAGTCAGTGAATTTCTCTTAACTTAAAAGTTTTCATTTAGAGCAAGGGATGATCACAGTAGACTTTTCGTAACAGTACATTTGATTCAAGCTTCACAATGGTCTATGTCTTGTACATTCTTGGCACTGAAAAGGAGCGTTAAATTCCAACCAAACAACTACTGATATTCTGTTTTCTCGAAATTAAGTATGTATTGCGATAAATATATTATATGAAATCCAAAGTTTCCCGATCCACTTCAATACTGAAATCTATGTGCGATAAACCTGATTGATGATGCGATTTATCTAGAATACACCCATACACTTACAAACACTAATTTATATCACTTAATTATCATGTACTTGTAATGTATTGAACGTCACACTATTATTAATATTATTCAATGTTGTATTTCAGTGATTGAAGGATTGATATAAAGTAATTGGTTTCAGATCAGTTCATTCTACAATAATACTGATTTCATAATAGAAATACTTTATCTTTCTGTGAGCTCCTCCGTGGCTAAGCGGTTAGCGTACGCGCCTTTGGCGTGGGAGACCCGGGTTCGATTCCCGGCGGGAGCTCATGTGGTTCGGATTCCACGTTAATCAGTAGGTCCACGTCTCATATAGCCTCGCTGCTGAACGGGACGTTAAACCCAAAACTCAACTTTATCTTTCTGTTCAAGAAGGAAACCTTTAAATTATGATACCTGTCAATCCTTCAATTAAACTGTCAATGTCTTATAATAAATTCACGTTTAAAGTAAATTATAGAATAAATGTATAAACCAAAAAGTTGTTTGATCATTGTACACAAATAAACGTTAAGAAGTGATTAATACAATATTATCATTAAGTTTAATGTTATCATAATTATATTACATTAAACAATGCAAATATATCTCATGGTGTAGTAAATTTTTGTAGTAGTAAAAGAGATTTTTACTGTCTCTCTTCCTATGTCGAATTGCTATATATATATATATATATATATATATATTTATCGTGTTGTTGAAAAACATGACAAGAATTTTACTGTAAGGTTAAAACAAGGATTACAATATACGTATAATTGTTAGTAATATATTAGTAATAATACTCACTATGTTATCATTTGCACATAACATCTAGACGAAACAAAAGTATTCTACTTTAACCATCAGACACTCCCACAACAAAGCAGTAAGTTAGTCTTAGTAATTCTCTTGAATTTCGTTTGAGGGATAAATGATGGTGTAGTCTGCTTACTAACTATACTGTTTAAGAGTGTGGAAAGGAATATGGATGCAAAGGAGGACATCAAACGAAATTCGAGAAGTAATTCATCTAACAAATGGAACAAACGATAAAATAAATATGGGTGGAGAAACGAGATCTTAATATACGTTTCATAATGTCTGTACAGATCCCCAAAATTTCAGAAACGATTACAAATATAAAGAAAATGTTCATATCCAACAAGGCGAATAAAGTTAAAAATGTTTCTTTTACCTTGTATTTTTTTTAAAGATAACATTTTTTTTTTAGAAATGCTAGCATCCTGAAGGCATGTTAGTCCCTTACAAGGGTTACTCCCATTTCTCGGGAAGAGAAGAGTAGAAATATAGGAAGAAGGTAGCAGGGATGGTCTAAGTGATTTAATAAACCATATAAACTTTATTGATAATAAATTTCATAGCATAGCATGGAAATACCTTAGCAGACATTATGGCCTTTAGCCATAATTATTAGGATGGAAGATGAGATGGAGGTGAAAGTGAGGTGCACTCAACGCCACAATACAGAGATAAAGAGATAGTGAGACAAATGTGTGTTATCTTCTGATCCTAGGGCTGCTCAGGATCACGATGGAAGATACGATGAGCCCTGTTAGAAGAGATGCATATGATGGAAAGATGTAATGAGAATCTGAATGAATGGCAAAGGCTGATGCAATGTCTTCATCAGGATGATTGGGTGAAAGTGAATAACGATATAGAGTGAAAAGTAGGGAGTATAGGGGTGGCGGACAGGGTTGTGTGGAGCATAGTCTATATCACTGTGTAGAATATCAAGGAAAAGTGGATGCTTGTGAGCCAGTCTATTGGTGATGTAGGAAGATCTGAGTTTTTCTATGTGGTAAAGTATCTGCGGAAAGGGGAAGCGATCATACAGGTCTTGTGTAGGACTAGGCAGCTTTACGATATGCAATGCGCAGGGCGTAGATGACATAAGCGTTCTTCCTATTTACAAATTTTGAAGATCGTCTGCTTCCATCACACTTATTGAGATTGCTGGGGACAATTTTTGGCTTGTAAATTTAGCCAAACAATGGGATACATGTCCTGGTATTTCTTTTTATGTTTTTATCGTTTCTGAGGTTCAATACGTGGATACAAACATTATAGGTATTCTGTATCTTTCTAATAAATTGCTTTTCAATCCATGTTTATCGATTGTTTTGTTCCATTTGATATAAAATATCACCTCCCGAAATATGTTCTCATGTTTTCTTCACATCCTACACACATATATATATATGTTCAAGTCAAACTTAAATCACCACGAAATCACTTCAAACACGATGTTCTTTATCTTCCAGGACGTAAACAGCAAAGAATGACAATTTTATTTCCTTATTATTTTTCTGATTTTGATTATTGTTATTAGTATTGGTCTGTTTCTTTTCACAGATTAAAGGAAATCCCCCACAATTCGAGCAAAACGCCATAACAAGACACTGTTTACATGTAACTCGTTAGAAATAAAATATGTCTCACATAGAACATAACCCTTTTGCACTTTTTCCTCCAACACAATGTGCATGAATTGTTTCATGCGTGGATTTTTTGCTTGACTAAAGTATTTTATCTGCATGTAACACTACCAACACACTTTCTATATTAAGATTTCAATGCCTTTTTGATACTCTTTTTAAATAACAGTCATTTTTCGCCATGTTTTTTCTAAAGAAAAAATAATAACTAAATAAAGAAAAAATAATAAGTATTTAGAACGCAGCTAGTTTCTAAATACTTTATGTTTATAACAAATCATCGTTCAATAGGTTTAGAAATGCAGTAAAAATTTAATAGAACATTTTCTGTAATTTAGTAATATTCAGATATGGGATTATTTGGACCTGATCACTAAAGTTTCCCTATATTTATAATTGTATTTTCATTAGCGTAACTATGTTGTATGTTGCATCAATACAATATTATTTACAAAACAACCAAATATAAATAGAATTATCTTAATTTATTCCAATGAAGCAGTGCGAATTATTTTTTTATCAGATAAAAATCTGGTTGTGCTACAGCTCGTGCGTATCAGGCTATTTCACGTCGAAAACAGTACTATTGAGTGTAAATATTCCATAGCTTTCACTGCATACATACCAAAGAGAAGATTGTAATTTTCGAATTTATAATTTTTACACTTTCACTTACTTTTTAGTTATAAAGGAAAAGTAATTTAATTTGTGCTTTTCCCTTAACTTGAGCAAAGTTACTGAGTATTATGATAAGTTCTGCACAAGGCCAAAGCAAATTTCTCAATAACGTAATATTGTTTCTACTGTCAAAATTTGACAGTATTATAAACGAAATACCTGTAATTCATACACGGGAAGACTGGCTATATTATAATATTGCTTTTAGCTATTTTACTAAATCTTCACTCACAATCTATTATTATTATTATTATTATTATTATTATTATTATTATTATTATTATTATTATTATTATTATTTCCAAATATGAAAATGTGTCAACAAACTCAAAACGCATGATCATTAGCAACTATCATACAATCTTTCCTTAGAACAATAGGAAGTCGATGTGAATTTCTACTACTCTGTTCAGCTTCATATGTAAATTATTTTTATGATACCGATTCTGCATACCTTTCTGAACCATTCTGAATAGATAATTTAAAAATCGCTTATGTCACTTAAAACAAATCAATTCGACTTTGTATAGAAAGTTGATTTTTCTCTCAATTATATCTTGTGAAATCTCTCTGTTGCTTTCAGATGTACGTAACTTGAAAATTGGGGTTAAATTTCAAGATCATTTGTCCACTGCTCCATTTTCTCAATATCAGTGAACTCGAGAGCGATGAGCATCCATACGTAAGGGGATTGATTCATCGCTCATGTTGAGGTCTTTGGTTTCCTTCTAGTTTGCTGATGGAATTATTTTAAGATAGGCTTGGTGGTTTCGTCTTGCAACTTCGAATAACCTTCATAAATCATTTTATTATTACTATCATAATTATGCGCAAGTCTTTTTCTTTCTCTAAGTCTGAAAATCCAAATAAATACCAAAATCAAAATCTCTAATCTCATACTTATCAATCGTTTTACAGTATTGTTTGAATTGTAATTTATGAAACAAGCAAATTTATATGCGAATTACAAATAAATAAATCTTTTTAACTTTGCTTGTGAGACTGATAACATCTACTTTCAAATGTTAATTACCAATATAAATTGTTAAGATACATAATAATTGAAAAGTTTTAATTTTATGTTCAGGTTAACAATAAAAAATACAAATAATGTTATAGTGCTTTTTGCAGTAGGTAACGGGCTCCACTGCATCTCCATACGGATGTTTAGTATTAATTTTCCAACGACTGTTCAGAGAAACTAAACCAAAGGACTTTTATGAAAGCTGAGTAAAATAGCATTAATTTGTATACTAAATCCAAATAAAGTCAGTGCATTAAATTCGTAATAGTGTGAAAATCAACACACTATATATCATATAGCTAGTCTCTCAAAAATATTTGCATCGTTACAATATTATTCTCACTGATTTTTCAATATTTTATTTTAAAAAATCTCACGTCAAATATTTTAAAGTCCGATTTATAAATCATATGCACTAAGTAGTTAAATTTCACAAATTAAAAAATATGAAAATGATTCTTCACAATAAATCAATAAAACAAAATAATTACTTTCACGTTTTTTGAAAATAGATAACGAAAGAAATGTCTTTCTAATATGGCTGAGATCTTAATTTCAAAATTATTTCTGCAGATTTAGCCTTAAATGGAAGTATTAACTAATTATTATTTTTATATTATTAGTGTAGTTTTGTGGGGGCTTAAAAATACAGAACGAGGCTTTTGATTCGAAAAATCGTTGCTATTTGACATAATTAAATGGAAATATAGTCGAAACTAGTAGTTACTGCAGAGATGTCAGAGAAGTAAAGCTGCTATTGATATTGCGTTAAAGACATACTGTGTTTTGAATCGCGCTGCAAAGTTTTAAATGATAATGGGATGATGTGGTAGTTATAACTTACTTCGCAATTACCAACATCAAGAAACAAATTTACCTCTATTTTATTAAAAGTGACAAATGAGGAGGAATTGACGTGTGCTGTACTGCATTGTAATTACCTTAACCATAGTGAGAAAATGTTTTGAATTTTCATTGTTTTTTTTAACTTTTCTCGTATTTTTATTTTCTCGTCCCTTTATAGAAGACAGGTTATTGGAATGAGTGATTTTTTCTTATCGTAATTGTCTAAACTGTCAACAGTTCTTGTCTTCACTTTGACTAACTGCGAGAATCATCCTTCAACATTTCCTTCCGCTTATAGGATACTGAAGTATTGGGTGAAATCACATTGAGGCCTATAAATGTCACAGAGTTGATGGATTGGGTTCTTGGACGAAGTTGCAGTCATACCACGTTCATAATATGAAAACAAAAGAGAAAAACTAAAGCGGGAAGAAGTTAGATGTATGTAAGAACACTATCTTAAAATGCCTTTCAAATTTCACATATTTTTTACCACTGTGAACGCAAACGGGTTCAATCGTAAAAGTTTTTATTCCTATAACTGGAGCATAATATTTTTAAACAAACACACATCAATATATAGATATATTCTGTGATAGCTACCAGAGATTTCTCTAGGTATGATGATAAACTTTAGATAGAAATGTGATTACCTCACTATCAGTATATCAAGCAACTTATACGCTTATTCCATGTGCAGTGCTTTAACATCCTGAACAAAAGATAGAAAATGCAGAAGAATACGAATATTGATTTTAATTTGATTCTCAAGGGCACTTGAGATAAGATTACTGATTTCAAATTGATAGACATATAGTACTATGTCTATTTTCTTAGAATTAACTTTAATAAAGCTAACAAAGATATTTTAAGCTCAAATTAAAGCCATTCGCTTTCCTTCAATTTTGTTCTCAGACAAGTATAATTAAGATAAAAACATTATCAAGGATTAATTAGAGTTATTTCTTTTTATTTCCTTTTAAGTAGTACAAATTACACTAGTAAGAAATGAAAGCTGCTGTTTTTTACAACATGGCGAAAAATGTCCTTTTTCTCACAATCCACGGCTATTTTATCCAGATTTATTCTGAAAGAATATGTTTTGTCTTTCATAAGCAACTGAATGTATTGCTCCTTTTATGAGAATTATTGCATGTTCTACATTTTTCTTCTTGTATAGCATAGCACAACAATATTTTTCTACTCATTAATTTTATTGATATTTCATTCTAAAATAGTGATTAAAATCTCAATAAATGACAATAATTTATGATGTTAAATAGTTGGTTTGAAATTTTTTTTAATGGAGAAATAAAATTTAAAACCAAGAAATTTTTTTATTTATGGCTGACAAATAATTGTACAGTAATGTAATTTTGAATATAAGTTTACATTGCAAAATACAAATTTCAGAAAAATCTTCTAGTTTGGTCAAATAGAGCTAATGTCATCTAACTCAATATGTATTATCTTGTGTAAGTTTTCATATTCTCTTATTTCGTATAGACTATTTAGAAACCAAATATCTGTTAAACACAATTAATTTTTATAGTATTGTAATAAATGTCAGTAATGTGAAAATTTAGTTTAAAAATCAAATTCAAACCAACGTATACTTGGATCAAATTATTATATAACACAGTGGAAATGTTTAAGACGATTTTACAAAATAGATTGTGTACAAAACAGTAAGAAAGGCAAAACTAATATTCTCTGTTCAATTCGGTAAAAACATATTCAATGTATTTTTTAAAAAAACAATCCGACCGAACATCAATACAGTACAAACACCCTTATGTTAAACAGTAACATTTAATTTTACTGTATGAAGAAGTTTCAAACTTCTTGAATCCTCCTTGAATACATCAACAAATTTGAATTAAACTAAACCAGTTTAATATTAATCTAAAATACTTAAATGAGCACAATGAATTTTAATTTTTAGTTGTTGTTTTTGAATTTCCTTTAGTTTCTATGTACCCATTCAAACTTAATACTATATTTACAATGTCTTATAGTTTATAGATTCAATTTTTCTCTCTCTCTTTATATATCTATATATATTTCTAGTATAGACAATAATTGTTGAGGTATTAAATTTAGAACATGCATGGAATTAAATTACTCTTGTACTGTAGTATGTATGTTTTAAAGTGCATTATTAATTTTCCAATGTTATACTTTATTAGAAATGCACGTACACATTCGTCATTATAAAATGTGTTTTCAGTTAATAATATGTGTCAGCGTTTTTTAAGCGGTATCGCATCGTAGTTCGCTAAACAAAATCTTAGAATTTTAATGCAAATGAAAATCTGTATCATAAAATGATATACCTCTATTATCATTGATTTATTATCGAAATGAGCTTTTTTCACAAGACAACAACGCAATATGCTTAGTTCCTTCATAATAGAAGAGTTCTCATTTGATCCCATTTAGTTGTGATCTCGAAAACTCGACCTTTTTCTGTAAGTGCCTTTTCGGTTCTCAATAATACGTACCAACACATTATATATTATATACCATACTACTTGAAAGCTGACCGTACAATTGACGACAAAGAGATCTTGTGAACTTCGACACTTTATAGTATATGGAAATAAAGCGCCTCAATGTGCTTTCGAAATGCAAGACCTCGAAATACTTTCATAAGTTTGTAGTAGCTCCTGTTCCCGATAAGTATATCACTGTCGATCGAAACAGCGATATAATCGAGAGGATGTTGACAGACGAAGGCTAAGATGCTAAAACTAAGTTATTCTTAAGCATAAAATTGAGGTGCCAGTTAGATAGGAAATAAAACGCAAAATGTTCCCATTTTCTATCGAAATACTTAGTTACATGGTAGGGCTGAGTTCAAAGTGTGTGAGAAATCAGTTAATTTAATTAACTTTTTTATACTATCTGATAAAAACATTTTAAAAGTGGGCAGCACTGTCATTTCTTTCATTATTAAAAAGACAGAAGAAATCATTGTGTGGGGAAAATAACATAAAACGTGCCAGAAAATGTAAAACACTTAAAAAACGTAAGATTTGGCAACCCTATTATGTCCTCTTGTTTATCACTGATATAGCAAAAGAAAAATAGTGTTCGGTTTACAATTTTGAAAAAAAAAATGGAAAAACAAACTTGATCCGCGCATCATTTGCCTACAATACAAGTTAGGAAATTTATACGTGTGAAATTTAAGTTATTGTGCATTTGTCATAAAAATATATGTTCACTTTGTGGTATTCGTAATATCACTTCTTGATGGCGTTACAGATTCAGCAATTAATAGAAAGATTCATGTAGACACATTCGAAACCAGATAACATTTTATGCAATCTATAGAGTGACAAAATTAGTAGTTTCCATATATTCATTACTTTTCCTCTAGTTTTTCATTATCACAGATGTTTCCTACATTGAAAAATTGTTTATTTTTATTACTTCATGTCTACGTAAAAAAGTAAAATAAATAATTTCCATTTCCATTGCTGTCAAAAATACGATACAAAATTTATAAATTGCGATTCAAATTTAAATTTGTTTGACAAATTGCTACCCAAAAAGCAAAATCTACAAGATCACTGATACGTATATACCATTTTCCAAATCAACATTTCAAGCAACTTCGTTAATAGATAGACTCGGAGCATTAAAACACAGAAATGTACGAATGCTGAATTGTTAATATGAATGAAACTTTTTAAGATAATAATGTGTATTTCTATTATATGTATTTAAATGCAGAAGTCTGTATTATAAACATTAAATCATTCGTTCGTTTGTTTATTAACCAACACTACAGCCAGGAGAATTTGTCTTTGAAAGTACCTCATTTACATTGTATGACTAAAAGCACTTATATTTATTATAATTTCACATTCAAAAGTATATTACAAAAATATACTTTTTTCTTTTAACTTCTGAATAAATGGTTTTTAGAAACATTTTATATATTAAATACAATCTGTCATATTTTAATGGAACAAAAGTTGTACTCTGCCTAATTACTTTGTTCAAAAGTTATTGAAAATGTTATTGCACACACAAGAAAGTTCGTAGGTTTAGTAGCGTACACTCTACGTACGAAGTCCACAAAGCATTGCGGACGGCTATATTTTCACAAAGATGCATATATATGAGCTTGAATAATTATAAAATAAAAGATGCGCCAAATAGTATTTTCCTATGTTGGCCTAAATATTATCCATATGTCTGCCATTGGTGATATAGCTCATATCTGTATATAATTTAGTTCGTTCCTTACCCTAGTTACCCAGATCAATGGTGACTGCGGTAATGAAGGTTGTCGTTAGGTGTCAGATATCCTGAATTGAATTGAATTGAAAAAGGCTTTATTCAAGCGGGCGAGGTTCAGCATATTGCTGCTCTACCACCTAACCCTTGTCAAGGAAGTACATTGAGGAATGCGCTGTAATAGACTATCATTGACATAACTCCACAAAAAGTCTACGTGTGACATACATTGATCCATAAAACATAAATTTTTGACGATTGGTTGTTTGAATACAGTGAACTATATTTCATCTTTCTTACCCGGCCGAAAACATTGCAAATTTATTACTTGGTGTTAGTGTTGAAAATTTCTAAAAGTGAACACTAGAAATTGCCAAAAAATATATACATTTTATTTAGTTGCAGTTAAATTAAGAGAAACATCTGTTTGTTTCCTAAACGTAAAACTAAATCAATTTAATGCAAGTTGAAGATTTATTTAATCTAAATTAAGATGAATGTGTACACTTCCTTCATCATAATTTTATGTGGTATTATAATGCACGACTTTGAATTTTTCACATGTGTATTGATTTGTATCCTTAGATATTCTCATATGTATGTAATAATTTGTCAAATTCACTGAATATTCTAGAGTCCATTTGAGTTAATTTTTAAAGTTATTGTTGTCAGTAATAGGTAGATAAAGAGTTCGTTCAGTTTCAAACACTTGTAATCAGTTTTCTTCAATGCACAGTATTAATACGTAAATTCATCAAATAAGTGCAATTCTAACCAATTAAATTAAAATGAGTAGTTCAATAATCTCGAATCAAATATTTCTCTAAGATTACTTTTAACAATAAATGTTGTTCAATTTAAATGAATATAAAATGTAGTATGTTTGAAAATAATATTTATCTATAAATATACACATCAAAACTCGGCAAACATACATATTTTCCTACAACTTCAATATTCACTACTATATCATTGTTTGGCACGATAAACCTACTTTGAAACCTACTAATGCTCAGAAGTCCAATCTAAATTTATATAATAGAATACTTCTGAGAATAACTTCGGTACATTGGAACATCTTAAAAGTACATATACGGTATTTGAGGAAAGTTTTATAATTGGATTTAATTTCTAATAAAGTCAATTGTATTCTCTTTGATGACAGAAGGTTACTGAGATATATTGTTCTCGTAAAGTATCATCTACTGAAGACATATTGTTAACGAAAACATACTGCTTTAATATGAAACTAATATTTTTATATAGGACTATCACTGACTGTATTAGATTCAAATATATTAAACAATTTTGAGCATTCAGCATGCTTCTACGACAGTTATTCATTCATAAATATTAATTTCTTCGTTTTTAAATAATAGTTACTATCTAGGTGTATTTTATAAAACTAATTAAAAATAAAAGTGTTCTATGTTAATGAAAACTACATATAGAACCATTTAACATCAATTGCAGAAAAATTAGAAACAGCAATTTAAGATAAATATCATCGTATATTTCAGATGCAACTTCTATCCCTAGCAAGCAGGCTCAATTGTTAAAATCTTGGATTATTATGTGAACTTTGCGCTAAATATTTATTTCCGAATTTTTAAAGAAAATTAACTTTCTTGCCACGTTTATTTGGATTTATCTTTCACTTCATTTCATTTAGTAGTTATAATTATTCATTAGCATTCCGCTTCATTTAATTACTAGAATTCAAGCTACTATCTGTCCTTTAAATAAATGGCATAACTACAAATAATAATAAAATTATAAACTACAGTTCAATTTCTCTTCATGTAACAATCTTCCTTCTCGTGTTGATGTACAAAACGAAATGTTTGCAAGATCCAATTTCTATTGTGAAATCGTAAGTGTAATATCGAGCTAAGCCTAGGAGCCCTAAAATTAAACTAAATATCTTGTTTTGAATTCGGAACATCACTGTATTATTTGAAACATATATAATATTATTTAAAACATATATATTATTTGAAACATATATAATTAATTTAACTATAAGAGTTTTAGTCCAATATTATTTGATTTTAATCTTTATGCAAATGTTCTCTTGGTTTGAAAATAGATAATTATGAAACTTAGCTCACCCGGTCTGAGAAATTGGATGTGATACAATTGGAATAATGAGAAGTTAGACATATTCAAGGACATTTTAATTCAACTGAATTTGGTACATTTTTATTATAAAGGATGTTTAATACATAACGCAAATATTCCTTACAATACTATAGAAACCGTATTTAATGAAGTAGTTATACATAAATATGAAATTTCGTTTCTTTCGTTCTTTGAATGGATACTCCTTCATGACTATATGGTTAGCATACACGCCTTGAGTGCGAGAGACCCGGGTTCAATTCCCGTTGGGAGCTTATGTGGCTCCAGTCCATGTGTAGCCCGTGTCTCATATAGCCTCGCTGCTGAAAGAGATGTTAAACTCCAAAACCAATCAATTAATCCTCAGAATGTGTTATTTATACCATGATATTAAATAGGAATGGAGAGCAAGTCATCATAAAAAGGACTATACAATGAATCGGTAATACCTCGAGAAAAAAAATACCTATCCTGAGTTTGTTCTCCCGAAGATCACATGGTACAATGACAAAGCAATTGTTTAGGTGTGAATATTCAATCAAGATGAAATTTTGGCTGAATTTCGTATTTAAATTTCAGGCTGTTTCCTTAGAATACATTCAATTTTGTTTATTCCTTCTACGTAAACGTAATAGCTTGAAATCGAGTATGAAATCGAGTACTAAAAGATTATAAATGCAGCTACTCAAAGCTATTTTGTAAAACCATGAGGTTGCAGTTTATTTCCTTTTTCTAACTATACATTATATCTAGGTACATATGTACTGTCGTATAGATTTAAGTATAACAAATTTTGGAAGTTCTAAAATAATGAGTAAGTTACTTTACCAAACTATATAACTTAATTATTTAAAGGAAAATTTGAACAAAACTTGAGACTGACGAACTCTTTCATATTTCCAGTTATGTCCACGTGTTTGAGTAGTCTTAGAAAAATAATTCTTTACTGCATGAAATTTCATTGTTAAATTTTTCTGCATAAAAGTTTTTTTTTTTCGTATTGCAATATTGAACAAATATTTATTTAATGTATGTAAACAGTGTATGTTGTTGTGGTGTTTTGTGTCAGTGTTGCCAATTATAAGAGCTACTTTACTAGTACAGTAGACCTTTCTGTTCCAGGGAAAGTGGACGAGAAGGCAACGCAGCTCCATGCGATTGCCTCTCTCAAAGTATTACTCGATGCCACCAAACCACAGAATGGATCGGTGACGACGAATCACGTCGTGGGGTCCGAAGGCAGCCAGGAGACTGAGCTCGCAGCTAGCCTCACCGAACAACCCAATGGCGTGGCCGGAGCCTTAGAAGAAGGGATCGCTTCAGATGTAAGTAGAACAGTATTTATCAAGTTTTAACATTAAATGTTAATTTAAAAGGAAATTATTTATTTTTTCTTAATGGTTCTAAAAATGTTTAATTTGATACAATTATACTAAATTTTAAAATATTCAATGTTAGTATGATTAAATTCAAATTCCACATTAGGTAGAATGTCTACTTTGGTAAATATTCCACCCTAATGACCAATTTTATTTGCAGTTTCTTCTGCGTTTTAAACGTAAAATTTCCTTATGCTTTTTTCTGAAATGTACATTAAATTTTACATTGTTCAATATTCTGACAACATTAAAATTCTATCATGCATTTCTGGTATTAGTCATTTACTGTGTTCTACAATAATCGGTGTTCTGCTAAGCTACTCAGCGAGTTGTACCCAGAAGATTAGATGTATGTCCTATGCGGTAAGTGCAAAAACAAACTTTTCCGTCGCCTGTGGACATGACAGTAACTGTGTCCGATTCAGAAACGACTCTCATCGCTGAATACTAATGTCCCATGTTTACCTTAGCATGCAGTACTCCTCTACATTACCGAATATTTATCGACGATGATCAAGTGCTATGGGTAATCATGTAAGAGGAACTCGGGAACGGAGACATGCCTCCAACAATCGATTGTCTCGTATTCGTAGACTCATATGAGGGTCATGGAAACTCTGGTTGCACTGGAAATCGTTGTCGTGTCAGATTTGAACCAACAACTTTTCTATCCAGTTCAGGCGCCTTTCTGTAGGTCATGAAGGTATATATGTCACTGTTGCAACTCACTACTTTACATCGTGTACATTATTGACGGACAACTGACACGTCAAATCCACGAAGTCTGTGATACTGTAGAACAACTACCTGTTCTTTCTAAATCGAATAATCCACATTTAATTGCATCGTAAGTGTTTTCTGCCGTTGTTCTGTCATTACAGACACATACAGATTTACAGACAACTTATACTGTCATGTTGTCCGACGACCTTCAAATTACTAGGAGTATATTCCCTATAGACACTATAGGCAGTCTGCCATCTATCATGGATTATATGGTGGACTTTCAAATTAAGTTCAATATGTTGTCTTTAGACACGCGTCCATCAAGCTATTTTCTTTCGAATCGGATGATGCGTAATGTTCTTAAATCCCCCTCCTTATACTTTCTTGTACTTTACATTCCATAACCGTTAGAGCTCCCTCAAAACATACTTACAAGAAAAAGTGAACGAACACCTATGCGTAAGTTTTGTCGCATATATATTCTCACTCAATGATTTGACGATGTATGTTATCATTCATTTAAATTTATTATCGTTTAACTTAACATAAAATACATACGCTTGCATGACTTCAAATTATCATTTGAGTTTTGAAGGCGGTTGAAATCTAATACTGTTCTGGATATCTTATAAGTAGACTTTGAACTTAATTTCTAGTGCACGAGCGCATGGAGGGCATTACCAGTCGTATGTTCCATGTTCAGTTGAGCGATATACGTATATAGAACATGTAAATACATTTGCGCCAACTACTTAGCCGCACGGGAGTATTTGAATAAGGTCCTGTTACTGTTCTCTTTTCTTTTCTCTTTTTATAATTACTTAACATAGGCTTACGTGTGTTCTTTCATAGAACTTTAAAACCAACTGGTCATAGTGGACAAAACGTGAAACGTATTGTCTCTTAAGGTACCAGGCAACCTATCCCTCATTCGTACAAGCGAATACTAGGCTCTACTATTGATGTGATTCCATTTTATATTTTGTTCTCGAGTGCTCACAGCATACTTTTTTTTTAATTGGAAAAGCTAATGTAATGTGGAAATTAAATATTTGAAAAAATGAGTCATAGGTCATTTAATCTATGTGAAAATTAAGTCATTCAATATTAAGAAAATATTCTTTCAACGATATAACTATAAATTAACTATTTTTGATTATGCGTGTTATATATTTTATAAAAACCGAACAAGAAGAAAAATACAATTTATGCTATATTAGTATACAGAAACTTGGAAATTAAAAAATAACATTATTAATTTATTAAAATTGTTAATCATTGCTAGATCAAATTCTGGTTATCACGTGAATGTTTACATATACAAGTGATCATCTTATATTTAAAAAATAACTAAAAACGTTTTGAAAATAAATTATGTTGTTGATACTGTGGGCTCTTTACAAGTAAAAAGTTTCGTTTATGTTATATCTTACGTGATACATATTGGTACCTCAAACTTTCTGGAAAAGACTTACTTCCTTCTTAACTACAAATACACTTTTGCTACTACGAGTATCTAAGAAATATGATCAATATTAGCATATAAATCGTGAAGGTACAACTGCCACAAAACCAAATAAACAGCTCGATACTGGAATCCGTATTTGAAAAGAGGAGGACATTAGAGCTGGGCAAACAACACTGTGAGATTGAATTATTTACGCCTTTTGAACGCCTGTCGCAGTTCTAAAGTAGGTTAAGTAACAAAGTGAAATATCGATGGATATATGTCTTCTTTGCTTAAGTCATTAGTCAAATTATTTTCCTCGTATTACGAAACAGTTTCCCATGGCTCTAATTAGAAACGCAGAAGTTCGTGTACGTACTGCAAACATACCACACATACTCTTTGTTGATTTAATAACTTTGTTACTCACGTTTTTTTCCTCAAAATATTTTAGAAATTTTATTGATACCAAGACGAGAAGTGATATGCTGACGAATCTCGTCTCTGAGCCTCTGTGGTATCGTGTCAATTGTATCATTGTGTCAAGTGAGGTAATGCTACACTCGATCGTTTTCAAAAATACAGCGTATAGCTAGCTCCATATATACTCTATCTTTAGTTAATTTAAGGTGAGTATACGTTGGACTATTAAATATCAGCTAGAAATATACAGTCCTATACACCGTCCTTGTTCTATTTTAAATAATTCAAACAATACAGACTTTAATTTACGATCAAATCGTCACATGTACAAAGTGGACCATTTATATTGATAGGCCATTGTAAGTTTTGAACAAATGTATAAGAAACACTGAAATGTTGAACCATGAAAATATAAACAGGTAATTTTTTAGTATAGATATTCTGTGATACCCCAATGTTAACAATGTAGTCAACCCAACACAAAGTTGCATTTTTTAAATCGAACTTCGTCAGGTTATTACATATTTCAGAAATACATGTTAAACGAAAATGTACAAAGTTACATTATTATTCAGTGTTGCAAACGAAGGACACTAGAATATAAAACCATTCAAATTTCGGTGGTCTCTATAGCAGTAATAGCCCAAATGAGACAAACGGGACAATCCATATCCAAAGTACTCTAGCGCCTAATACCATGATCATGATAGGATCTCAAATAATTACGAACGAAGATGCGATAGATTGAAAATTTTGACATTTTTCATAAACCTCTATTTCTAAAAATGCTCAAATAAGTATCTCATCCAATTGCATAGATGATTTCCAATAAATGTGAAGATCTAAATGCAAATTTACAACAATTTGATATCTGAAACCATTCTGGAGATTTGGTAAAAACTGTTAAAGCTTGTAACACTGCTCAAAATTATGTAATTCCGAGAACTTATTGTAATTACACTCACCACAAACTATTATTGTAATATTATAGAACGAAGTAAATCAAAGATTGTTTATAAAAGTTCCCATAAAAACGCCATTTTTAACAATATATCAAATTTTACAATGTTTTCATAACTTTCGAATAGTTTGAGATATCAAATTGCTGCAAATAGTTTTTATGATCTTTCTATTGATTAGAAAGCATGTAATAATTTGATGTAATATTTATCAAAACACTTTTTTGATATAAATTCCTTTGAAAAGAGTCACATTTTCAATTTTTTGTAACCTTGAAAACTACTTGTTCAAAATACATCATATAATTCGTTATTACTGTTATAGAACCTCTCAAACTTTAGCTGATTTTCGATATTTGTGACACTGTAGCCTGACAAGTGTGATATTGCATTTTACATGTAGATTTTAAATGTGCAATAATTTGACGTACTGTCATTCGACAAAATACAACTTTAACAACACTGCTAATCTTGTGGTATCATAGAGTACGCCAGACGATGTCTCCTTGTCGATGTTTGCATGGTACAAAATTTCATGTCGATTAGTATAAAAGTTACAATGGCGTATCAGCATAAATGGTCCATTCTGTATATAGGTTTTTCAACATTGTGCTTTGGGAGATAGTAAAAGTTGGTGAAATCATGAGTTAGAATGTAAATAAAGTAGAATGTGTTGGAATATAAAATAAAACAGTGTAGAGCACCTTTTTTTTAAAAAAAAAAATGTGTCCCATTCTGTTTAGCATTGGAAAAGATTCTCAACTGCCTTATTTTAAAATACAATTTCGTACTACTTTTTCTCAATCATCATGGTCTGAACCCATATATTTTGTATAGACAGTTCGTCTACTAAGTTTCAAGACTGGTGGCATAAGAGGAGAAAAATGCAAAATAACTGTAACCACAGGTTATCATTCAACATGTATCCCTTCTCTTTCGGTAGAAATAGTGGCACGGGTGTAAAGCTATACAATTCCTTTTTGGAAATCTTGTTATGTGACTCTGTTCAGTTCACTGTTCACAGCCTGTTCAATACGTAGATTCTTTTCCAAAAATAGTCCGATAATAATAGAATGTTTGAATGTAGGTTTCTGAAATTTTCTGGATAGCTTTATTCTTGCAATGATATTTCATAAGCACAGTAGCAATCGTGAGATAATCTTTCAATAGCTTCTTTGGTGCCTTAATTAAAGAGATGACAAAAGTTTCCGTGTTGCTGCTTCATTTTGTCAGCCACATACTCTCTGGAAGAGAGCGTCTAGTGTGTTGCTGTTCAGTGTTCAGTGACCTTCATCTCGATTCCTTTCGTCAGTTCAGTGACTTTCATCCAAGTCTATACAATTCTGTTTGTCATCTTTGTCATCATATAGCAAAGGCAATGATGTGGAGAAATTTATAGCCATATATGCTCGCAGCATGTACTGTATGTCTATATAGGCCTATATTATAACAAGTAGCAGTGCCACGTGTACACCACGTGAAGAAGTTTGGTTTGTACGATGTGGTATATTTTTTCAATTAATATTGAAACCGAGAGTGGTAGTAGATTTCTACCACTTCCGGTCTCAATCGAAGATCAGAGTGGAATTGTAATATACTCTTGGGACACTTAATTGATTGCAGAAAACAACTTCTCTCTATCTGTTACTATTTTTACTCTTAAACAATCAACGTTCAAAACAAAAGTGGCTGATTTGTGCAAGTTTTGTTTTAGTAGAGAGATTTAAATGGAGATGGGGTTATTCTTCAAACGCTTAATTCCTTACAGAAAACCCCTTTTTGTTATCTATCACCGTTTTTACTATATAACGAGCAACGCTAAAAACGGACTTCCTATTTTAGTAGAGAGTTAAACATGGAGATGGAAGTGTTCTTGAGACACTTAATCGATTACAAGAAACCGTTTCTTGCTTTTTATTATCGTTTTTTGCTCCATAGTGATCAACGTTTAAAACAGGAAATGGCTTATTACTACTATTTCCGATTTTGGTAGTGCCTTTATCAACGAACTCAATATCTAACGTTTAACCCTCTACATTTTGACCAAATTTGATAGCGATTGATCAATTAGTTCTTCAGATTATTATTATTATTATTATTATTATTATTATTATTATTATTATTATTATTATTATTATTATTATTATTATTATTATTATTATTATTATTATTATTATTATTTGCCTCCCGGACGGACGAACAACATAAATATATAAAGGACTTTTCGAAAAACCAATCTTATTTTAAAAGATGAAATTGGCTGATACGCTTGAAATGAATTTTTGAACAAAGTGAGTATCTAACCTTGAATTGCGTCTTTCTTATATCAATTCGATTAAAATGGGTATCCAATGGGACGAAGGGGGGGGGGGGTTCAAATTCATCTCTCAAATATTTGCCATAAACCTATTTTCGCCGTGCAACAACGGGCATTTCAGGTGGCTAAAAATATAGTAGCTATATATGCAAGTGTTGATTCATTCGAAATGTCTACTCGAATATACGAAAGGGCCGCGGTGGCTCAGTGGTAGAGCGTTCACCACTGGTGCTTGGGGTCCCGGGTTCGATCCCAGCCCCCGCCAAGTGAACTTTGTGGTGGACAAACACCGCGTGCATGGGTTTTCTCGGGGTTCTCCCGTTTCCTCCCACTTTCTTCATTCCACCATTTCATTCATTACTTATCATCACCGTATCCTTTAGCCTAACCTGCATAATCGTGGGACGTAAAACTCAAAGATTTCATTTCATTTTTCGAATATACGAAGTTAAAATAATAAATTTATATTTCTATATCAGTGACAAAAAATATACTGTTTATTTATTTGCTTATTTGCTTTTTGCTGTTGGCAATAGCATTATGTACACAACTTTCTGATAAACATTGTAAATTATGTAAAATAAGGAGGTAAATTATTTAAAAATACGGAAAATAAGGAGGTAAATTTCAATTTTTTCTTTGGAACATGTTGTTATCTTAAATCACAGGTTATAAAAATAACGTGGACTTAACATGTAAGTTCTGGTTCCTAAAGTTTTGATACCATCTTCACACAGAAGTTGGGGGAAAGGGAAAAATCCTTAAAAGTTCATCGAGGAATAATTTTTACCTTTCACTAGCACTTGTTCTCTTTTCAAGTGTTACTTGAACGCCACAATATTAGAGATTTAAAACATTATTAATATCTCATCTACCAGTTTTACATATAGATGCAGATAATACCTACTGTATTATGTTACAACAAAAGAATTAATGCACGCGTATTTTTATTCTTGTAAAAGATAAACAACCGTGGATTTCTGGCAAATAAATAAATAAAAGCTTCAGTACAATTTAGAAGACTCGTTCTATTAAAATGTTCAATCACGACTCTCAATGTCTGCTTTCAACAATGTACAAACTAATGGATACTTGGTTTCAACTTCCTGAAATGTTTAAAATCAAAATGTGGTCTGTATTAGCACTTACTTGACTGCTTTCCTCACAAGTTCCATACCCCCGTTATCTTCAAATACAATAAATTACAGAATATTGAGACAGCAACGTAACTCTGGTGAAATTTCAGATATAGTTTGATGTATCAATGGATCTTCGTAAGTAGTCCAGTAGATAGCGTGTCTGTGATTCTAGATTAACTTTCCGTTGGTAAAGTACGCGTGTAACATTTGAATTTCACTACTCATTTACGCTAGGCACTGAAAGAAGATGATACACTTCAAAAAGATTGTCGATTAATGGATTGATGTTGCTTTAATTGGGTATTATTTTTATTTATTTGTACAGAGGTAATTTTGAAACTTGTTTAACAGTAGCTGCTTTATAAGTATTAAAGTTAATGATTTGATTCACACTAAGAAAGGATGTAACTTCATTATATCTTAAGATTTTAAATATCCAAATGACTTTTGGGGAACCAAAATAATTATTTATTAAGGAGTTTAGCTTACCAAAACTCTTTTGTGTGTTTACCCTGTCTGTGTGTCCGTCATATTCAAACGTCCGTCATTGATGAAAGTCATATTCAAACTGGCAGTGATTTTTATGTTGATGTCTATAGAGTAAAACCCATAATAGATAGCGAGAAGCGGTTTCTTGCAATCAATTAACCGTCCCAAAAACACACTTAATCTCCATCCTTAAGTCTCCACTAAAACCGGAAATGATAGAAATCCACTACAACCTTAGTCTTTAACATAGACCGGAAACGAGAAGACATAGCGAGAAGGTTTCTTTAGAATTGATTTAGCGTTCTCATAATATATACCATATTCTCTCTTAACTCTATTCAAACCGGAAGTGGCAGAAAGAAACCACTTCCGATTTTAACGTTGATCACTACAGAATGAAAATTGTTATGGATAGCAACGAGTGGTTTTGTGCATTCAATTAGGCGTCCGAAGAATATATTCCATTCTATTATAAAACCGGAAGTTGTAGAAATATACTACCGGTTTCAATATTGAGAAAATATCACGCCATCCAAATCAAACTCTTTCATGTTGCGTATTCGTAACACTGCTTCTTGTTTTCAGAGGAATAACTATTTCAAGAATATACTAATTAATTTCTAATCAAGAGCATCGGGTTTCGAAAATCAATGGGGATGCTTTCACAGTTTACAACTGAAGGATCTCGGAGTATGCAATACTACTTAAATTTAGCGGGCGAACCGAGAATCTTTTCCCGAAAAGGAATTGAAATTTAACCCTCCTGGAAATGCAGTTTTAAGTAGAGCTGGCCCTGGCAATTTATTGCTCTGTGCAATAGCACAATTTCCTACCCCTCCTCCCCTATAATGAACTTATCTTAAAACCCACGATTTTAGGTATTATACATCATCATAATTTTAATGTTTGGATTTTTTATTTTGTTTGCCCTCACTCATAATAATTTCGATACTATTGGATCAATTGTTAGAAGTATTCGCTACAACTTCATTTACACACTGCATTATCGTATGTTATGTTCCTTCTCCAGTTTTTAAATATTTCAACATTTTATTGCTGAATATTGTGTTCTTTTTCAGACTTCTTGTTCCGATATTCGGCACCCGGTAACTTATTCCTTAACATATTACGAAGATGAAATAGTTGAACCTCTAAATTGTCAGTTTGTCAAAGAAAATCAATTAGTTAGCGGTCATTGCATTTACTTAAACAACTGTAAGCCAGTGGTTCCTAACTGACGTGTCGTGCACCGGATCATAACTGCACTCCAAATTTTAGGATTTAAACATTATGATGCATTTAATAATTAGTGAAAATCAATAATTTTGAGATAGATTGTACCCAGTGGCGTATTTACGATTTTGCTTCCGGGGGCTTTGATAACTTTCGGGGGGCTTTGCCTGAAAATGTGAAAATTCTGCAAGATATTTAATACACTTTACTATAGTAAGATTTCGGGGGGGGGCTTAAGTCCGGAAGCCACCCCCTAAATACGCCACTGATTGTACCAGTCAATGCCTTCATTAGCAGTAACAATGCTCAATACTACAGAGAGTCACTACCTTATAGAATTATAGTCTTACACTACTATAATCTATATTATTGTTAATAAAAAATCAAGTAAGTTTGTCGCGATGTCGTGAATATCCAGTATGGATATCAAGTCCATCTAAAAAGGTTAGGAACCATTTATGTATGCCTACAACAAAATTAACTTGATCTCCAACAAACGAGAAAATCTATATGACTAAATCACACGTATATGGCCAAGTCAAAACCATGTATGTCGTATGCAAATTAATTCAGTTATTCAATTAAAGACTCAATATTATAATTTTGGAAACATTAAGCATGCCTTAGTTAAATATGCAAATGTAATAAATATAGCCAAATATAGTTCTTTTCTTTTAACCCGAGTGAAGGTTATCAACAATGAAATTGGTGAGCTGTTTTATGTAGGTCAGGGTTTCTCAATCTGGGGTTCGCGAAGATAAGCGGAAGAGAAATATAATTAGAATCTAATACCGGAAAATATTTTTAAATATTATTTTGAATTTTATTCTGATAGGTATATTTTAATTTTTATACATACTGTTAAGAAACAACAAAACATAGGTGTATTAAGCATTTTCAACAGTTTCTTTTTATTATATGACCCAAAATTAAGGGACTTATGAAGTTTTAAAATTTTCAAACGGCCTCCATTTTGGGACAGTATGACGGATCGGATTCGATATTTGTAATATGAATAAGCTGACCAAATTTGGTTTTAATTCATTCGCTTTTAGGGAAGTTACTGTATCTAAGTTTTCGTCACGCCATTCTGAACGTCACTTATGATACAAGGAGTGTATAAAAATGTTAACTGAAAATAGCAAGGAGACCATGAAAATGTTACGCCCTATGAAAATGTTATGCCAAACTTTATGCCCTGTGAAAAAGTTTAAGAAATGTGGTGAAATGTGATATTAGAAATTTCTCTCTTTTTTTCTTTCTTTTTATTTTCTTTCCTTTTTCATTTTTCTTCTCCTTTTTGTGTGGTTGCTCAGCACTAAACAACAATTTTGGGGGGAGGGAGCACCAAAACACTCCAGAGTGAGGGTTCGTGTTTCTACTTTTATTAATTTAACCTAAAAAGCATACTAAGTAATGCCTACTTAATTATTAACTTAGGAAAACAGAATCATCAACATCAACGGTACTTCTGAATGACCTCTGTAAAGTAAAGATCAGACGGTCATTTTCCGCAAGTCAATATTGAGAAACAAACAGGAACTTCTGTAAAAACGAAGTTCCTGACGTCAGCAAAACGCACAGTGATGAACAATAGAGCCATAAAAGTGGGAGACTTTTCTTATAATTTACAATCGCTCGGGCAAACCTTAATGTCATATTAAGGAACTCCCTTAAAAAGGTAAGATCGTTAAGAAGTATTTGCAAAGTTATTGTATAATAAAAACATTCAATAATCATGAAAATGAAGGAAGTTCAATGGATGTTTAATTTTTTTTCTGTCTAACAAGAATTACTACCTATTCAAAGAAACAAACTCTTTGCTTAATAGTGTGTTCATTTAAAGTAAACACACCGCATTAAATATAGAGCCAAACATGGCTTTACGATTATGTATGTGATATGTAACTGCTTGGCTATTTAGTCCTACAAAAGTGACAAACAGTTTTAAATGTAAATAAAGTTCTACTTACCGAATTCTGAACAATTTTATGTATGTTTTGTCCTGTTTAAGTATTAGATCCATTCTATTTATTTCTATCTAAATTACTACTGTGTGTACTTAAGCAGGGTCATCATGGCAGCAGAGTAGGGGTACAAAGGTTCAAAAGAGAAAAGTGACACCACTGGAGAATTACGGATTTTTTTTCTGAATATCATGACTTCACATAAGAAATTAAAGTATATACCAAGATAATAAACAAAACGCATATTGAAAAATGCACCTTTAGGATGAAGACTGCTAGTTCTTATTTGTGTACCAGTATAATTTTTTTTGTATGCTTACATAATAAAACATAATACTTTATTTGGCTAGATTCAGCTTATAACTAA
This sequence comes from Thermobia domestica, assembly GCF_964235325.1. Taxonomy (NCBI): domain Eukaryota; kingdom Metazoa; phylum Arthropoda; class Insecta; order Zygentoma; family Lepismatidae; genus Thermobia; species Thermobia domestica. The sequence goes on from NC_137455.1 coordinate 258,333,948, forward strand.
TTGAGCCAAGACAACTTTTTACATCTTAATTTCTTACACAGAACTTACTTGAGCACTGGAACAAGCTAAGCTGAGACGACATGAAGTGGGAAGAAAGAAATAAAAGATAAATGTTGTAACCATATGAACTGGAAACGTTTTGGAAATGATGTTTTCATATGTTCCCATATCTTCTCCCATAGTTCGATGCGAAAAAATCAGCAAACGAAAATAATTAGTTCCAAAGGCAGCGTATGGCTTATGTGATTTCTTTAATTTGGTTTAGATGTTCAGAACATTCTTGCATTTCGGAATAGTATGGCAATATTCAAGAAAACAAAAGCAATTCAAAAATATTAACAAGTGGATATGAAAGTTAGTCAATCATGCGTTTCTCAATATTATTCTATTGCTTTCTCCCCTTTCCATAGCTATATGACATATAAATCTATACTCTAACGTAGCATCTCAACCACATATACTCCAACTGAAATCGAAGTCCAGGTCTCGTACATTAAAGCGTGCACCATTCGTGTGTGTTTTCTATTAGACAAAGATCTGTGTCGTTCGCATAATTTTGAAATGCTCATCTAGTCGACAAAAAAGTGGTATGTATTCAAATGTTTCGTAGAAAGCTGTTTATGTCATCATAAAGTTTGGTATTACTTTTTACTCTTTCTCTATACTGGAATGGTTTTGACTCGACCTACGTGTAAAACATTATATTCAATACATGTTCAATATATGGTTGAAGGCATTCCTAAATTTACGATGGATCATTTAACTGTAGAGCGTAAATTCATAAGTATGAACTATCGTCGAAATACATAATCTCTAGCACACATTAAGATTATTATTAGGATTTAGATTTCTGGGCCTTCAGCATCTATGTCAGTGTTAACCCGTCACATATGATGGATTATGTCCGTCGGCCATCACACTATCCGAGGAAAGGGAAGGAAGAAAGGATTGGGAAAGGAATGAAGTGATCAGGGACCTGTATGTTAGATACCATCCCGGCATTTGCCTGGTATGAATGAAGAAACCCCAGGAAAATTTCACTCAGGATGGCTGTCCTGAAAAAGTGCTTTATACTTTTTATGGACCAAGTGTCTCCACCGGGAACCGGACGTAGTATTCAGGTTGTACATTCTTTTTTTTTTCAGAGGGAGATGATGTTTGTTGTGATCATTCAACTACTTCTTTTATGTTTGAATTTTTGTATGTAGAGTAAACGAAAAACAGAAAACTTTTGCTGTTAAAGCATGTTATATGTTAGTAGTCCAGTTGCAAAACTTCTTAGCCCATCTGTATATAAATTAGAAGATATGGTACCAGCTGATTAAGTTTTCGTTAGCTACACAGTGGATGAAGTATAGTTTATTATACTGTATTCAATATACTCTTTACCTTTTAAAAATATCTAAATTCGATTAATAGAACCAAAGAAAATACAGTCCCGTTGCAAAACCTTTTAAGTGTTCAGTACTGTAAATGATTAGTTCCTTTTTAAAATTTATTATCATTCTTTTCTAAATGGAAAGGAGACGTCTCTTTAAAAAAAAAAAAATCACCTCAATACTGATAAAGTAACACATGTCAAGAAAATAGCTTATACAGTTGCAAAACCTAATCACTAATATATCTACTAAGTTTGCAAATTAGAATCATTGATTACACAGCTAAATAAATACATATCAAATACTCATCATCCTTCATTTGATTCATTTTCTTCAATTGAACTTAAACGCTATGTCCAATACTGTCCTTTAATTTCTATTTAAACAGTGTTTATTACGATTTTATTACACCCATAATTTAAGAACTAAAGGCCTGCATAACATAATATTAAAATGCTTGTGTTGCAGATCAAGCTCTTCCACGACGCCAAGTTTGATCTCGATCGCATGAGTTCAGTTGGTGTTTTTTTTTGCTTTCGACAATATGTCTCACAATTTCACTAATCATAATTCAGGAACCAAAAGCGTGCATAATATAATATTTTACATACTTGTACACCAGGTTAAAGTCTACCATCATTTCAAGACTGATCCCAATTGAATAAGTTTGGTGTGGGACATTGTTTTTGAAAATATTTCTCAAAATTTCAACGACCATAGCTCGGAAGCCAAAAGTTTGCACAAAATAATATTCACTCGCTTGTATAGAAGATCAAGGTCTACCATTATGTTATGTTTGATTTCAACTGGATGAGTTCTGTCGAATTCGTACTAATATGGTGTCCTTGATTTTTTAGGAAAATTTAAGTTAAGGACGAAAATGTATTATTATTATTATTATTATTATTATTATTATTATTATTATTATTATTATTATTATTATTATTATTATTATTATTATTTCATAAAACAAAACAATCTATCACCTCTTGTGAGATATTTTGTTATTTTGCCTAATTTTCATTTCCGAGGTAAGTACCAGGGTTTGCAACTCACCATCAGAGATATTCTGTCATTGTAGCTACTCACTTGCCAATACTGAAATGGTATCATGTATCACGGTCCTCAGCTAATCTCCTCATCTTAACACAGCAAGCTTGTGTTTTAACACAGTTCATCAATTGTAACCCTTTTCTCTTCTTCCTCTTTATTATTCCACCGTAGATTCTATCACGTCCCTCACGATACAGTTCCTCCTTAGTCAGCTCTATCCCTTCAACTCCTTCAATTCTCTTCCTCTGTAATAATAAAGAGGAAGAGAAGTAGTTTCTCTTCCTCTTTTTAATTACATCTAATATTATTCTTTGATACCCCAATATTCCTAACACTTCAATATTTGTCTTCCATACTATCCACTAATTTTCTGCATTCTTCTACATATCAACTTTTCAAAAAACCTTCGAGGAGACGGTGCGAAGAATATGAGATGAGAATAAATGTTAGAAAAACAGAAGTAATAGTAATTAAAACCAAACGTTCGTTATTAAGTATGGAAGTAGTAAGTGAGAAAGTAGAATACATTGGCAGTTATCGATGCCTTGGTAGTACTAATAATGAAGATATAAAATGCAAATATGAATTAAAAGCAAAGATAGAAATGGCGAAAGAAGCATTTAGGAAAATGAAAAGTATATTTAGTGGGTTTTAAATTAAGAGTTAAGAAAAAATCAAAATATTTTGTGTAGAGTGTTGCACTGTGCAATACAGAAGCATAAACACTATGCAAATGCCACTCAAAAAGCAAAAGAAAGACTGGTTTGCGACTGGATTACTCAGAATTTTCTTTGACTTTGGAAGACAAAAAAGAAGACACATTTCTTTTGACGCCTGTGGTACTTTTTAAATTGCCGATAATGGGTTTCTCTTCGTTCGTTCTTCAGAAAAGGAGTACCTTTTTAATGAATCTGAAAATACAGTAGGCATCGCCGTGTTGACTCAAAAATTACACGCAGTTTTTATGTAAATGTGGCGTTGCGCTCAAGCCTTCGGCCTGCTGTACACTGCAAGGTTAAATTAATACTTAAATCTAAATATAGTTATGTCTCCTGTCCTGATAATAAACAGTAAAGCACGTTCATGTTCAGTGCCATCACTATCAATTTTGAAATAGTTAAATTGAAAACAAATACACTCAAGTTACAAATAAATCATCACAATATACAACTGCAGAAACACACACATATTAATGCTCAAGTCTAAAGACGGTTATGATCCTTGTCCTATTTTGAAATAATTAAATTGATACAACACAAGTTTTAAGGTTCAACTAAATCGTCACATTAATAGTATTAACTTAGCGACAGGGTCGCACCTAGAATTTTTGTTCGAAGGGTCCAAGATTTTGGGAGGTCCAATAGAACAAGCCACTACGTATGTGTAGTATTGAACAGGTGTTATTCTCCACCCGAAAAGAGGATAAATAATCATAAAATTCTACCATCTATATTTTCCAAAATATGATAAAACTAGATTGTTTTTACAAGAGGAAAAGTAGAGATGGAATGTAAGATCAAATTTTCATATTACATCATTTCCCTGTGAAACAAGTATAGTTTTATTGAGAAAGTGAACAAATGTATGTTGAATTAGGAAGTTTTAGGGGGGTCCGAACCTGGTCGACCTCCTCGTAGGTACGCCCCTACATTACAGTAATCAGCAAATTAAGGCGTTACTTCGTAAACATCCATTTCGTTGATTACTATTTTGTTAATTGAAATTAACTTTTTCCTTTTCCTAGGACAATGGCAAAATTCACTTCAAGAAAATATTTAAACACACGCACATACACACACATTTGTAATAACTTGACGCCAAAAGTGATGAAACACCATCTGTGACCATTTAACTTTTTGTTGAGGAAATCCATTTATTAATTATAAATTACAAAAGATCAGGCTGACATGTTTAGCATGCAAGTGCTAAGTGACTAGCACACTCATCACATCACGCAGATCGGCTACACAAACACCTACAAGCCCTCAGTGTGCTTGAAGTTTCCAACTTCTCTCGTGACTCCTAAATACACGTTACTAAATAAGATTTCCAATGCTTCTCATCTGGATAATATTACGTGCATTACCATTGATGGTAGTTTGTAACTAGTATATGACGCAGTAGAAGAAAACAGAAGATCACGCACGAAACGTTGGAGCAAAAACTTTCGTACAACTTGTCAGTTGGGGTACCGAGAAATAGCTTCAAGGTATCTGAATTGCAAAGAGTAAGTTTTAATGGTCCCATCTCTAAAAATATGAAGATGAAAGCAAAAAGTTCTTATATCGGTTCATCTATCATTAAAAAGTTCATCGTGATATTGTGATCTTATCATGTGGTGTTTCGGAGCAGGTAATAAAATCAAGGAAACTGGTTATGACTGGAATGAAATACAAACACGCAAATTGAAATTATCATATATATATATATATATATATATATATATATATATATATATATATATATATATATATATATATATGTTGCACAATGTTTATTCACTGAATACTCACAGTTATCAAACGTGACTCTTTTGCCCGGATATGTTCTCTTATGTTCTCTTCTCTAATAGCAAAATAAGCATCCGCGCAAATTTCCCCCACAGCGAAGTTATCCGGGTACCTAACGATCCGAGAAGAATGGAAAGTTGAAATAAATAGTTCCATCTCAATTCTTGGAAATATTTGTAGATATTGACTACAAAGGGTTTAATAGTCGAACGCAGCTCGCAAAGTGGAAATTTGTTGATACTTCACAGGGGAGAGACAGCTATAATTTGCTCAGCAATAACATTGGTTGATGCATAATACGGCAATTATCGTGTATTGGTTATAATATGTTTAAAATAGTGTACAGCAGTAAAGAAATTTTGCTTAAGAGATTGTAAATAAATGTTTTAGTATGATGCCCTTTTTTACTTTATCAAATTTGGTAACGTGTGATGTTAAACCAACGGGATTTCAGATACATCAACACGAAGAACAGCTGAAATAATAAAAAAGAAAAACAAGATTGCTTCAGACAAGTGGTGATTGGGAAGTGACAAAAGTGAAGTTTAAAAGAAGCCACATTGGTCCGCTTCATAGAAAACTATGCATTGACTTGTCTCTAATACCACAAAGTGCTTCATCTCAGATTTGGGACAAGACGATATAGAAGAAATTCTCGTCTTGAGCAATCTTATTTAAAACATAAAATTCTGATCATGCGAGGTCTTAATAATATATTTCATCATTTCAAAAAGAATTCTGGTGTTCATGATCATTGTAACTATTTTCTATCACCTGCAAGTCAATTATATGCAAGTTAAGAACTTTACGCGCACATATTTTTTTCGCTAATTCTTTACGTAGAAATCGTTGATTAAATAGATATTTTCTTCAACTTCCTCGTTTTCTTTAATCAAACCTCCCAACACATTCCTTAGAATACAATTTATTATCAAACAATGTTGTACCTTTTCCTGTTGTTCTTTTTAATTATCTTTCACTTTATTATGATCTTCCCTACTTTTTTTTTTTTTTTTTTTTTGAAAATTTCATCTTTCCTGTTCTGCTTCACATAGTTAACTTTCCTCCATAATTTCAACACCTACATTTTGAAAGCCTCTAGTCGTTTATATAGGTATAATGCAAACATTCTGATTCATTAAATAGATAAATGTATGTAAACGTAAGTGGCTTTGATCACAACTAACCAGCAGAGAAGAATGTTCATGTGACATTCAATTAATGATCTGAATTCTTAGCACAAAGGTTAATTTTTGTCCACACACTTTGGTTAGCTTAATCATAATCATAAAGTATAATAAAAATAGATTCCTTGGAACGACATTGACATACATATTGAAAAGGACCGGATGAATCGAGAGTGCTCATTGAGAATCTAAGTTCTTTGTTTCTTAACTCCTGTCACTCTCGAGATTCAGTCGAAGCTTTCCTCAAATAAATTTCTAATGACTCCAATTACAGGAAGGTTTTGACACTGAAAGCGATAAGGAAATTTGAGGATCTTCATTCATAATTTACAAAACTCCTGTCGATAGCTGTTTTCGTTAATGAAAAAGCATCTTTTCTCTCACTGACCTACTTAATTTACAGGAGATGAAAATGTTTTTGAGATGAAAGCCTTAATACAAATTAGGATATACAGCTATATTTTAAAATTATTATTAGTTCCATAAAATTTGATAATCATAAACTTTTGACCTGTAAATGTAATTATTGCCAGAATTTACAAAATAACTATAAGCGTACAGAACAAATGTCAACATACTAGGAAACAAAAGTCATTTAAAAGTTTAAACTTCTCTCATCCTTATACTTACAGACAGATTGCCAATATTGTACTTATACTTTACATGAGAAAATGGTGAGAAGGTAAATCGTTATTGAGAGAACCAAATATTAATTTATCCTTTGAAATGTTATCAAAAAGTTATTACTTTTATAAGATCCGATAGTACTCGTTTCCTTGAAGATCAAAAGTACGAGAAGAGCTAAGGTAGACTATAGTTTCTAGTATTAAAAAACTCTATTATGAAAAATGTACTGAATTGTTTGCAAACTGCGCGTGAAGGTGCAATGTTGCATGGACATTTATCATGAGATTCAAAACCGAAGCAAGTGTACATTCTGGTTTTAATTGTCTCGCCAAATCCAGAAAAAAAATCTTTCAGAATCACTACTTCAATTAGCCTGCAACCAGAAATCATTGCATGAATTCTGAAAGTCACGATAAATTCTCATTTAACTTTACACATATCCAATATTACAACATTGCAAAAGTTCGTTTTTTTTTCAACAACTTTTTATAACATTGTAACGCATTCTGTGTAATAGATTTATGATACCATTAGAGAACTTTATAATTATATATTTAAGCCAACCTATTCACTTGTTTTGAATAATTATTTTCCGAAATCGTATAATAGATTTTTTGGTTCTAATGCTAAATAATATATTCTGTGATAACGTTCAACCGAAATAGATTATGTAATACACATATATATAATTAAATATTGCGGTCCTAGTTTGTTTAAAATTAGTTTAATAATCACCAAAACTTATCACGATAGTTATTTCAATAAATTAAACTATTTTTTTTAGTTTTATCCTTTGTATTTCCTTAATACTTATCATTCATTTTGCAGAAATTAAAAATACACTGCAATCGCTTATGGCTTCCTCATTTATTATACATGTATCTTTAACAGCATAAATAAAACAAATTTAAACAAGTCTGACCACAAGATTTGTTATCATAAGGTACCGGACTATTGTCCTTGTTGCCCTATAACCAAATATACATAAATGTTATCGTTGCAATTAATACTAGATGCTTGCACCAAAGCGTAGCTCTAATACTGCTCTTTCATTCTGAATACTGTCCTAATAATATTGATAGTGTAATTCTAAGTATAGGGACAGACAGAATACATAATCTTTTGTTTTCCAGTATCTCTAAATCTTCTGCTGTTTGTACGCATTTGTTCAAGAAAATTAGGTTTATGTAACTTAATCAGTATAAATAATGTTTCTTTAGGTGAATAATAAAATAGTCTCATGTTTCAATGCTTTAAAATAATAATCTATTTTATGATGTTATCGGTTTATGAATCCTCTTATTTTCCAACCATCTTATAACTATTCTAAAATCAAATTCACATAAACAACAGAAAAAAAAATCATCTGAATCGAATACCAAAAAAGCGATTGAAATCGGGCATTGGCCTCTTCTTTGCTTTTATCATTTCTACAAACTCCGAAGTCTTTCTTGGTAATCAACAGTGGAAAGCGAACAAAGTAAATTAATGGATATATAGAAGCAGGAACTGCAATAGTAAAGGATTTAATGATGTATCAAAATATATCCTTAGTCGTAACTTCCACTTTCCGAAAGGAACGGTGAAACTTTCCTCGAGGAAGCAAAATACGTACGTATATTCCGGAAGAAAGAATACAACCTATAATGGGATCGAGAACTTGAAGATTTAACTTATAAATCAATACCAAAGAAATAGTCTTTCTTCTTTATTTATCTTTGGATTCAAATCTCAAGGTTATAAGAGAGAGAATGTGGTCCACATTTCCTTTTGAAGCTTTATCTGGTTGTTGTTTTTGTGCTGGCAGTCTGCATCCACCTTGGGATGCTCAAAGGGAAGCGACGAATGTCTCATGGCAATGTGCCAGGATCCGCTGTAACCGATTACCCAGAGCAATTCATTCTGGAACACTCGTTTTGAAAGAACGTGAACTTGCTTTATGGTTGCAGTATCCTGTTAAGGTACCATAACCATAACTTGACCTCAAAATTTGATTGGAGGCGTCAACTGCATACCTTGTCTACTACATACAAACGAACACACATACACCCACACTCTCAGACTCACATGCACAACAAAATGTTTCGATTTTACATCAAAAGAGATGGCCAATGTATCGTTTGTCCTTAATGTTCGTTTTTCAAACACCGAAATCGTAAAACGACAATCACAAATATGGATTTGAGAATTTTCTTTTTTTTAAAAAAAAAAACATTGTAACAATCACGTGATGTTAGAACAGGAAATACAAATTCTCGTTCAGAAACTTTGTAATAATACTCTCTTCATGCTAGCATTCCACCAATTTCTTTGAAACATTTGTTCTGTCCAGAATTTCTCCCATTTGTATTTTAATAAGTCATTTAATGAGATATATGAGCTGTTTAACGGCCATTCCATTCTTACGGACGGGACATTTTAGCTCACGATTGTAACAAAAAAACAAAATTCTAAAAAAAATATACAGGATTGTTTATATATCTTAAGATTGGTAGCTGGGCCCTTTTTATCTAACCTTATTTTTTAATAACAGAAATCGATTTTACCGTCTTTATGATGATCAGTAACTAAACTTACGGACGGGACATTTTTTGGACATATGTTGTTGTAGTCGTCAACTTGAGTGTCATTTTCTGCGAATTGCAAACTTTTAGTAAGCTTATTTTTTCTTCTGTTGGGCTTAAACTATTTACCTACATGTTGCCTCACATTTCATCTGAGAAAATTTATATTTCACTCAATAAAAAAAGAGTCAGTGATCTTACGGACGGGACCAAGAATTATCTTACGGACGGGACAAAAAAATAATTGCTAAAAAGGGCTTCTTGGAACACTCTTTACTGTCTGAACTGAGTTATTACCCACAAAAGAACTAAAACTAGACATAATGTTTGCAGATTCGAGAAACAGAAAGGAATTATGCACTTGAACTCTTTTAAAAATTAACACAACTACATGTAACAAGTACGTAGTGCATCCAATGCACAGGCAGTTCAGTAAATTCAAACTGCCAAAATTGGACAAAATAAATTTTAATTGCGTTTATTTATTTTTCACTCAATGATACACATTCTTCGCTAACTTAAAGCATATTTTCAGTTAAATACCAACAACATGAAAATTTCACTACAAGGTTTACTTTTGCATGGAATGGCCGTTAACTGGAGCAGTTTCGAATTTTTTTATAATATAAATTGTCTAACTATTAATAAACTATAAAGTTCCATGTGGTGTCCTGGCCTCATTGATTATTCTATAGTTAAAGAGCATTAATATCATATAATAGGGGAAAACAAAGAATTTAGCATTAAACTATGTAAATTACAGAGAACTATTACTAACAAGTAGGGTAAAGAACTATTACTAACAAGTCGTCGTCACTTTAAGGCTGAAAAATTATTCTTTTTTTTTTCTTCTGTGAGCATCGTGAATCTTTTGGAGCTGTACCGAGTAATTGGAAAGACACATTGATCCTTTCTATACATGATCATGTAGTTAGAATTCAAAGTCGAATATCCGTTCAACGAAAAACACTATATTTTTAAATCCCTTGTATTACACCAGTAGTCGTCATCTCAAAATCGAAATGTTCCAGTAGTCGACAGGGGTTTGTACCAATGTTCGTCACTCACATAACTTGACATAATTTATTCAAAAACTAATCGTTTATCTGTTTAAGGTTAACAATAGAGTATAAAGTACTGAGCTTAATACCTACACTTTAAACACTCAAAAATGAAAATAGAAATGTTTGTACATCCTTTTTTAAAGCAATTTGAGAAACAAAATATGTTAACTGAATTCAAAATTTAACTATACATCAATTAAAACTTAAGAATATACTATAAAATATTAGGATTAATAACAATACATTACTTTAAGCACTCAAGAATATTTAAAAAAATATATTCTACCTGTAGTGTATTTACATGTTGTTATTGCTCACTAACAATTTTTTTGATAACTCACGATCAGGCCTCGGAATGCACACGAGAAGAGATATGAGGCTGTCTCCTCTCGAAAAGGTGCCGCAAAAGTTATGTCTCGTCACGAAAACTGTATGTTTCTATTGGAAGAGCTTTGTCTCGTCTCGAATTTCCTAATGAAATTTCTGCCTCGTCTAGTCTCGTGCGCATCTCTAATCATTCATATAGCCAAAAACGCCAATCATTTCGGAGAGGGTTCGATACGGCTTTGTGATATCCGGATTTAGATATCGATAATCTATATCAACAAAATGTCGAACTTGATCGATATATCGAAATCAAAATATCGAAAAATTTAGAAATATAGAACTATAAACAATATTAAAAACATCGAAATATCGAAACTATCGAAAATATCGGTCAAACTTTCGATATCGATATTTTCATATTTGAAAATGTCAATCGTTCGATCGAAATATCGCACAGCTCTAGGCTCCAATTGTCCTTTAAAAATTAATGTGAAAATTCCTGACTAATTTTCCATAAGTAGTATTTTTTACGGGCGGGCTGGATAACATGGACAAATCCCTGTCTACGTTCCTGCTCATGATTCATCACATCGGGGTATAACCAGGATGTGAAATAATGTCAATCTGGGGAGTAAAAGAAAAGGGATTATACTGCTGACCTCTAGATCATCCATTAATTAGATATGAAAAACACGTTAATTACATAAGACTTACTGTAAATATTTCGCAAACTTCTGATATTATTTAATATTATTCTCCCCCCAGCAGGTTTCTAGTGGGAAGAAGTTTCTTCCAAAAATATTTTGTGGGAGGAATTCCCCCGTCCCCTTAGGATTTCGCACTCTGTTTGTAACTAGTAAGATTCACAGTTTTAATAAAGCGGGAAAGTTGTGTTGACAGTGTTTATTCCCGTGACGATTCCTGGGTCCTTTAATACACAAAGTGTGATCCAGTAGTTGTCAGCTGTGGCGAAATCTAGTACAAGTAAGTAAAATGTGATCCAGTAGTCGCCGCACCGTAGATATAAAATCTGGCATGACAAAAATATCCTAGGGATATTAAATCTAAGGTTCAATCAACCAGATTAATAAAAACTACGGTATCGCAATTGACAAGTGACCAAAAACATACCTGATTCGCTTACGCTTTAAACAAGTGAACAGTCTCCAGCACTTTGTTTCATCACACACTTCACTACTTTTCCCCAAAACATACCTCCACCGAGGATTCTCTTGTTACACGTCACATGACATTGTAAGAAAGAGTGTAACGAATATAGCAACGTATATCTGAACATTTAATCTCATGTGCTTTTCTTATTTTAATGATTTTAGTACGTAAACGACGACTACTGGTGTAGTGACGACCACTGATGCTTTTTATCTTACATAAAGAGTCGTTTGCACATTGTGTGAAGATTATAACTTATTAACAAATTCCTGGCTGAGTGGTGTTGCCATTTTCTTGCATCCACAATGCTTTTAGCTAGCAATGTAATCAGAATAACGATAGAACAAAATGATCTTTGGCTCATCTCAAGATTTATATATATCAGCTTCTGCAAGACAAGATTCTTCCTCGAGTTCTCTGCTCTACTCGTTCTATCATCGTTTCAGGCCTTCCTCGTGACTAAGCGCAGCGGAGCAAATCTGTCTTCGACATTGGGGGGGGGGGGGGAATGGGTAAGACCGTTCCCATAAACTTTTTTTAAGCGATGTTCAAAATTTTTATGAAGTTGAAAAACAATGCTGTGGAGTATCAAGGGAGCAGAGTTGTCTTCAACATTGGGAGTCGGGCAGATTTGGAGTTTGTTCTTGGGGACATTAATTTCATTTCACTTTCTTTTGTTGCAATCCCAAACAAATCATCATATTTTTCCACAAAATCCACATTTCAAATCGGATTATTGGGGGGGAAAGTTCCCCTCAGTTCCAAGATTGGAGGGGACATGTTCCCCTCATCCCCTCGGGATTTACGTCAGTGACTAAGCGGTTAGCGTAGACGCCTTTGAGTGGCAAACCCGAGTTCGATTCCCGACAAGTACGTGGGAGACCCGGTCCTCGTGTAATTCCGATTCCACGTTAAGCTGTCGATTCACGTCTCATATAGCCTCGCTGCTGAAAGAGGCACTAAACTGAAAATCAAATCAAATCTATATTCATTCTACCAATCAGTTTATCCTCATTCGTACCCTTTAGCCAACGAGACATAATCTTCTGCCTATGAATAAATAATTTTACTCACTGTGATGTCAACATACTAGCTAGACCCTATATACTAGATCGCACAAGATGCAGCAAATGAATCTGAGAACTCTTCCGTTGTACATAATTTTAATGATGTTGGTAGTTACTGAGTTTTATGGGCTAGTACGAGCGCTCCCTGTGTGTGCGATTCCAATTTTAATCCAAGAGCTACTTGCGGCTCGGATCCACGTTAAACTGTCTCTGGCTTCTTCACCAAATCTTCTACATAAAAATTATTTTTCGAATCCCTGACCATTTTTTTCCTCTTTTAATTTTTCTCAACATTGTTCTCTACCGTACTTTTCCCAAAAGTTTCACATTACTTTTTCTTCTGAGTCAACTATTTTTCTCCAGTCTTCTTCACATCTACACTTCGTACCTTATTCGCTTTTGACTGTCAAAGGTGTCGTACCGTACTTTTCTTGCGATTTTGCCAGGAGCCTGTGTTTCTATTCACCAAATATAATACTCATACTAAATATCTTAAAACTCTTTATTTAAAGACAACAGGATACGCTTTTTTCTCCTTAATATCTCTTTCACTATACCTGTTAGCCTTTTGTTTTCCGTTTGGAGCCACTTCGTGTCTTCGTCGGTAACACTAAATAGATTGTGAAATAGTTTGTTTGTTCGAAAAGATTAGGTCCAGTAATCACCTTTTTAACTTTTAGTTTCATCTCACATTTCTGAATTTCTTTTTTTTATATATAGCCTTTGTAAATTTAAGCTCAGATTCCGCAACAAAAGCTTTTTATCTTCAAACTATATATACACCTAAGCCTGTTTTTTTTTTTTTTTTCTACGGAAATACTATCTTCATCGACACAGATTCTTCTAAATAAATATTAAATCATATTGGTCAGATGTAACATTCTTGTAACACTTCTTTATCAACTAGGTTTTCCTCTATCTTTGTTTCTCTACTCTAAAACTTATTTGATGATTCACATATAGATTTTTATGAACAATTTACTACCAGAAGGATCACCCCTACCGAACTGGTCTAAATGAAGTAGCCAGACGAAAAGTGTTCTGGAAAAGAGCATCACTTTTCCAATGTAAAAGTTGGCGGAAATTATAGTAATTGCTACAGCAACTTGAATTTAGTCCCAGGCGTGATCAGAGTGAATTCAATGGCTGGGACACTGCGGGATGGAAGCCAACGGGAAATTACCACTCTATTTTCCCTAGTTTGCTAACAGCAGAATGAGAATATGCATACAACGGTTGCTGGTCAAAATATATTAAATAGTTCCGAAGATAAAATATCCCCCATTCAGATCTCCCGGAAAGGGATGTTTGGGAAGAACTATTGGACGAGAGATAATAGTGTGGAGAATATCTCTAGAGAAAGGAAGACAAGCAAGAACAAAAGATTTACGATAGGAATATGGAACGTACGTACCATGCTACAAGGATAGAAATTAGAAAATCTTAAAGAAGAATTAAAACAAAACAATCTATACTTAGTAGGGGTTTCGCGAATGGTAATGAGGAGTTGAGAAGGGAAGAATATTACTCAAGTTATGAAAAGGGCAGTCATAATAGTGTGGGAATAATTCTTGGTAAGTGGTTGAAAGAGAAAGTAGTGAACGTAGAGTTTGTTGATTATAAAGTTATGATGTTAAGACTTAAAGAAAAAAATAACTTAGTGATGATATAGACATCCGCACCAACCAGTTGTATACAACTGAAGAAGTAGAGGAAAATTATGAGAAAATAGTAGAAATTATATACAGAGAGAAGAGGGATCCATGTATAACTGTAATGGGAGACTCGAATTCAGTTATGGGAGAAGGACAGTAAGGTAATGTCGTAGACAAATATGGTTTAGGTGAAAGAAATAAAAGGTGAGAGGGACTTTTCAAATTCTATAAACATAATTTACTAGTAATTGAGAATGCTTGGTTCAATCAGCAAAGGAGAAAAAGATATACATGGAAATTCTCAATAGACGGCCGAAGATATCAGAAGACTATTATGATTCAGACAAGGTATCAGAATAGCTTGAAGATCGCTAAAACCATTTACGGGGACGAAATTTTCTCTAGTCATAACCTTGTGCTGGCCGAAATAGATTATCAGCTGAAAAATGTAACCAGAAGAAAAGTAAGTAACAAGAAATTGAGTACTGAAAAGTTGCAAAACGAGGAAGTAAGAAATCCTTTCGTTGAGAAATTCGAATAAAAGTGCTTAAATGAAGAAAAGATAGGTGCAGGTAGTAACAGACAGCGAGAGAAAATTAAACTTTGCATACAGAAGGTAGAAGAAGTAGTATGTTACCGCGAATATAAAACGGCTAACAAACCATGGGCTACAGAACAAATATTGCAGAATATGCGGGAAAGCAGGGCGTTGAAACAAATTAATACAGAAGAGGGCAGAAAGATGCACAGCAAGTTAAACAACGAGTTACAAAGAGAAACAAACAGAGCAAGGGAAGAATTTTACAAAATAAAATGTGAGGACATAAAAGAATTAGAAAGAGTTTGGAGATATGAGGAAATGTACAAGAAGCTGAAATCTTTGGAACTTTGTAGGAAATAAAGGGATGTTCCGATGACAGTAAAAAATAACAATGGTAAAGTAGTCAGCAAGGGGAGTGAAGTCTTAGGAAGCTGAAAAGAATATCTAGAGGACTTATATAAAAGTAGGAATAGCCGGCGTGGTCTAGATGCTGAAGTAGGAAATGAAGTTTGCGATGATGATGAATGATTTAGTAATCTTTGGTGTGAGTTTGGGAAAAGTATATCCGAGTTTAGGAATGCAAAGGCAACCGGAATAGATAATATACCAATCGAATCCATTAAGAAAATGGGAGACAAGAAAAGAAAGAATTATTCCGTCTCTACAATGAAATACATATGAAACAGGAGAATGGCCAAAAAATCCTGAAGACGACCATGATACCGTTGGATAAGAAATCAAACCCAGAAAAATAAGACTATAGAAATTAATCTCGTGCAACAAAAATTATGCTTCGCATGCTGAACATAGTGTTGTATGGAAGAACAAATGAAAAAGTTGAGAAGGAAATCTTTGGGTTTCGGAACGGTAAGGGTACAAGAGATGCAATTGGTTTATTAAGAGTAATCAGTGAAAGGTATATAGAAAAAGGGAAAAGATGTATTTTGTATTTATTGATCTAGAAAAGGATTTTGACCTCGTGAACTGGGAATTATTGTTGGAAATTTTAAAGAAGGTTGGGTTGGAATGGAAAAATCGAAAACTATTAAGAAACTTGTATATGAACCAGCAAGTAAGTATTAGAATAGAGGAGGAATAACAGAGGACAGTGCAACTGGAAGAGGAGTTCGGCAGGGATTTTGCCTCAATGTAGAAGAGCCTATATAATGAGAATGGCATTTTGCTAGGAGGTAGAAAGGTTTGGTGTATACGGTTTGTCGATGATATGGCGCTTATTGAAGAATCTGAGAAGAAAATCAATAAAATATTAGAAAACTTGAGGAAGGGCTGTGAAAAATGGGTTGAAAATAAATGTTAGATGGACAAAAGCCATGGTGATTGGGACGAAGCGATCGGTCAAATATAGAGTTAGGGGGAGGAAAATATAATAAGTGATTAATTTTCGATACCTGGATAGTGTTATTAGTAATCATATGAGTTGCGAATGTGAAATAAACGCAAGAATAGGAATGGTGAAAGAAGTCTTGAGGAGGAAAAAAGTCAATTTTATGGGTCCTTGAATAGAGTTGGTAAAAATACTCAAAAAATGATTCGTATGGAGTATTATACTTGTGGAGCAGAAATTTTAACATTACACAATAGTGGTTTTAAAAAGACTGAAAGTTTTCAAAATGTTCGCGTGAAGGAGAATGGAGAGAATTAGCTGGGTTAAATGAGAGGGTGTTAAAAATGGTGGAGAACAATCTTAGATGTAATTTAAGAATAAAAGAACAATCTTAGATATAATTTATAAAAGGAAAAGAAACTGGTTGAGACTTTGGTGAGAAGGAGTTGTATCACGAAAACATGCTGGAGGGTATGTGGCAGGAAAGAGAGAGAGAGAGGAGAAGAACTGTTGATAGACGATATCAAAACAGAAAAAAATCGTACGCGTATCGTGGAGCATCTTAGCTGCGGCAAAAATAATAATGACAGAATACTTATGATGATGGTGATGAAAATAGAAATAAAAATACCTTGAAGTGCTCAAAACGTATTTATATACAATGGAACAATTTAAAATGGTTAAAAAGTATATTTCGCTTTATAACAATATTTATGTGATATCAAATTCCTTTAAGATATCAATATTAGCGGTTTAAATTAGACTGTTCTAACGTCTAGTTCACCATATGCATTTGATAATGATAATGCAATACATTGGTGAGAAATGCTATACCCCTTGGTTTTTGTTATCGTGCATTAACATTATGCTCCATTACAATATTAAAAATGTCATATTTTACCCAAAATAGCTAATTCGTATTTTTCTTCTTTCGATAAAATTAATAACATAACCACGACAAACTAGTGATCGGTCGATTACTTTTAAGCAATTATCTATTCACATAGCTTATATTCATTAAAATAACTAGTAAACGCTAAGATTGCAAACCCTCTTAAGAGAAGCTAAAATTTCATTTCTATTTAAATCAATGGCTAAAACTAAATATAACATCTCTAATCTATAGATACGTTGAATGCTCCTCAAGTAAACCCTTTAGAGGGTGCTATATTATTAGCATATGTTAGTGATAGTTGTGCCCATCTTCTGAACCATAAATCACTGTTTTACTTGCATCACAATCACCTTACTGGGCAATGAGATCCAACAGTCAACCCGAATCCAGGATATATAACCACTTACTTGGCAAGTAATAAGGAAAACTAACATTTCACCAAGGACTTCGTTACATATATTTTTTATGTATACTTCAACCAACTAATAAAAAGTAATAATTGTGAATTTGGGTTTTTGATCCAAACTACAAGTTACATTGCACTGGTACAGAGAATCTCAAGCTTGCTGCACTGATAATATACATTGTTCTCTAGCTTTCTCCCTGAAGGCGCTTCAAGTTATGTTGATTCAAGTTAGGTAGCTATAATGAAATTATTCCTTCAATTAATATATTTCCTTTTGCGACTGTGTAAGATACGAGTAGGTGTGACCAAGAAAAACATAACGCTTAGTAAGATTATTTTCGAAGGTTTGAAACTTTTTCAGTTTTGGTGATACAGAAGTACATGTTACTTCTAAATCATTTAATATTACAAGTAAAAATTTATAGTGCTTACGATAATATACCATGATAATTTTACTATTGGCAACACTTTCTTTCCTGAGACAAATATCCATAACATGCTACAATAAACTGAGAAGATACAATAGAACTAATAGGGCATTTTCATGTGGGGCTTTTCTTTCTTTCTTTTCTTTTTTTTGGGGGGGGGTGGATCTAACGTTTGATGTTTCTTTCAACACCGAAGCTATATGAGATTGAACGTGGAACAACAGCTAACAGCTTAATGTGGGACCCAAACAACATAAACTCCTACGGCAATGATTACCTCAGGGTTTCCCCAGGTGATAAATATCTCCCAAGAGCTACTAAATTCCTCCGGGCTCCAATCGTACTCAACCTAGGTTACCAGTATTTTCACAGTAGGGTCTACTACTTTCACCCTCTATTTATTCAAAGTCTCCTCCCGGGGGAAGTTCTGAAATTATCACCACCTACTTTGAATCTAAGAGTCTCCCGCAGTGAAAGCACATGGGACAGGGGCGTATCTACTTTTTTTTTCTTGAGAGGGGTCCAATAATACAATATACTACATCTATGTAGTGTTGAGTTGAGTTGATACTGAGTTTAACGGCCCTTTCAGCAGCGAGGCTATATGAGACAAGATCTACTGATTAACGTGGAATCTGAATCACATGAGCTCCCGCCGGGAGACGAAACCGGATCTCTCACGCCAAAGGCGTGTGCGCTAATCGCTTAACCATGAAGGAGCTCGTCTATGTAGTATTGAACCAGTGTTATTCTACACCCTAAAAGACTATAAGTAATAGTTAAAGATTGTCAACTATATTATTTTAAAAAATGATAGAACTACCTTGTTTTTATAAAGAAAGAAAGAGTAAAATGAAGTGTAAGATTAAAATCTATAAATCATTTCTTTGCTAAACAAGTATAGTTTTATTAGGAAAGCGTACAAACATATGTCGAGTTACCAAGTTTGGGGGGAAGAATCCAGTGGACCCCCATGTGGTGCGCCCCTATCATAGGTCTATGCTAACCACATAGTTACGAAGGAATTCATGTCGAAATGTGGACAATCAATATTATACTACATAAACAGCTCACAAACTTGTATTCAACATTCATGCACTTAGATCTGTTTACTTTTCATATATAAAGTATTCTTTTTAAACTAAAAGTCTACGTACGTTGACATTAGAATTCTGATACAGATGGCATTCTATTGAATACCAGAAATGACTAACTGACTAACTCATTAACAGATCACAGAAACTACTAGGCGTAGAACTTAAAATTTTGTGAAAATATTCCCCTTACATCCTAGGCTGTAGGTAAGACGGAGCTTGAATGATTTTTTGACGTTCTCCACAACTCCGAAACTATTAGAGGCAGAACTTAAAATTCTGTACAAATATTTTTTTCATGAAAATAAGACGAAATTTCGGAAACTGAATATCCTTAGTGGAATGGGGGACATAATAAGTTTTTTTTTTTATGTGTTTGTGTTATTTAGTGCATTCAATATTGAAGACGAACAGGAATAGGGTGCAGGGAGAGGAAAAGATTAAAACTATTGCTTGCAGTAATATGCAGGGGTATACGCTAGTTTTCTTATAAAATTTCACCAGATGAAGGTTAAACTTTTGAAAGCTACTGATATAATGTACCGTTCCATGAACGTATTACTTTACACATATACAAACTGAAGTGAACCGAACTCAAAGTGTAATCTGTAAATCTTTGTTCAGAAATGCTATATTGTACAGAAAACTAAGAAAAGCATTACACGATGATGTTTAGAATAGTCAGAATAGCATATCTTATGTTACTAAGTCAACTTATTTGTGTAATGAAGTAAAATATTTTGGGAACACTATAGTGAAACATTTTCCGAGCCATACGTACTGAAAAGGATAGGCCCGTCGTGGATGCATTAGTCGAAACCAGGAGAAAAATATCCCTGCGTGTCTGGCTTAATTAGTCAAAAGACAGTTTAGGTAAAAATTAGCTATTCAAAGACTAAGGAAGTTAAAAGTATTACTCCTAACTTTAGATGCGCACGCTACGTCAAGTATACAGTATTCCGCTCCTCTCTACTTGAGTCACTCATTAAAAAAAAAAAAAAAAAAAAAAAAAAAACTCCTTATCTGTATCTTAAAAAGCAATCCATGAGCTCTGATTACAACACGATTTGGCACCCATGACGAAAATATTAAGAAGTACATGTATGCACAGTATATCTTCATGATAGAACCAAGAATGTACTTGATCTATATTGCAACATTAATAAGTAAGTTTGTTATGAAAAAAGGCATCCACGAAATAATACTTTTGTATGAAAGTTAGTATACACTTATGGCTACTACATAGTTTCTTAATAGAATTACATGAAAAAAATATTGGTGTTATAGATGTAGAAGCTCAGAAACATTCCACATTTGTATAGAGAAATGTGATACGTAAAATTAATGCTAATTACTATCAAAATCGATTAATACAATTTTGAAGCTAAATACAAGTTGCCTTTTCTCTACTTCCTTGCCAAAATTCGATTTACTTTTTTTTTTTTTTTTTTTTTTGTCATCGTATAAGATTGCTTCCAAAGAACATAAATAAATCCTATATGAACGTACTACATAAATGAAATACATTAAAAACACTTTTTTGTAACTTTCGTGTTACCTAATGATTCTCAGATACACTTTAAGAAATTATCTATAAATCACCAGGACTTAGCAAAGTCCGCTGTTAGCAAAGACAGCATTTAGCTCTTGCTGTCGCTCTTTCTCTATTCTCCTTCCGCTCTCTACTTCTATCTATTTATCTTTGCAACTATCTAACCGATACTTACTTACTAACTCTAGGGCCTACAAAACCCGGAGGTTCAATGCCGCATTCACAAAAGATCTCCACTGACTTCTATCCGTAGCCAACTGGATCCAGTTTCTACTTTGCAATCCTATTTCTGCGAGATCCATTTTAATATTGTCTTCCCATCTATGTCTAGGTCTTCCAAATAAACGTTTTCCGATTGGATTTCCAGTCAAAACTTCGAAAGCGTTCCTACTTTCTTCCATTCTGGCTACATGACCTTCACACCTGAGCCTCCTAGCCTTGATGGCCTTAACTATGTTTGGTAAACGGTATAAATTATGTAGTTCCTCGTTATGAAAGTTTCCGCCATTCCCCATTCCGTTTCTCTTGGGTCCGGATATTCGTCTGAGGATTTTATTCTCAAATACTTTCAGTCTGCGTTCTTCCCTTAAAGTAAGGGATCATGTTTCGCAACCATATAATACAAACGGCATGGTTATCGTTTTATATATTTTAAACTTCAAATTCCTCGATAGAATTTGCAACGACATTGGTGCAAGAAATTACGGTTTTTTTTTTTTTTTTCACTTTAAGGCTCTTTACTCACATCAGTCCCATTTTTCCGAATTTTAGTGAATAACTGAAATTCAATGAAGGATGTCAAACATATAAAGAGTAAGTCGGGTAGCAAATAGAAAGTGTTATTAAGTAAACTAGTAATTGTTTCTAAAACATTTTTATAGACGAGAAATGTGGGCGTGCAGTTTATAACGTCAAGTTGTTGGACATCCAAATTTATGCACTATACGAAAAGAAAGGAAAGCATTTATTCGTTCATGTAATTGCATTTTGTAAATACAACTGACTCGCTTTCTTTATTATAGATTTTATTCGGTAGTTTTAAGCTAGCCACTAAAATTCAAGAAAGTTGGGCTGAGCTTAGGTAATAGCCTTAAGAAATATTATGTGTCATTTTTTAGGAAATTACAATGGTATATTTCTGAATCTTCGTCTTAGTTTTTGAGAACACTTTCTCTTTGGTAGTATGATACGATTTTATGACGTCAAACGATTTCTAAGTATTTGACTCCCTCCCCTCTCCCCAAAAAAGGTGAGGTAAGTGAAAAATTGAAAAACAAAGAAAGCATGGATCAAAATACATAACATTTCGTGCATCATAGCTATGTAACGCTGCTTTTGTCGATCTTCTTTTGCATTGCGGAGAAGCATTAGGTAACTACTACAGCATCACAACAAAATGGAAGTATCGGCTTACAATAATAGACATGAAGCGAACTGTTTAACCCCATGTAGCGTAGTCGCTAACATTCTCGTCTTTAGTGCGAGCGGTCCCGGTTTCGATTCCTGATGGAAGCGACGCAAATACGCTAGCTGTCGCTCGGGGCAAGAACTCGCCTTAGCGCCCCTCCTGACCAACCAAACCCCAAATATTTTCCCAATTTTGCACCATTACAATCCGGCCCCCGGGGCACAAGCCCCGTTTGCTCCCTCTAGTTACGTCACTGCTAGTGGTAACACTCAGTCGAAAAATGTCAAAGATTTCTCAGGCTAGCAATCCTGAGTTAGGGTATTCATGGGTTTACCTCATTTACACTAAGCAAATGCCAGGATGGTACCTAACAGAGGTTCTAGGCTACTTTCTTCCTTCTTTTTACTTGGTTAGTGTGATCGCCGAGGGATGTCATCCCTTATACGTGACGGGCTAATATGGCCATGGTGCCGAAAGTCCAGAAATCTAATTCCTAATCCTAACTAAGCAAACTAACTAACTAACAGCAGTAAAGCAAACAATCGAATAATAAAAGCATTTCGATTACAGTTTTAGACTTAAACGGCAATTGTTGTTACTTTTTGTCTTCTCAATTAATATTATCTCAACAATTGTTTTCTTGGCTTTTGCATCGGCATTACTAGGAGAAACCTTACATTGCTAATTGAAAATTTTAATGGATTTAAATACTGTAAAATACTTATGATGCTGAAGGTAATATTTATATATTTTAAAAGTCTATGTTATATGTACTGGCGTTACTGGTGGTCAATAAAACTAAAGTTTGAATATTATCGAAGTAATTACTCATAAATAAACTCGATCTATAATGATTAATAATTTCGACTACTTGAATCATTTGTGGTGACATTTCTCGTTTGGTAGAGGAATAAACTAGAAACGAAAATACGAATCAAGTTACTAGACAGGAAATTAAAAGAACTAATCATTTTATAATATTTTTTTTAAAAAAAGACACCGCTTTTATTAGTCACTTATGGTGAGTGCTGACCTACTATTTAATTAATTACGATATTTCAGCAAATGCAAGCACGTAACTATGACTATACTTTATATTTTCTTAGTGTTTCCCGGGTGTTTGATAGTAGAACGACTATTTGTCCAACTCCCGCAATACTAGGCTATATGAAAATTCTATTAGGGGACTTCAATACGAAGGTAGGACAAGAGGATATTTTCAAATCGATTATACGGAATGAAAGTCTGCATAAGGAAAGTAATGACAACAACATTAAACTAGTGGGGTGCTCGGTGGCTCAGTGGTAGAGCGTTCACCTCCGGTGCTTGGGGTCCCTGGTTCGATTCCAGCTCGCGCCGTGTGGACTTTGTGGTGGACAAATACCGTGCTCGTGGGTTTTCTCGGGGCTCTCCCGCAGAAATAGGAATACAAAGTAGAAACTGGATCCAGTTGGCTAAGAACAGAAATCAATGGAGAGCTTTCGTGAATGCGGCATTGAATCTCCGAGTTCCATAGGCCATAAAGTTAGTTTGTTAATCCCGGGTTTTAGTGTAAATTTTCATAGTGTCCCCATTATTTAGCCTGAAAATCTCACTACAAAACAAAATCCTTATTGTTTTAGTAGCAAATAATACACTAAAATTAGCAGTTAAGAAGGTAAAAGGTGCCTCCAATTCAGGACCGGACTAGGTAGTCCATGATCAAGGAAGCTCCACACTTGTTTTACCTCGGCAACTACATTTCAGGTACTTTTAATTTTCCCTTTCCACACAGCAGAAACGTTACCTAGATACCTATTTTACAGAGTATGTGTGTGAATCATTTAGAAATTTTTGGAACGAAAGTGAAACGTAAAATAAATTCTGCTCCACTTGGGATCGAATTCAGGATGTCCATTTGGTAGATATACAGACGCCTTACTGAATCCTTCGCCGCAGCTTTAAAGACAGAAATTAAAAACTCTAAATAAACCAGGTATTTTAAAACTAGAAGTTCTGGTATTTTACCACTCTTGAAGTTGGACCGAGTTTCTAAATCGTAGTTTTGGAAAGCTCTCGTGTAGTATTTTCATACTATTGTCGATAATCTACTTGTTACTTTTTTAATTCAATAAATATTAAATAACATAAAATATTATGGAAGTCTAGACAGCATATTCCTTTGCTGCTAATGACTTTAAGCCATATAAGCACTTTTCTCCTGTGTTTGCTAAAGGATCATATTCTCTCAGTGAATCAGAAATACAACGACGGTGAAGTCTTACAGCACGTGCACATACAAAACTTCATGCATAAAATATGAACTTTATTCCAGTCGTTAAGACGAATTTTGTGAAGTATGGCGCCAGACACAGGGAAACTTGATTCCAGTAGAAAGGCTGATAAATCATTTGAGGAAAAACATCACTACGAACGATATTGTAAAAGCCTTAATGGGAACATTGTGTATATATACACATTGGCTTTAATAGTTCTGCTAAAAATGCACTGCTGAAGATAAGATTTCAAGAATATTTCCTACCGTAATTCTCAAATGATTTTCCTGAGTATAATTATGACAACGGAAGATCAATACTGCAATTGTTTTCGAGGGATAGAGTTTCATTTTCTGGAAGAAAAATAAGCTACTGGTAATATTTCTTTTTCCTTTGATGCAATGGAAATAGTTTGAAGATCTTATTTAAGAATTTCTTTCAATATTTTTATTTTTCTTACAAGGTCAACTTTAACAAGAATGTAAGTTCTTTAATTACGAGGCACGCGTAATGCCATGATTGCTTTTGAATTTTCGTAATGCCCATTATTTTGTAACAAGTGAAACTACTTGCAAGGAATAATATGGAGAAGTAATATAAATATAAAAGTAATATCAAAACAAGTAACAAGGAGACAAATTCTCAACTGTACAGAGGAATAACATGAGTAAGTAAAATTCTTCCTTGACAGAAAAAAAAATGAAAAAATGAATAGATTAAAATATTTGGATTCTCCGACGGGAGAAGTAAACGAAGGTGTCGGAACTAGAAAAGCACACGCAAAGCATGTGTCGCATTAAGATCTTTGTATGAGTATATCTGTGTATGGATTAAAGATATGGAAAGACTGATAGAAAAACTAATATCCTTTGGAAGTATTCGAAATGTGTTGCTAATGAACAAATAATGTTATATCATGGACAGAAAAACAGAAATAACAGTTAAAAGAAACAATCGAAAGTTGATGCATTTTGGCAACAGTACAATAAAGTGGTAGCATATTTAATAATTTAATTGGATAGGATTCGATTTGAGTTTAGCGTCCCTTCCAGGAGCGAGGCTATGTGAGAAAGGGGCCTACAGCTTAACGTGGGACCAGAACTACATGAACTCCATGAACTCCATGAAGAACTTCGTCATTTAAATCGCCATTCAAAGTCATTTAACATATTGAGGGGACAATGAACATATTGGAATGGCAAAGTTTGACTGATAAAGAGAAAAGTGGAAGATCAAGAGCAAATTATCTGAATTATATTTAAAAAAGTGGTAGTCACATCTTTGGTAACACTAAATAGAAAGAAAATGCAACCGTCTCATATCCGCTAGAAACCTTCAGCTGAGATTGAAGAAAAAATGGACAAGGTACCGAAAATAGACATCATCATCATCATCATCCTTTATTCCTCTATTTACAATGAATATAGCAAATATAAGATAATGAAACAGTAATATATAGTTGATATGTGCAGCTTTATTTCGCATTACGTAGATATCCTAAATACTACCATGTATAATACAGTTATCCATATCAATGACTTCAATCACAGCTATTATTTGTGCTTTTAACTTGTCAATGAATATTACCATCGTTTTTACACAAGATCTTTCATGAATCTACAAAGAAAGAAATCATATAATGTGATGTCGGAATTTCAAAGGCCACAGAATTACACTTTCGCAACTAAACCACATATTTGAAAGTATCTTATCCGGGATTTTACGAATGTTCAAGGACCAATGCATCCGTGTTCTATCTTGTTGAAAAATTATGCATGGCTGTCGTTCTTTCAGTGGCGAATAGACAGTATTTCGAAATATCCAGGTTGATCATGGAACTAAACGTTGTTTCGCCGAAGAAAACTAGTCCAATCACGGGGTCATACAACGGGCTTAACCATACACTAACTCTGGAATACCTTTATTGTGCTTTAACTGTAACATTTAAATGCTAAAAACATTAAACTTACTCGTATACTATAAACTTATTCACGCTGAAATTGACAGTGGCTACAATCTGAACACGGTTGTTGAAACAAAGTGGGGAATCTCTTCAGCACCTTAACCACAAAAACATTTTTTCTTTGCTTTCTATATAGTCAAGACTATGCATTGAAAACATTTGAAAAGTCAGATAACGATGCACTAAAATGTTACCAGTATTAAAAATTGCATTCTGGTATAATTTTCTTACTAAATATTACTTTATTCACTGTTTTCCTTTTTTGAGTAAAGAAAAGCTACTTAAAGCAGAAATAAGCACGCCAGTTAGAAAAATTACCCAACCCCATAGAACACACCTAGCACAGGGTAGCACCATCTCTTGTCTGGATAATCGTCTGGATTCTGTGAGCTTGTTGCAGGTGAGACGCATCGATTCAAATCCGTTCACTTATCAATAGATCATGTAGTTTCAGGAAACTAAGAGAATATCTATTTCTGCATTTCACCCGCTGCTGCAAATATTCCATGGATTTTCAATTGAGTTTAAAACTAGGGACTTAAATTTGCAATCTGGAAACGCAACTCAGATCAGGTGCAACATGGTGCTTGAATATTCTTCAAACAATATACAAATGATTTGAGAAACTGCAATATTGCAATTGCTGTCTTGGAAGATGTTAGTGTTCACTGTGTTCCATCACAAGATGTTGGAAAAATAGAAATTTCTAGCCACTGAGAACGTCCAAATAAAGTGGTTCACATTTATATTCACATTAAAACACCCATATACAGTACGTCCTTTAGCTTGAAGGTTTAAAATATAAACGACAAGTTAAATATAGGATAGAAACGATGGAAATCATTCATGAATAAGAAAAGCATCCTTTGAGAACCCTTGAATAAAGAGTACAGAGAAAGATTCATCAAATGCTTCGTGTGAAGTATGGAATGTTGAATTAGATGAAAAAATGTACAACATTTGAAGGTGTTGATAGTGCAAGAAGGCGACTAGAAATGTTATGTCAGACGTTCGATATTGGATGTGGACTAATTTTTTTTACGATCATTACCACCAACAACTTAGGCATTCATCGAGCATGTGAGAAGAGTTCGCTTATAGTACTGCATTTGGAAATCTGAAATCGAACAATCCTCACGTCAGCTATATCCGTTAGAATTTCGTTAGTTTCGAGATAACGCAAGAAAATCCTTACAGCCAGCGATGTTTACAGATAATGTAACTACAGTCCCAGATAATGTTCTACAAATTATATGTTGCAGTTGTTTACAACTTTTGTGTTTGACTGAATGGTGTGGTTGTTTTGCATCAGGATTGAGTTGTACAATTTTCTGAGGATGGACGAAAATAGCTTGACGAAAATTTCGAACACTTATTCTACCAGTGATGAAAAGATGATGATGGAATTGAAAATTCATGAAAATCTGTATTTACTTTGGAAAACGAAGAAAAGTATGTAGTGTGGAATAAAATGTGTATTATTCTGTAGTCGAAATATTCACAGATATAAAGCATAAAATCTGTGTAATTCGTATGTATAATACGCATGTAGTGTAAACATTAAAAGTTGTATAATAGTGTATGCAGTGTAAAGCTTGCAAGTTTGTTAAATTAGTTCAAAAGATATAACTTTAGGTTAAAAATAAGAAAAACATTTAACATCCACATTGAATTCGTGCGACTAGATAGAATGACAAGTTTCATTTTACTTTATTTAGTTTGATTATACGACTAAAATAGACATATCAGTTTCATATTTCTCACGTGTTAGTGAAATGTAAAACAAATAGCGAAATGTCTTTTAAATAAGTCTTTCACTGAAAAACAAAAGTTTTGAAGTTATTATTGTTATCCAAATAGTACATGAAATTAAAGTAAAATTAACGATCTATGAAAACTTATTCCATATGTCTTACAGTTATTCTAATCACTTGTTTGTGGCTTTGCAATATATAATTCAAAAGCTGTCCGAAAAAATAAAAATTTTCAATGAAATTATTGTTCTCGTTACAATTTTAAGTATGTATATACAACAGAGTGTAATATATTTTTCTTGTTATTTTCTACGTAATTTAGTGTTTGAATGGTAAAGGTTGAGGTAGTAGTTCAGGAGATATAAGCATTGACTACAGCTTACATTAACTAAGACCATAGTTAGCCTCTAGCCGCCAGTTTGGATTGTCTAAGGGTGACAAGATGGCACTCGTCAGATTCTCACTTTTGATGATCATATGAGTAAGAAAATGAAACAAAATGCGCAGACCACAGCGCAAGGTTCACTCAAATTTTGCTGTTCTGCCACCGAACTACAATAAAAAAAACAGACAGTTAACGTAAGTGCTTATGCACACAACACTAGTTTTAGAAGTTGAAGAATTGCTTATAATTCTCAATAAAGGATATATTGTCAGGAGCATATTCAAACTTAATGTTTGAATATGCTCCTGACAATATGCTTCATTTTAAATTCTGTTTATGATAGTACAATCCATAGTAAACTTTCTCAATAAGTTATTGTTATTTAACGACTCATCATCATCATCATCTGGGAGCTCACTTGCTGTAAACTGAGAAACTTCCATGCACTTCAGTCTTCAACTTATCACTTTGGCATGAAATTGGATTATGTATAGTTTTGAGAAGTTTTAAGTTTTGCCAGTGTTTTCAAACGAACTAATATAAATTATGATTTCTCGATTAGTGACGTAAATCTCGACGGCGTACGAAAGAGAATAGTGTTTCGTTGCAGAATCGATTATTTTCTTATTGATTATATAGCACCTCCATGACTTTTCTCCTTGGACTGACCATAAGACATAAATTGTCGGTTGCATGTTCTGGCCGAACAGGTAGAAAATTCACTTTCTTGATCGAGTATCCTTTAGTCTTGTAACCTTCATCAGTGATCACGCAGCTTCCCTCTTTTTATATATATTTTTTTCTTCTTTCGAAATATAAGTTCACGAGAAAGGTGGTGAGGAACGGAAAAGGCAACGAACGCGTGACCCACTTAAATTTCATATCTGATGGCAGCCAAAGTATTTATAGTAAAGGACCTGCATTGTGAAAATTACCAAGCAAATGGGGCATTAGGTTACTCAAGCAAACATATTCACCTTGAAACTATATAAAATTGTCGACGAATTTTGATATGTATTATATGTACACTGTAATAAATTTCATTACGAGACTTTTTAGTGGTAAGTACCTTTAGTGATTTTCGTTAACGCAATCGAGCATCTCCCTATTTCTAATTTTTCAGTGATTATCTTTTAAACTTCGATTTTTTTTTTAATCAAACGTGTCGTAGTTAATTAGATTTACTCCCGATGTGGATTTTTCATTAAGGCTATCGTACAAAGTCTATCAATATGATCAAAATTCTAAAAGAATAATCTCATAAAACATCTACTAAATTTAAATGAATTACCCAAAAAAAAAAAATAACATAAATATGCCCCAATACAAGTGAGATATAACCCTGGATTCTGTAATTCATCATAATCTTAAAACGTTTGATGTGAAGTGAGATCAAGTGATCGTTTATTTATTTAGTAGTGTAACCGGGATTTTGCTATTTGCGAAGGAGGGAAAGACAAAACAATTTACGGCACTGTCATGCATGGCAATTGGTTACATATTTAACGGCGATAAATACTTGTGTCTTTTTTTTCTTTGAAGCTCATTAATTTATATGAAGATTTTATTTTTCTGTTCTTCGAAGTGAACTGGAATTTTACTGATAATTTACTGATTATTCACTACTATTTAAATGTTTCTTATCGTGAAAATTCAATTTTGATTTATATATAATTTTAATATTTTATAACCAAATATGATAGACTCATATCAATATTTAAAAAGTTTGATTTACTAAAACACTTTTTTCTATATTTACCTTGCCTGTCCATATGTGGGTGCACATACACACACAAAAAAAACTCAAGAACTACGTGATAGATCACCATCAATTTTGACCAGGATGTACATGGTCAAAAGTCAGGGTTCGAGTTCATTAATAAAAGTGATTCGTCCATTTGATCCCAAGATACGAACAATCAAAAACTTCTTTCTCATGTATTCCTATGGGAGTAATTTACCATTTCCAGTTTGAACGTTTATCACTATGTAGCAAAAAACGGTAAAAGATAGCGAGAAGAGGTTTCCTGTAATTGATTTATTCCCACGATTACATTTCATGTTCATCCTTAACTCTCTACTAAAACCGGAAGTGTTTGAAATCCACTACAATTTTCGATTTATATAGTATTGACCTACATACAGCAAAAACGATAAAATATAGTGAGAAGCGGTTTTTCAGAATCGATTTAGCGCTCTAAGAATAGGTACCATCTCCTATCTTAACTCTCTATTGAAATTCCAAGTTGCACAAATTAACCACTTCTGTCTTCAACTTGATCGCTCTAGAGTAAAAACTGTAAAAGATAACTATTTTAGAAGCGATTTGTTGCAATCAATTAACCGTCTCAAGGATATGTTCCATTTTCATTCTAATCTCTCTAGCAAAACGGGAAATGCTAGAATGAAATCTACTACCACTTCCAATTTCAACACTAATTGAGAAAATGTAACGCCTTATAAACAAAACTTCTTCACATGGTGTACACGTCATATTGCTACTTGTTTTACATGTATGAAAATTCATTATGGTAAAGTAAGGGACATGTAAATACATTTGAAGAAGAATCAATAAGATCACTTTATTACAATTCCTGTTCATTTCGAGGGAAACAGAAAAATAAGTTCCCATTTAAACCAATGGGCTAAAAAAAACGAGGGCACAAGTACCCAATAATCATTATGTTACCATGGAGGGTAAAAAATTAGGAATATTTTCAATTGAATGTACTTTGTGCCGGCTTAAATTGAATGCACTGTATTACAGAGATAATCAGCTTTATTGTATAGATAGATCAACCTACAATTTTATATTCCAGATTATTTTTCAGCATGTCTTGTTACTCAAGTAGGAGCCATTTAGACCTATTAGATTAATTTTATATAGTTGTTCTTGTGATTGTTTCTCGTATTTAACAAGGGACGTTCGAGAGAAAGCACTTGCCTGTAGAGAAACTAAGCACGTCATTTGGAAGACCAATTCATGCTGATTACAACAAGCTAACAAAATTCCTGTACGGTAGAAACTTTGCGAGAGATTCAACATTAAATGTACGATTGGGCCTCCTAGCGACCTGATGATTTGAACTTACTACTGCTTGATCATTGGGCTCCATTCACAGACAAATTGTCTATTACAAGTTGCATGACGGATGGCAAAGACATAATGATTGAGAATATACCGAAGAACTACATACAATTTGTACAACCATTTGATGTGTTTGGATTCCGACCAATTAAAGATTATGGTAGGAGACTAGTACATGGTATGAAACTTCTTCATCCGGACGTTATGATGTACCAACGAAACAATCAAATAAGGTTCGTGTCCATTCTAATGAATCAGTTCCGACCATAGCGATACATTTGATTGTTTCAGTTTGCGTTCCACAAAGCAGGTTACCGAAAACATATACATTTTGAATCACCTCTCGAATTTGCTTTTCGCTGTGGTTATGCGAACTGTTCGCTTGGCGTATGCAACGTAATTGCACATATAAGATGTTCATCGTGCAAGGAAGTCTTTTGTCTGCGTCATTTTGTCATAAGAAGAACAGAGATCAATTTTCATCTCTAACCTACTGTATCATTATAATGACTAACTTTAACTAACAAACCCGTTAGTTATTGCAAAACAGTTTCTTTTTTCTGTTACCTCCGATAGATTTCAATTAGTATGTTAATGTTCGTTGCTAATGATGTTGTATTTAACGCGTTTATATGCGCATATACTCATTTTTTTTTCATATAAACTTCCAAGTTGAATCTTCCGAACAGTTCTCAACCGTACAGGAACTTTATTAGCTTGTTGTAATCAGCAAGAATTGACCTTTCAAATAGCATGCTTAGTTTCTCTATAGGCGAGTGCTTTCTTCCGAACTACCCTTGTAAGCTCATAATATACACTCAACATTCTGCACCAGTAAGTTTCCCACGTACATTCCCTATGATCACATTTCGTTTATTAATAATTATAAATTTTCTGTAATTGTGCTGTGCATTGTTAAATTTGATCGTATTTTCATAATTCCCAAATTATCCTTGCTAGAGGTTTGTTCTAGACCCTAGTGGTTTGAAAGAGACCATAAAATATTCTCAGCTTTTATAGCAGAATAAGAGAAGTGAGAACCTTAGCAGCTCCCGTACTTGCAGAGCGTCCCTAACGTTTGAATCTTTAATACATCATGAGCTGTTGCGCTCATGTCACGTCTCATGAAACTGTGTTCATTAATAATGTAGGTGTTGGTTTGTTAATGTGTGTGAACATAGTTTCACATATGGTAACGTCATGTCTTTGAAAACGCGTTTGAAAATCTCGTACTTTTTCATCAAAGGTCTCAATGGAAACAAGAGGAAAGAAACGATTTATTACTTCTCCAGCTCTTTTACTTCCTTTCCACAATTCTCAATAATCAGAGTATTTACTGTTTCAGACGGAACGGTAAAAAATGGTACTGGATATTATCGATTTGTATGAATAAAGAAATTTTATTTAGCTGAGCACAAGCGAATCTCATATGGTGACTTCGACATTTCTTTGGATCTACTAAAATCGAAAACAAGTGAACTGATATTTTCTAATCATCAAATTTTATACATTAATAAAATGGTTGAAATTGCTGAATATCTTAGATATAATGCTGAATATCTGAGTTTAAGAAACTTATTTCTAAGGAGAAGGCTAATGATTTGCCAAAAGATTTTTGTGAAAATTGTGCAAATCAGTACATTTATGTTATGCTTTGTTTTTCTCTCCGCTTTCAACGAGAGGTGGCGATTTCAATTTCGTATTTTTTTCTCAATATACAATATAAAAAATGACTTCGAGGTAGTTACGCGAAGTTTCATCACGGGAAAACGGGTGAGGCATTTGAAATGAATTTTCGAACCCTCCTTCATCACAACTTGTCAGCGACTTCCATGAGTATGAGTACTGATCTTAAAGGGGGAAGCGAGGGCTTCCTAAAGGTTGCATGGACCTACGTATTTGTATTAAAATTGATGTATGCTACCCAGGCCCGTATCCACGGGGATCTAGGCGCTGGGCCCCCCTTTTCACGGTAGGCTTGCAAATGAATTATAATACGGTGATGAACTATAATATGTTTGGATCGTCCCCCCCTAATTTCTGCCGGTTCTCCCCTACATTTTTGGTCTAGCTACCGGTCTGATGCTGCCCTCAAACGTTATTAAGAATTCGGTGCCACTGCGCGGAAGTAATTTCCCGTTTGTAATAAGTTTTGTGTAAGGCTTACATTAGAAATTCAAAACTATCTCTTTTTTTTTTACCTCCCTTCGCTACCCTTTACAGGTCAACACCCGCAGATTGAGAAACCCTGATGTAAAGCAATTAATGACAGAACACGCCCAATCAAAATTGTCGGCGATTATAGCGCACCACATCTTCACTAATAAACAAATAGAGGTCTATTAGAAATCCAGGAAATTGTGTATTTTAAAAAAAATAGCTTTTTACCTTCACTAATTCTCACCTTCTTGTTTAGTAGGCCGTCTAAATAAGCTACCTATTACCTTCAGTCTAATTTTAATTTAAATTGATCAAAACGTTCCTGACAAATTTACACACAGGTGACATTATGGAAAACTATAGTGATATGCGGCCGCACAGTCGGTGCAGTGAGTACAGCCGTTCCCACATTAACTCAAGTCTTCATTTTTCCTACAATAATTCATTAAGAATTGAACATCTATTCTCTTCTGTATTTGGCTTATGTTGCTTTCTGTTGAAATGTTGATTTCTGTAAACATAAATTTTGAAGATGTCATTGAAGAATTTAAGGCCATAATTCCATTCAACAGAAAAATGTCGTTATAAAATATCTTGTAGTTGTTTTACTTAAGTAGTTTACGTTGTGAAGCATGTATCTTACACGTTTAAATTTTCTAATATTTCCTTAAATACATTCATAGTTTACAGGTACGTATCCTGTACACAGTTCTTTAAATATGTACATAGACGTATTTATTACTTACATGTTAGTATTTTTATTATTATTATTTGTAATCCCTCCAAAGCCTACATTAACATTACCAAAATTTTGCATCCGATATTGTAATCTCTTACAATAGTACCGTAGTTTTGTTATTCAGAAATAATTTTTCATTTGTCACTGATTAAACCCAAATAGGGTATTTGAATAATTTGCAACTTAACAAAGCTTACAGAAACCTTTTAAAGGAAGCTTAGAAAGAATTAATCACAATTATGATATTTAAAGCTAAAGAACAGTTGCGGTTATATATAAAATTGTATGACTAGAACTAGATTTAATCACTACTAATAGTTAACCCTTTAGACTTTCATCTGCTCGTCTATGCAACTTCTCTCATTCCCTTCAAAAAGTCATAGTCTAAACTGTATTGCTAAATTTAGAGTAAAAAACTGAAATTCTATGTTCCGTTCAGTTGTTCATGCAATTACTTTAAGATTATTTGAATGTAGTGAATACTGAATATATATGATATACTGTATATATGCTGAATATCACAACATTATTCCTGCAATACTTGTTCAGTTTGCAATAACAACCAGGTATCACTAGCTAAAACTAAAATTTGCGTAAATTTTGTTTCTGAAACAAAACAACCTACACATATATGATTTGCATCTTGTTCATTATATGACTTGTTTCTTCCATAGCTATAATGTAAAATTACGACTGATTTGTGTTTCATTTTCTGGTTTCAAGAAATAAGAAAAGAAAGAAAGATATAAGAAAAGATTCAAAATAAATTCGAAAATTTTAACATATTTTAAAGAAATCAAGCTCAGTAAAACCGGGAAATGTAGGTCTTCCACGAAGAAACAATACAATACAATATATATATATATATATATATATATATATATATATATATATATATATATATATATATAGTACAAACTAGTGATTTGTTATAATACAAACTAGTAAGTGCAGCAAGATTACCAATGGTTAGTAGATGAGTGTTGTTCTTCAACGACTACGTCATCATGACTATCCCATTGCCTAGGTGTTTATAAGGATCGTAGTAACTTGAAGTATAAGTTGTATTGAGGATGAATCCCGTGTAGTGGTGTGTGCATATTGTAGTTCAATACATCGCATGTGATAGAGTCGAAAGCAGCAGCAAGTAATTTCTACGATTACTGTGGTGAACACTATTGTATGCAAGGAAACAGATACACGATTGTAACGATATTGCAAGATATTTCTGTGTGTGCTACTAGTATTAGTGCGTGCAACGCACTAATAGCGCAATAGCTGTATTTGATTACTGTGTCGATATCCCGTTAGTTTAGGCGATTGTAGATGAAACTCTCCAGATACAACAATGATGTATGGACCACGTTACCCACAGTTCCCACGATCTTCTGATCTTAAATGGCATTTTTGCGTTTGGAGAGACGTCTGAGTAATATGGTAGTATCATTCAAAGGCAGGGTTTGTGTCGTTACCCCTCTGTAACAAATGTAGAGCGTGAAACAGCATTTTGACAGCCATAAATATAAACCCTCACGTAAATACTAGAAACCTGGCTCAGAACAGTAGATCTAGTCAAAGATCTGTAGTGCGTATTTTACATCAGTACAAGTTGCATCCATATTATCTCATATCAAGAACTATCAGTAAATTATTTTCATAGTAGAGTGCATTTTATTGTATGGTTGAAAACAGATGGGTTATTTGGGGAGAGTAGGGGAGTGAATTGGCCTTTGAGTTTAAGAAATACATTTTTAAAATAAATTCTTACTACTATGCCAATAAAACAGCGAGAGATTCTTATGTTGGTGGGCAATCTCCCCCCCCCCCTGGCAAAATCTGAAAAGACGCTACTGGTTGGAAGGTATGGGAAATTGAGAGATACTCATATCCGCTATCCTATTTAGCAATGAAGCTACATGTACGAATACAGGGCAAATAAACCAACATAATCTGTTTGTACTAATCGGCTAAGGACAATCCACTATGGTAGCGACTACTTCCGCATCAGCATCGGTGGTTTCTTAAAGTATGTTGTCTCACTCTGGGTGACTACGTTATTGAGCTACTTATTTGATGGAAATCTTACTGGTAGTAGTATGCTGCATTTGTTACTGATATGTTACCAGTTATTAGAAGACATTCCTTTCGACAAAGGTATGCATATATGGTATAAACGTACAGTATGACGGTACTCTCGCACATAATGTACGTCAAGTCAGAGCTCTGTTAGACCGACGTATGGTTGGTACATGGATTGACGTGCAAGTCCTACTCACTGGCCTCCACTGTCTACTGACCTAACCCCAGTTGATTTCTTCCTCTGGGATTTCGTTCAAGATTGTAAAGATCGTGTAATGGCTACAGTACCGACAATAATCGATGATACGAAGACGCATATTCTAAGTTCGTGTGCATCGATCACCGCAGACGTGCTACATGATGTGCGTGCATCCTTACACCTCCGCTTATGAAAGTGAGTGAAAGAAAATGGAAGGCATGTTGAGCATCATTTCTGACACGGCAAATAATGTATGTATGTACTTTGTTTTACATACCCTAACGTTTTATCTTGCGTCATCAATATGCCATGTGCATACTCAAATTTTTGTTTCATTGATTTTTCTCTCACCATATTCCTACGGAACATGCAAGTTTATCTGAAACAGGGTCCATTTTTGGCGGCCATTTTGGAAACGGATCCCCATATCGACAATTGTATCCTACCAAAGTTGTTACGTTTTCTCAGATGCATCAAACGAAATATCACTCGACCGTCCGTCACTATTACGAGAATGTATGTCACTGTTAAGGCTTGTTCGTCACTGTTGGAAGAAATCAAATAACAAAAAATATAATACAATCTGCTACTTAACAGTTAATAATTTCAATTAAAGTAGATAAATAAACAAATAATATATTCTAGCAGAATAAAACTATTAGCTGTATTAGAACCGGAAGGAACGGCAAATTTTTCCTACATAAAAATTAATTTTACTCCGTTTTCTCAAAAGCTACGCATGAGAATTTATCGTACAAGCACTTCATGTGGTTAAGCTTGATGTGATGCATTGATTGATGCATGTTTTATCTTTGGACAATGTTATGCCTGTTCTTCAGATATGAATAGCTTTCAAACAGTTTCTATATTGGGAAAATAACAATTTTTTAATATACGATTATTTTTAAAATGAGAAACACGCTCTTTGAGGTTATTAAGTTAGTACGATAAAAACATTTTTATTAGACTTTAAGTAAATTGCTTTCTTGGTCATTCTAACAAATGTATCTATTGGCACTTGTCTCTTTTTAATATTACATCTTTTGTTTATAATGTAAGTAGACAGTTGAAACTTACATATAAAATTGTTCCATCTGAGTGCTGGGGAATGAAAATGAAATACTGTTTTGCAGTGAACTTTACTCTTCTTTTTCTCTGTATTCGTAACAAACGCTAACTTATATCCAAGACCTATATGTCAAGGGCAAAAACAACATTTTGACCTGCACGCAAGCTTCCGGTTGTTTACGGGTAACTTGGGGCGGACGGAGTTTTAGGCATGCAAACATTAAACTAGATGATATGGTCACTGCAACTCACTAGCAGTAAACGAAATGAACTCAAAGGATTTCAATACTACGCGTATAGTTCCGTATGCAGAAAACAATTTCGTCAAGATGCTAAACTCATATATTTCACAATGTGTCGAAATTAAGTACAAGTACATATAATCTTCAATTTGACAAAAAGGTCTACCTAGTATCTCAATAAACTAGTAATGGCATTGTAGACAAAGTAGGCTATTTTATTCGTATCAGTCTAGTAAGCCTTATAAGATTGTAATGTTAGTACGTCCGTTACTCCATAGTATAATTCTTAAACAAAAATAATTTTATGAATTTTGTTCTTACAACAGGCAGCTTGAGCGATTATCTGAGGTTCAGTCGTTCGTTAATGAAGTCGATCCGTTAAAAATCTTCACGGGTGACCAAGGCTATAACACTGGCTATCCATATTCCATTTTTGTATTGAAACAAAGATCCCAACAGTTACATATTACACCGCGAGGTAACAGCAAACATTCTCAGGCGGTTGACATTTACCGGACAAATTGAAACTTCTAGAAATAGAAATAAATGTGCATTTTGCGTGATTCTCTTTGCTACCTTTTAGCAGAGTTTATTATTATTATTATTATTATTATTATTATTATTATTATTATTATTATTATTATTATTATTATTATTATTATTATTATTATTATTATTATTATTGCCACTTACGGATTTGCCAGGTTTTCTAATAAAAACTAACAGTGTTTTTCTGTGAACGAATTGAAAAGAAATCACCATCCTGTATTTCTTTTAGGCACGAGAATCGCTAACACCTTTGTCACTTTGACGTCTGTCGACATCTGATTACACGTACAGTACATTGAAGCACAAAACAAATAATAATCTTGGCACATTTCAAAAATGTATTTGCAATTATGGATGTGAAATGACATATACGAGAAATGTATATGAAATATAAAGCCTTGTTTAGATCTTACAACAAATTAATGTTTTTTAAAAATGGCAGCTTTTTTATTTCATACTCCAGACTATTCTGTCAATATCTTTTGATTTCTTTCACTTTAAAAACGAAACGTATTTCTTGAATTAACAAAGGTAATTTAAACACATATATTTTACACTTCTTGTATTTCAGAAACTTTAAGTTGGGATAAATTTGTGCTTATTTTCCTCCTTCAATGCAATAGGTTGATTTGCAAAACAGCATTAAAAATACACACCAAGTTTTAATAAAAATCAGATAAATTTTACGGAAGCTATCGCGGAACAGACAAACAAACACACAAGGACGTATCGACTCGAATGGTAAAAGCTCGCTTTCGCTTGATTCCACTAGTGGTTCGACGCACACGAGATGTGAGCAAACAATATGTTTTATGGGTTAGATTCACTTCCTTTAGGCCTGGTCGATTTCAACTCCAGTAGGAATCATTCCTAAACATGAAGAAAACATGAATCACGGAAACAGAAACACATATGAAGACTTTGGTGGAACATGCTTCCATAAGTTCAGGAGGAAGTAAATCTTGTAATTTTAATTCTCAGCAATAACACTGATTATAAGTCTGAAATTAAATAGATTATGCTGCATTTAAAAAATATATCTAACGAAAATTGGATAAATTTGATTTAATTTGGGAACGAGAAAATTTCTATCTCTACTCCCCGACTGATTTCAACACTAGCAATAAGAAAGCTACCTCCTGCAAACCTGAAAGAAAGCTCATGTTTCATAAAAATTGAATTTCTTAAGAAAATTGTCGTGGAATTCTTTTTTCAAGTTTCTGTAAATTCATCGCCTAGACTTAACACACTTCAATCATATCACAATTAAAGATTCTTGAGTCATACGTAGGGTTTCCATACGTACTGGGTTAGCTAATTCCGTCCCGAACTTGCATCATCTGTCGTCTCAGGAATCGTTCAAAAATCCAGAAGTGTCGGGTTTTCTTTCGGAATAGAACTTAATATTATTCATGGGATATTTTTTAAAATTCCGCTTTTATTTGTTATCGATACTTAACTAATAGGAATAATTTACTTTCTGTTAATGTTGACCTATAATTAGTTAATTTCGATATTTCAGCAAGAACTAAGTGCAATAACTATGAATATAGTGCAAATTGTATTTTTTTTGTCTAAAGATATGGAGGCCTTAGTCTTACATGAAAAGACACCATATTTCATTGCAATCAGATAATTGGTACGAAAATAATCCCGACAAATCGTTATTATTGTTGATGCTTAATCTATTGTCAGTCCAGTATAAGCCTAATGAATCAGCCTTATATATAAATCTACACTAATTATCCAAAGCGTACTTCAATTTAAAAAAGAAAGAAAGAGAGACAAAGACAGAGACAGACTTTCCCTCTATGTCAACTTATCGTTAGCCCTAAAAGTTGAATTTCCTCCTGTAAGCCCTTTCCACTGACCATATTCTAACTGAAACAATAGGCATGATTCGGAAGTCCTCACTCACAAATAGCATATATATATCAAGTTTAATAAAAATTGATTTTTTTTTTCGAAAGTTATAGCAGCTATGCTCCACATCATCATTTCTTTGGCGATTTGCTGAACATGCAGCCAGAAACTAATGTGCGTGGAGAAAAGGAGATACACACCGCAGAATCGCATATTCCAGAACCCAACCGAATAAAAGTAGAAATAAAATGAAATCTTTAAGTTTTACGTCCCACGGTTGCCGGTTAGGCTAAAGGAGACGGTGATGATGAGAGATGAATGAAATGGTGAAATGAAGAAAGTGAAAGGAAACGGGAGAACCCCAAGAAAACCCACGAGCACGGTGTTTGTCCACCACAAAGTTCACTTGGCGGGGTCTGGGATCGAACCCGGGACCCCAAGTACCAGAGGTGAACGCTCTACCACTGAGCCACCGCGCCCCCATAAATAGAAATAGAAACCGCTATCAAGAAATGAAAGAAACACAAATCTCCGGGTGTAGATGAAATTCCGGCTGAATTAATTTTAGCTGGAGGTGAAAAATTGTGGAACAAGATACACAAACTCATTCTCCTTATATGAAACAAGGAAGAATTGCCACAAGAGTGGAAAGAATCAATCATTGTTCCAATTCACAAGAAAGGCGACAAAACTGACTTAATAATTATCGAAGCATTTCTCTTTTGTCAACATCCTATAAAATCCTTTCAAATATTCTATTAGCAAGATTGATCCCATACGCAGATGAAATTATTGGAGATTATCAGTGCGGATATAGACGAAATCGATCAACTATCGACCAAATATTTACCATTCGCCAAATACTCGAAAAAAGTGAGAATACAATACCCCGGTACATCAACTAAAATTATTGATTTTAGAAAGGCGTACGACTCGGTTAGGAAAGGAACATTATACAACGTTCTTACAGAACTTGTAATACCGAGAAAGCTAATTACATTAATTAAGGTATGTTTAAATGAATCCCAAAATAAAGTCCGGCTAGGAAAATTTTTGTCCACGAGCTTTCACGTCGAAAATGGTCTGAAACAAGGAGATGCGTTGTCGCCATTATTATTTAACTTTGTGCTGGCATACGCCATAAGGAAAATCAAAAATAGCAACCAGGGCCTAGAGTTGAACGGTATTCACCAGGTTATGGCATATGCAGATGATGTACATTTAATAGAGGATGATAGAAGAACAATAGAAAGAAATGCAGAGATCTTATTAAACGCTTGCAGGGATATGGGTTTAGAAGTAAATGCAGAGAAAACTAAATACGTGGAAGTGCGTCGGGACCGTAATACAACAAATTGTGGATGCGTTAAAATATTAAATAATACTTTTGATAAAGTGGATACTTTCAAATATTTAGGATCAATATTAACAGACGAAAATCATATTCACGAAGAAATTAAATGCCCACTAAAAGCGGGGAATTCGTGTTACTATTCGGTTCAAAATCTCTTGTCGTCGCGAATTCTGTCGAAGAATTTGAAGCTTAAAATATATAAAACTATAATCATGCCTGTTGTTCTGTAGGTTGCGAAACATTGTCGCTTACTCTGAGGGAAGAACATAGACTGAAAGTATTTGAAAACAAGATCGTGAGAAGAATATTCTGACCCAAGAAGAACGGGAATGGGGAATGGCGGAAACTTCATAAGGAGGATCTACATAATTTATACGGTTTACCCAACATTGTTCTGGTCGTCAAGTCTAGGAGGCTTAGGTGGGCAGGTCATGTAGCTAGAATGAAAGAAAGTAGAAACGCTTTCAAAGTCTTGACTGGAAGACCCATCGAAAAACGACCATTAGGAAGACATAGGCGCACATGGGAGGACAATATTAAAATGGATCTCGCAGAGATAGGAATACAAAGTAGAAACTGGATCCAATTAGCTAAGGATAGAAGTCAGTAGAGAGCTTTTGTGAACGCGACATTGAACCTCCGGGTTCCATAGGCCATAGAGTTAGTTATGCTCCATATCATCAATTTCATACTTCTCAGTATGGTCGGTTTTACCAATTTTCACAATTGTCTGGTTTTCTAATTGGCTTCCAAAGCCATCTGTAATGTTTTAATTTCTGTTTTCATGTACAGTTGTCGTGGAAAAGTAATATGGCCAAAATTCTACTTCAAAAATGGCTTTTAAGAAAAAGTTATATCGATAATTTGACCTAGCTTGTATTTCCTGAAATACGGTACTTCACAGAAATGTAATGTTTATCATGTTAAACTAATAGTCCTGTTTTTTCGTTTTGAACTGTTAATTAATTCAACATTCCTCTATGGCTGAAGTGCGATCATGAGATAAATAAAAAAGTGGTGATAATGTCAACATGTTTTTTGTAAAATATTGTAAACGTGTTCGTATGTGTAATGTGGAAATAGAATACACTGTACCAGCCCTGCTACCAACGACGGCCTAAGGATCAAAATGTGTTAACAAGAAGTCTTTGGTCGTAGTGGGATTATGGAAGAGAAAACTTTGTAATATAATATTGGGAGATGCAAAAGATCACTAAAATGCCTACCACTATCCTTTTATATGCGCTCTTCCTTTCATCATACTAAACAGTATAAAATTCACATATACTACGTTATAAATAAATTGAAATTTATGACATGAATCAATATTAAAATCAATTGCCTCGTTTTCTATTTGACGACCTTGCTAATGAATAAGCTTTTTAATGAGCTCCAGAGAATAATTATTTTTATTAGCATTTTTGGCTAATTACCTCTTGTCTTTCTTTTTTTTAACTTTTCTTAAGTCGAAATATGGGTCGGAGGAAGCAAAATAAACTAACCCGATTAAAACAGTTCGCTATTTCCATACCAAATAGTTCTGCCAGAAACAGCTCTCTGTGGATTTTCGTCATGGCTTGAAAAGCACTCTCTCTTTCTCTTTCTCGTTGTCCTTGCTTGGCAAATAAGTTAGTAAAAGGACGATCCGTAATTGTTGGAACGATTCCAAACGCATAAGTAAACAAAAATTCTGGAAGAGAAATTAAGCCATTATTCTACTACCTCTCCAATTGAATTGCACCATTTAGTGCAAAGAAAAGTAAAATAAATGTTAAAAGGTAAAAATAAGTACTTTTTTTTCCTTTTTGTATAACAAGCTTTTTTTTAATCGTAACTCAACTAAAATTATGTTTTTATTTACTTTTTCGAGTTTAATTCCAGAACAAACTTTTCAACAAGGTATTTATCATTTTAAAAGAATCGTGGATAGGAATCAGAATTTTGCTATATAACATTGAAAACTCCTGAAAGTAAAACTAACCTATTAGGAAAAGTGCATTTACATTGTGCAATACTAAAACCAGGTGAATCAAAAGAAGTTTTGAAGCACCGACACGTGTAATTTGATATGCATGGTGATGCATAACTCTACAGATTCTTTATTTTCGATTCGGATGAGCTCGATCTGGTTTCTGCTATATTTCAAGAGACATTTATTACATTACAGAATGAGTCCATAGTCAGATTATCACCTGCTGCTTATATTTATGATTCCATTCAGTGTAAGACTTTGTTAATATGGAAGTATGGGTAACCAGGGCAAGAGTGAACACTTTTTGTAAATCAAAGAATTGCAGAAGAATGGTGACAGAGTAAAACGCAATATATTCTCTATGTGAAAACCTGTTATCCCTAATAACATATGCAGTTTAATTGCGGCAAATCAAGCAGAGGATACAGGGGAATAACATACTTTTGACGAAGGAAAAATTTTGTACTCTTGCCCCATATGGTGGGGTAAGAGTAAACAATGGTTGGGGCAACGATGTACAATTGAATCAAAACATAGAAACATAGGCATAAACACCAAAAGATACATTGAATCACAGATATATATGTACTAATTGCATGGGACCAAGGAAGTTATAAAATACCTAACAGATTAGTGTCAAATGGAACTGCCAACAGTACAGTATATCATACATGCTATAATTACAAAATATGAAAATAGGATAAATCAGTTCAACATTAATCACGAAGCACAAAAATATTACTTCCGGTGCACACAGTGGTCACACACGTACACAGACTTCCTTTGATTAAGATTGGAACATTATTCGTGAAACCTCTCGCATATGATACAGGAAATCCTCATTTCACCGTTTGGTGTATCTGAAAACAATTTCCCACTGAATTGGCTGGGCGTACCCATGAGTGTGGGTGACTTTGATGCGAATTTCTACATTCTTTTGTGTTCCCGTGCGACATGACATATGCTCAACAACTCGGGCTGCGAAATTCTAAACGACAATGCAAACGTTTTGTTACTAGTCTATAGC
Organism: Thermobia domestica; assembly: GCF_964235325.1. Taxonomy (NCBI): domain Eukaryota; kingdom Metazoa; phylum Arthropoda; class Insecta; order Zygentoma; family Lepismatidae; genus Thermobia; species Thermobia domestica. Next base: position 258,378,917 of record NC_137455.1, read on the forward strand.
CGCCAACTTCTGTCTTACCTCTGCAAATGTTTTTTTTTACTCAATCTTACGTATTGGCTCCTACATTTTCTTTACCCAACTTTAAAACAAGCGGCAAGTGTGAACGTTCACACTTGCCCCGTACACTCTTGTCCCGCTTCAGGTAACTTCCAATAATTGCCTGCCATCTCCCGCCAAAGGACTTTTTTCGTTTGCGTACCACTGATAATAAATACGAACTTATACAGCTTTTCCAGGAAATATTTCCAATCCTGCACCTTCAGCTGAAACTACGTTATAAACTGTGACACTTACGTACGAATCTTTTACTTCTTTCCTTTTGCAACAAACTTTCTACTCTGCTGATCTTCACACTGCACGCACGCGACTCCCCCTCCTTTTCCGTTCCTACATGTGTCATACCGAACTAATTTTCACCATTTGTTTGTTTACCGACGTTCCCACTTCTTCGTCAATAGCATTTTCACTCTTGCCCCAGCGTTCACTCTTGCCCTGGTTACCCATATGTAAGGAGAGACAGGTTACACCTAATGACTTTTATTGTTTGTGTCCCTGAAAGGACAATGTGTGTTCTCTGCAAAATGTTCAAAAATGGAATGTGTGGAAGCAAGGATCACAGAAGCTTTCACTCAAATTCCTCCATCTATACTACCACAAATATTTCCCAGTGGGGAGCATCCAGTGATGGTATCAAAATTCAAGAAGGAGCTGATCATATTGAAAATATCACTCTTTGGGTATGTTCCATTGTATTCATCTATAAATACAATATTTTTAGATGACTATAGTCTAGGAAGGTTCTTCCAATTCACAAAATATTTTATATTAACGTTTCGAAGTGCGCTTCCAGAATCTCTTAGACTGTGAAACATTCATTTCAGAACTATACCATTTCAGAAATTACAATGAGCCAGTAGAGTAATTCAGTTCTTCACCATCTAGCATTTACTATAAAAATGCAACCAGTTACCTTGGAACCACTCTCGATATTATTGTTCAAATTTTCAGTTTTAAAAACATGACAAACACTAATTACTTCACAATTTGTACTGGAGTATAAATAGATGTTGGTAGCTCCTCAACTTCAACTTTGGAAGGAAAAATCTCCACGATGTTGGATACCTGAGAACTGTTGGTCGATGCACAGAATATATTATTTTTTTAGTAACACATTAATAAAGTATTTATGAACAGAGAAAACATGCTATCAAAATCAAATGTCCTTTTATACGATAAGTATTAAACTATAACGATAATTTTTAATCCGTATATGCACTCTGATTACGTTTTAACTATTTCATTTATGTAATTTGTATATCAATAATATGGCCTCTAATTGTATGTAGAAGTTGGGTTAATATACTAAAATCCATATAAATAGCACATATAATTCATCAAGTTTAGAGTGGAGCTGATCCCAGTATTCCTGAATTGTTAAAACATTGTGACTTCCATGTCCTATAAGTGCGAGGAGTACAGAGATTTTACCATAAAATTTTATTTTCTGTTAGTAGATAAGGTATACCATTAAGAATCCATGGTGCGGGAACAAAACGTTGAGATAATATTGGCTTCATGTCTTCTAATCGCAATTCTGATGGATACTTACACAACTGTTCTGTTAAAGTAGAGAAAAAGAAAAAAAGAAATCCTTATAGATTGTAATGTGAAGGGCCATATGAACCGATCCTATTATCTTAGATTAATTGTGAGAATTGGAACTAGCGATATTTTACGTTGTAAAAAAACTGGCTGTGTCAATTCGATACAATGACTCTGTGTTACCCGAGTTGTGTTAAATTTTGACAGAATCCTGGTGCTAGTTCAACTTCATCAAACTTTCGAGTAAAAAGTTAAAATAGTAGTCCTTTAATAAACCATCTGACATGATGAGAAGTCATTTTGTTTCATATACAGGTGCCAAGCAACTGCTTTTACAAAAACCTTTTTCTTATTTATTAAGCGAACGACTCTTACGAGGGATAATAAAGTATCTTTCTTATTTATTGGCTCTTATGAGGGATAATAAAGTGTCGCATAAATTATTTATAAGTGATTATGAGGAACAAAATATACTCGACGAAGAAGAGAAACATAGTGAAGATAGGAAAACAGATGGCAGCACTTCTACTCGTGTAAATGTTGTTAAAAAATTTATGTGCTCACAAAACTATTTCCGTGAAAGATTATATGAAATACATGTTGTTCATTACTTGGTTAAGTCCTTACTGCATGCCGTGCCATATATTGCACATACCCTTTTTTCACTTTAGCTTTTTTGTGATTTATCAAAGGCATCAAATGACTGTTTTGTCTGCTGTGTGAGATATTGACGTGTATGAATAAGAGATTTTGGTGTCATCTGGCATGTTCTTTGTGAGTTGTAAGTGTGTCGTATATGGCACTTACTTATTTCTCGTTGGAATCAAGTGAAAAATCTAAAATTCAAGTTTTAATTCATTTTTCAAGTTCCCATATGAGGACTTCCAATACTGACTTTTTTCGCTAAAAGAAATAAATCATGCAGAAAGGGGTTAAAGAAATCATAATGAAAACAACTGAAAAAATATAAAGCTAAGTTGATCCTACTTGATTGTAATTTTGAGACAAAACAATTAAATCTATATAACCCAAAATATTGGTTCGGCGATCTTAAACTTTACTTGTAAGAGTGATTCTACTAATATCATACGTAGTAGACTTACTTTACCTTACTTAATTACGTTACAACATGCACGTAGTCCCTATTGTATCTGACCTCGTTTACCTCTGTTAAATCATTTTCCTAACGCAATTATCTACTATAAAATATTTTGTCCTATTTATTAGTTCTACCGATAGTTAATCTTTAAAGTATCATTCAAGAGAGAAAAGCAAATGCATAGAAAATTACTGATAAATTGGGTCCATTTGTAAAACGTTAGAACTTTTATTCAAGGAAGTTAGGAAGTCAGTGAAAGTTTTAAAGATCCATCCTCTCAACTCAGCAGCTAACGATGTCCTCCCTCCATCGGTCTGTACTCCTCCCTGAGCTGATGCGATATAGAACATTAAAAACATAAAGTGACTTTCTTTTTTACAGTGGAGAGAAGACTAATGATAGCTGACATGACCACAAACTGCTCTTGCTTAGCTACCAGAGCGTTTCCAGCTTCGGCTTCGGCGTCACAATAGTCTTTTTGGATTCCACATATCCTCTTTTTTGTCTTTGCGAAATTCAATTCTCTCTGCAACACACACACACACAAAAAATCAAGATGGTGTTGTTTACTTTGCTCTATGTCACATCTATGAGTGCATCCATAGTGATTGTAAACTGTTATTTCATATTGCTGACATAAATTTTGGATGAAACACTTGGTAAAATCTACATCCATTCTTTTAAGCTCTTAATTCTCTGTTCGAGAAATTTTAAACTTGAGCACGAAATGCGAAGTAACACATAACGTAAAAATGAATTTGACTAAACATCCAATTTATTGAAATTTATATTTAAAATATTAACACGTCTCTGAAAGCAAATTTTTCGAACGGTAACCAGGTTGCTTGTGTACTTCACATATTCTTTTGTATTCATACTTATTTCGCTTCCTTGTCTTCAACACAATTTAACACAAGCTTCTAATTTAGGAAATTATATCTTACCTAAATATTTCTTAAGATCAATAATTCAGTAAATATTTCTGATGTAAATAAATACTAATACATTATCTAATATAATTACTAATATCAATTCCTAATACATATAATATACGAGGGTCATTGCAAAAGTCATGGCAACTATTTTTTTCTCGAAAATGGTAACGAATAAAAAAATTCCGAAATATGCAAATAAAGGGCTAGGTCATGTGTAAACATTACATAATAATAAACATGATAAACATTACATGATCCTAAATAAGATCAATTAGATTATACTATAATTACAGATTTTTTGGTGGTGTACAAATTTGAAATATTGACCGAACTTTTGTTGGTTGGTTTAATTGGAGTTTAGTGTCCGTTTTAGCATTGAGAAGTTACAGCTGAAAGTAGAATCCAAACCACATAAGCTCCTACGGTGATCGAACCCAGGTTTCCATCACCGAAGGCACATGTGCTATTCATATAGCCACGAAAAAGCTTTGTGCGTGTGCAGTGACGACGTCAGAAAGGGGCGGGCGTACCTTGTAACTACATCTTCCCTTCCCACCAGATATGTAATTTATGTCAAGTAGTATAAAACTATCCATTTCAGTTTACAAAAAAAAAAAAAAAAAAAAAAAAAAAGCTAATCCAAAAATTTCTGTGTTCCTCCTTTTGCCCCCTCCAAGAAATTAAATCTGTCGTTGTCACGTGTGTATTCCTATGAAGAAAGAGAGATAGAGACTCTTACCTATCTCTGCAAATGCTACCAAAGTGAAGCAATAATATTTTATATATGTAAGTTATAATAGTATTCGTTCCAGTAGGCCTATATTGGTTTTCTAAAACCCTATACCCCTTATTTTTTTCCTGAAACCTAAAATTCTCTATTAAAGTATTCAGAATCAAAGATGAACTTCTTCACTTATTTTATCATGACGGCCGCCCTCACCCTCACTCACTACTAAATGAGGGTGAGGGCGAGTGAGGATGAGAACTAGAACTAATTTTAAGATGAGAATATATTTTGAGAGTGAGAATGAATTTTGAGAGCAAGGTCGAGAACATAGATTGAAGGCGAGAATATACTTTCAAAGCGAGGGCAATAATATACTTTGCGGGCAACGGCGAAAATATACTTTGAGGGCGATGATGAGAATATACTTTAAGGGTGAGTGAGGGCAATAATGTACTTTGAGGGCTGTTGACGGTGAGAGTGAAATACATTTAGAGATTGAGAGTAAGCGTGAGCGAGAATATATTTTGAGAGCGATAGCAAGAATATATTTTGAGTGCAAAGGCAAGTGAAGGATACTAAAAATGTCCATCTCTCTTCTGAATACTTTTCATGCACACAGCCTATTATAGATTCTCGTAAGCTTCGTTTTTATAACATAACAGACACCACTCGAATAATTCATTGTCTGTGAAGGAGATGAATGAAATTCAACTGATAATTTCACTAGAAAGTGAAAATGACGGTATTAGTGCTTTTCGCATGTTCTCTTTGAAGCAATATCGCATGCAAATAGAACATATTTCATTACAGAACAGTTGCATGAAATATTGTATACAACCTCAAACCTGCATACAGCTAAACATCGTATACATTCAAACTTCGGTGCGATGAAGTCTTACAATAAGATATATAATGGAAAATATTATTGTCAGTTTTAAGGAAAAAGTAAAGATTTAGAATATATCTTCTGCCCAATCAACAACCTTTAGAATAAATAAATTATTTATTGAGCGAGTTATTGCTAATTTTCTTCAAAATTGTTTTGGATCTTCTATATCACATTGTCTACCACGTGTACTTTCTATGTGAGTTTTCAAATTGAATTTTGGGAAAAGCATGTAGCTTGCGCTTCTTTTCCAAACTGCTGTTTTACATCTTTCCTTTGAGGCTACTTTTATACGACCTTTCGTGGCAATGTCTGTAGAATAATCACTAGGAAAGAAACAGTTTAACGTGATACAAAAATTTCATGTTTAAATGTAACATACCCCCACTGAAAATCATTTAGTCCATGATTGTTTTCAAAAAGTAAGTTAAAATGTAATAATGAGATGCTATGAGTAGATAAGGATAATGTGGAAATTGGTGATTGGAGCCTTCATTCCACGAAATGTTCTAAAGTTTTCTCATTCTCAATCGATATTAATTCCATCAGTGACTTGGTTATGTTTCCTCCTCACTTAACATAGTAAAAATGTTTCCAATTACCATTATATTTCCATCCTTAAAATTTTAAAAGATTAATACTCTAACTTTATAATAATTTCTTAGTAATAAACTTCATTCTGTTTAAACTTTTAAACTCCGAAAGGCCATATTTAGTCACAATTTTTTTTATAAGTAGAAAATTATAGAGCTCTTATAAGAAAGATCAAACCTGGTAATTCTAGTTTTGATATATGGCATTTCAAGTGAGAAAAGCGAAATATGTAGGAGGAATAAAATAACGCTATATTGAAAATAATATTTCAGCCGGAAAAATGAAGCCCATTATGGTTATTTACCTGTGATTATTATTATTACTATTACTATTCTACCTGAGCAATGTTTATCAAATTTTGCAATGTCGCCAATGGAAAGGTTCTTATTTCATGATTTTAAGGATCTGCTGCGTCGTTGAGGAATGGTAGCTAAAAGATTGTTAGCATTGGAAGGTACGTAACTTACTGAAATTTCAGCCATAGTATCTATCAGGTACGGCGATGTTTTGCTACAATAAAACACATCTTGTGGCAAACTGTATGCGCCATTTTGTGACTAACTTTCTTTCATAGGACATTCATTATCCTCCTATACTGGCAGCGTGGAAAAATGTAAAACCAAATAGCCATTATGTACTGTTATGTGTAAATATATGGCTTTCGATAAAGTGAATAGTTTCTCATAATCAGTGTTTAATTTATAATTTAGTTTGGTTGATTAAAGTTTAGCGTCTTTCTCAGCAGCGAGGCTATATTAGATATGGATCTAAAGCTTACATGGGGTCCGAACCACATGAGCTCCCACCAGGAAACAAACCCGGGTCTCCCACTCCAAAGACGCATGTGTGAACCATAGGCACGAGGGAGCTCTTAGAATTTAGATAAGACATTTGATATAATAAGGATGCAAATTCATCTTTCGGTCAAATATACCATTGGTAGCTCAGCAGGTTGTAAATCTCATGAAACAAATTTGTGCTCACACAACAGAGTATTGAAGTCAGAGTCTTTTAGTTCTTTAATAACAGTTGTTTGTCACAAAAATATCAAGGATCGATTGTGTCTTTGAGGAACGGAGACAGTGGCCTCTTCCATATATTTGAGGTAGAATAGCTTATTTAATTTGGTATTTCAAATTCCATTACCTCTTTCATTATTTCCATTTCATTATGCACTGAAAGATTGCCCGTTCTTCGCACGGGAAGAATACATTTCATTTTGGACATAAAGGGCAACGGGGCTGAAGTTGGATATAACAGCATTGGAAATATTCGCCTTAGCGACCCCGAAAACTATGGATTCGACACTAATATCGCTTATTTTCGATCATTTTTATATCTCTACCCTCCCTGAAGTTGGATCGTCAAAATAAAATGATAAAAACCATCCTAGGCCCGCACCTCATCTATATAAAAAATTTGATGAAGATCGGTTAGGTGATTGAAAAGTTATTAAATTTTATTTATTTTTATAAATACTTCCTGCTTCTCTCCCCTTCCCCTAAGTTCTACCGTCAAAATGAAATGATAAAAATCTTCCCAGGCTCGAACCTCATCTAAGTTGAAAATTTGATCGAGATCGGTTGGGTGGTTCAAGAGTTATGAAGTCATAGACATAGTCACTTTCAATTTTAAAATAAATTAATCTTTCTCAAGGACACATTTTTGGATTTCTCAAGGATTAATCTCTCCTATCGTTTTCGTAATATCATTATGTTAACAAAAACATTCCAGACACTGCATAATTTGAAGAAACTAGTTGTACTCCCCAATCTCCCAGGTTGCTATATTTAACTGAAAGTTGCATTTGTTTACATTAAACTTTTTTTTTAGTTTGCACACAAACTAACTTGCGCCTACACAAATATTAACGATCAAATCTAAATATGGTTACGGCTCTTGTCGTAATAATAAACAGCAAGGCACGTTCATGTTTAGCATCATAATTATTCATTTTCAAACATCATTAAATTGAAATATTATAATTTAAGCTACAATTAAATCTTCACAATATATTACTATACAAATGCACAAAAATTTATGCTCAAATCTAAATACAATTACGCCCTTGTATTGTTGGGAAGTAATGAAATAGAAACAATGCAGTCCTTAAGTTGCAATTACTGGTAAATCGTTACAATAGTCTTAAATCGGCAAATTGCCTGCACTTTTGTGCCATTTGTTATCATGACAGGCAACATTCGTAATGACACTTATTAGCCCGACTATTAAATATTAGGAATTAGCGTTTCCCTTTTATACAAGGGTAAGTCACAAGTCTTGAAACATTTCCACAACCCAAACAGCAGGCCTGTGTGCGTGCTGTGATCGATCATAAGTACAAGGCCCCAGATATAATGTGGTAAGTGCGCTATTTAACATGGAAGCTGCCATTCAGTCAGATTTTATTTAGCAATGACGATAAGTGCTCAGCAACGTCTGATACGTGAATTGTTACTATATGAGTTCGATCTTGGGCATAATACTGCGACAGCAATCCGAAATATTTATAATACGAAAAGAAAAGTGTGATGAAGCACAGCACAGCAACTCATTTGTTCCAAAAATTTCTTGCAAGTTGTAAAAATGTCTAAGATCAGCCAAGGTCCGATGGACCCAGAATCCTGAGGTCATACGACACACCATTAAGGAAAATCCATCCATCAGCACATGACGATTGTCAAACTAACTCCACATGTCCCAGTTCAACGTAGTGTGTCATCTTCACGAACTCGAAAAAACCATCAAAAACTGGTGCATTGTGCCATATGAGTTGACCCCAGCTCAGAACCAGAACAGAAAGGATGTGTGCGACAACTGCTTCAAAATCTGCTTAAATCCTGCTTCCTGAAACAGTTGTCACATGCAGGGGAAAACTGACGTTTTTCTCAAATCCAAATGTGCAAAAATAATGATTGAACAAGGACCAATTTTCAAAACCAGTAGTCAAACAGGGCCGTTTCGAGCATAAAGACATACTCTGTAAATAGTGGAACTACGAGGTAATGGTTTACTTCTAGTTCATTCCTAACGGTCGTACCATCAATGTTGACTTTATTCCGAACAACTGGAGTGTATTGTGCTACACTACACCAAAAGTATCCTGCATCTAACCAAAAGCGCGCCCTGCTGCAACAGGATAACACAAGATCACACTGGGCTCGAAAAACGCAACAAAAATTTAGGAACTTAATTGAATTGAACTTATGTACATCTGGAGTATAGTTCTGAACTTGCCCCCTTAGGATTACTACCTGTTTCAGTCCATTGCCCACTTTCTGGAATCGGATTGCTCCACAAACCAGTAGGAGGTGAAAAGATCAGTGACTGACTTATTTGCCTCTAAAGACGAGACGTGGTATTTACGTGGAATGGAGGAGTTGATAGAAAAGTGGCCGCAGACTGTCCAACACTAAGGGAATGTTAAACTGCTTTCATTGTACGGATATAAATTCTGGTGTATTATGTACCAGAATATTGCAAGACTTATGGTTGAACCTAGTAATAAAGATATTCTCATAATTAATATTACGTTGAACAAACATATTCCGAATATTCTAAAACATATTCACAAATAACATTGTATCACTTTTGGTTTTCCATTTTTTCTCTTCTCTTTTAAAAGATGCAGAGTTGACTCCTTCAAAAAACAAATATACTTGTAATAATGAAGACTTTCGTTTTTGTCTGTTTTTGATATTCCCTTTGCGTTTACAAGGAGCTGTTCACTTAAGTAGTTTGATATAAGCATCATCGTTACCAGTTAGTTTGAGTTTCCATTCAGTCAAGTGCGCTCAACGTGAGAGGCTGCCGAAGTCTTTAGTCAGCAACTGTTAGATATCATCTGTAAAGGCTTGCAGTTACCAAGAATTTCTCATACATCTCTGCTTTCTCTAGTTACAGAAAGTTAAGATCTTTTTATATAGTACAGTGAGTCAGAGTATCCTCTTGAGCCCATTTTGAATGTTACCCAAATTACTACTTTTTTTGGAATTTCGTATTATCTAATTATTTATTGTTAAATAATTATCTTAACAAATAAATATAAAAATTAAAACATAAATAGTCGTTATGAATATTAGAATATTAATGTAAATAAAAACAATTGTATAAAATTTTGGATGCAATCATAAATTTTCCCCGGGAGTTTTACACAAATATTTGAAATACATTTATTTTGTCAAAATTTTACATACAAAGGATATACTATTCTGTTTGTATCTTGTAACCCAAAATTTTAAAAATGGGTAAATAAATAATATCTGCAAACTTAACTCATATCAATTACGTTTGGAATATTAGTCTCTGAAACAAAGGACTTCGATTAATTCGAATAATTCTTCTCGTATAATTTTATAATTATATTTCCAGTTATTGAGTAGCGTTATATTTGCTATATTTTGAAGCTTATTTTATGTAAGAGTCTGCATGTTTTATGTACAGGAAGTTATGAAATTAAAATAAAAATGAAATGAAATCTTTAAATTTTACTTCTCACGGTTACGCTGGCTAGGCTAAAGGAGACAGTGATAATGAGAAATTAATGAAATGGTGGAATGAAGAAAGTAGGAGGAAACTGGAGAACCCTGAGAAAACTTCACTTGACGCGAGCTGGGATCGAACCAAGGACCCCATGGTGAAGTTAAAATAAATTCATATTCAGTTTTAAAAATATTTTAAATTGGTCAATCTCATTAACTTTATTTTTAAATTATTACAAAGTAACTGCGAATGTATTTTGTAAAATATATTGACTTCTATTTTAGAAAGTGCATACTCAATTTTAGCTTTAATTTTTATCTTTATGCAGTACTTATTGCGGAAAGAACACAGTCAAATATTGAAAACAAAATATGGATGGAAACAAAATATTGAATATTGATGAATGTGGACTCATCGTCAGTACATGTAGTCAGGATTCTTAGAATGTGAATATTCACTCTTCCACAATGAACATATTCATTTTCAAAAGAATGTATCATTGTAAAGCATAAAATTAAAATAATACTTTTTCATGTGTTACATAAAGTTGGGGATGTTTGTTTGAAACCCAATAGCTAACACATTTCTTGTTGAACTGGTTTTGCAACCGTTAGTGTTCATGGATACAAAACTATTCCCCCCCCCCCCCAAAAAAAAACTATGGAATGTGCTCCATTCTCTGCATTGTAGTTCACTTTGACAATAAAGCTTCAGCCCTTTGTCCTTCGATGATGTTTCTAAACGAATTCCCAAAACCCCTATCAAGTACAAAAGTTTCTATCCCTCATATCGATCTGTACAGAATAATGCGCTTTATTTATTTATTTATTTATTTATTTATTTATTTAATATACAACACAACAGGCTTAATACCCAATTACAGTGTTGTGTACATACAGCAAATGTTACATATATAATTTTTTTAATTATTTCTACAGAAAATTTCTTGTTTCACATATGATCTGAACCTGTTTTCTGAAAGACTAAATACATCCACTTTATCAAGCTTATTTACAATATCATTGTATAATTTACACAGCCTCCACATAGGGGATTTATATAATATATTGCTCCTGGCTTTTGCACAATAAAATGTCCCTGTATTTTCTACTCTGGTTTTGCAAGTGGGAATCCGCAATGATATTTTCGAGACCAACTCCATACAGTCAATCTTACTATTTAATAACTTGTATAGGAATAACAAGTCCAACATCCATCTTCTTTTTTCTAGAGTTTGAAAATTAAAATTGTTTACTAGATCATTGTAGGAAAAATATTTGGGATAATAATTAGTTTTTTTTGTATGTAAGCATTTTCAAGAATTTTGTTTGGATGTTTTCTATTTCTTGAGAGTATTTTTTTATTATTGGGGGTCCATATAGTAGAACAATATTCTAATTTTGATCTAACATATGTAAAATAAAGTGTTGTAAACGTTGTCTCACTGGAGAAATCTTGCCCTATTCTGTAAATTAAACCTAAGTTTCTATATGCGCTGTTTGTCATCATATCTATGTGTTGATTGAAATTTAGTTCAGGATCAAAAATAACGCCTAAATCTTTGACAGTACTTGGTTTAGACAATTTAGTTTTTTTCAGTGTATAGTCAAAGGTGACAGTGTTTCTTTTTCTCGTAAAAGACAGATATTTACACTTGGATACATTTATTACTAATTTGTTGTCATCGCACCATGTTTGAACTCGCTGTAGGTCTTGTTGTAGTTGTATGCAGTCTTCAGTTGAATTAATTCTAGAATATAATATGAGATCATCAGCGAATAGGAGAATCTCAGTTTTCAATAAAAAGTGGAATTTCATTAATAAGTAGGAGAAATAGCAGAGGATCCAGATGAGATCCTTGAAGAACCCCAGACAGAGTAACAAACTTTTCGGTGACATGCCCCTTGTATAGAATAGATTGTTTCCGGTTACATAAATACGATACAATATATTCTATTGCCGACTTTGAAAAGTTTAGGCTTGCTAATTTTGCCATTAGAACATCATGATCCACGACATCGAATGCCTTACTGAAATCGGTATAAATAACATCTACCTGGCAGCCTTTGTCTAACTACGTTGCTATAAAATTTGTTATAACTGCTAGGTTTGTTGCAGTAGACCTATTGTGTAAGAAAACATGTTGATGTATAGATACAATTGCCTTTACGTGATTCAGGATTCGTGTATATAAAATACTCTCAAGAATTTTGGCAAAAGGAGATAATATAGCTATAGGTCTGAAGTTTTTTCATTTCGCTTTTATTTCCAGACTTTGGCACTGGACACACTAAACTTTCTTTCCATAAGTCCGGAAAAGTGCCTGTTCTTATGGACATATTGAATATAGTATGGAGCGGATGCTTGAATATATCAATACAGCCTTTGACAACATACGGAGGAATACCATCCGGTCCACATGACGCTTTTGGTTTAAGTGCCTTTATAACCACTTCAAATTCTCGCAGTTGTATTTCTCCAAGTTGAAAGTTGTCCAACAGGCTAATGCATTCCGTCTTGTTAGATATAAAACTGTCTACGTCATATTTTGCTGAGACGCCGATAAAATAAATTAGTGCAATACATAAATCAAATCGACTGTCGTGTATATGATTCCCTGATTCAATATTTAGAAAATTCAAAAGCACACTTCAAAATTTCAGAAACTAATATAAGTCGTATATTGGTCCGAAAATACTTAGTTCCTAAGATATGGCGATTTTTTATCAATTACCGATAATGAATTTTTCTTGTTTTTTTAAAAAAATCGGTGATATATTTTAACTATTTTTCATGCACATACCTTAATTGTTGTATCTCGTTCAAAGTTAACCCATGAACTTAAATGTATTATAGATCATTCTTGTGTGCCACATTGAAGATAGAAGGCGATGAAAGCTAATTTACTAAAACAAAACAACATCAAAATCTAATCATCTCAATAAATTATCTGCCCTTATAACACATTACATAACAAAAATAAGTTTACGCCATTTCTAAATTAAATTGATGTGATAGGAATAAACAAGTATCATTTTTTATATGAGTGGAAAAATATTTGAATGCATTATTATTATTATTATTATTATTATTATTATTATTATTATTATTATTATTATTATTATTATTATTATTATTATTATTATTATTATTATTATTATTACTATCTTGCCTGCTGTACTACGTACTCAGCTACTCATACGTAGCATAGCAATACAGCGCTAAATCGTAATGCAAAATATAGACTAAATGTTTTCAAAAATAAAAATATTTGAGAAATTATTTTAAGACGAATAAATCAATGAATAAAAAGGTTTTATATCGCGCTATCCAATTTACAAAATTGCAATTCATTACATTTTTCAATTTGGCAGGACAGCATAAAAAGAAACTTTGCTGTGTCAGGATATCATCTTACTTTCTTTAGTTCGATATTGAATAAATAAGTATTAGATTCGCAACATTAAAATAATGGAATTATTATTACTTTGGAACCAATACGTTCAAATTGTTTTTGCAATGAAGAAAAGAGACTGTAATCCGTCTACATCCATGAACTAGTCTAATTTATCCCTTAAATATATATACACTGTGGTTTTTGAAAGAAGGAACTGTTTTTTTATGCACATCTTTTTACTATGTAAGTCAAGTGCACGAACGGCACTCCCGTGACACGTAAAAACTTGTTGTTATTCATAAACCTACGCATTAATTTCTCAAGAAACGATGTGTTTTTCATTAAAATGAAGGAAGCTGGAACGAGGGAAAGAAGTGCGCACATGTAATATTAAGAACACTGCTTTTATGCTCGGTAATAACTACTACAGTGTTGCCAAACCTAATATTTGAAATGTCTTTGAGAAAATTAATGGAAAACAAAATACAATTAATTTAATCCATCGAAAATGAACCATGGAAAATACAATTTGATATTTAGTATTAGTGTTACAGAATTGAAATGACATTTTGATTTTTTTTAAAAAAGACGGTTTGTTATTATTAATACTAATTCTATTATCATATATTTTATTTGATTATAGATTTCTAAGCCTAGTAGTTCTAGCAGTATGCAAATAACTTAGTTCTCTGAATTTTTATTTTAACTTTCGATCATCTGTATTCTAACAAAACTCAAAAGGGAAAAATTATGTCGTAAGGAACCCTAAAAGGAATAATCGCTGAGGCTGAGAAAAATCTTAAGAGGTGATTTACAACTAAAGTTTTAAAATTTCACTATAAGCCAATATCAAAGTAATATTTAGTTTTTGATATAAATCGCTATTTGGAAAGTACGAAAGTACTTGAGAAATTGAACTTATCACTAGAAGTAAAGTATTTAGAATTTAATGTTTCACTAGTTTTTTGACGCACTATAAATAAATATAGTCCTAGCATTTTATTGGTAGAATGCTAATATATTTGATTACGTTGCTATTTTTTAACCAGCATTTCTTATTGTTCAAAGCTACAATTTACTTCCCTAGCTCTTATACATAGATTGTCCCTTAATCATCATCGGTAGTAGAAAATTTCAAAAATCATTAAATATGAGTAATATTCGAAGAATACAAAATATAATAATCCAGAGAAAAAATTACTTTCGGCATTAATGGGTTGAAAAGATGTACTTATAAATTTTCACTTATAACAATAGAGAAACGTGTAGGAACAAATAATCATATAAAGCAAATTAAATACGAGAATACATTTTTTTTCAGAAACTTTTAAATGTCAACAATTTTTAATGAACTATTTTAATAGTTTTCTGTTCTAATTTTCAATAAACTATATATAAACTGTTCAGTGTTTATGTAACGGGAAATATTGTTGAAGAAAAAGGAAAAAATATTTGTCATTTAGCAACATTGAACTACTATTTAAGTCAATCTACTCTAGGAACGGAGTTTTGCGTGACTGCTGTGGTCGATATTTCCTTCCGCTGTTGGTCGCTGTCCCTGAAGCATTGCTACCTACTTCCCCTGTATGCTCCCAGAGCACCGTTCCAACTGAACTCCGGCCATCATTATTCAATGCCTCTGACCTCAGGGATAGATCTACTACCGAGTCTCATATGACATCTTCTCTCCTTTAAGTTAAAACCTTTTCAGATTAACTGAAACTTGAGATGGTTTTCAGGTTTCATGAAGTAATTTTGCAATGAAATGAGTAGATATAGATCAAAATCGTAAATAAGCAGATTTAGAATTCTGTCTTTAGCTATAATTCTCCATATGCAATAAGATACAATAACTTAAATGTTGTTTATGCTTCTCTCTTCTGGTAGTATAATTTTTATAATTTGCGATACTTCCTTTTTGACTGTAAAATAAAGATCATTGTTAAAATTTGAAGAAAATGATGCCCTAAGTACAGGGAGAACTATCAAATAGAATGGAACGAGTTTTGAGTATGGTATTTTCTGCCGAAATTTTCATGGCCATGTTAGGATAGTATGATGTTATAACACATTTGTCACTAAATATAACGTCCAAACTTTTTTGCAATTATTTAATAGTAGCAGGCACGATGTGAAACTCTCACCTCTGGTGCAGTGTTCTCAGGCCTTGTGGTCACAATTCCATGCGCATTGGGTTTTCTCGGAGCTCTACTATTGTTTTCCATATTATAAACCCATGAAAAGACCCATATTATCTTTTCTCATAATCGCTATTTATACACAATTCTACGATCATATAATGAGACTGATGTTATTGTGGAGAAAATAAATATGTTAGAAGAGAATTATTGTATGCTAACAAAAGGTGTAACCTTTGTCTACAAATTGGCAACATTGCATCGTTGCATACTAACCATGACGGGAACTATGATGTCATATTCAGTCAAGATCGAGAGCACCATGGAATTCCGTTTTAAAACTGAGAAAAGTGCAACCAAGACCATGCAAATTATTGACAATTGTGTGGGAATACTTGTTTGTCTCGTGTACAGATATTCAGACAGTATGAGCGATTTAAGAGTGATGTGGAATCACCTGAAGATGAAGCACGACCTGGTCGTCCAATTTCAGTGTGTACGGAAAATTTCATCACAAAACTGAGAGAATGTTCTACATAAGATCTTTGTCCGACTGTAAGACTGTTGGCAGAGGAGTTTGGTGTAAGCCGGGACGTGTGCGGCCTGAGTACTCAATTGGCTCCTACTTCATGATAATGCGCCCGTTCACCAAGCAATAGCTGTACAGTAATTTATGACCCTCAAACAAGTGTGTGTGTTCAATCACTCTTCCTATTTGCCCGATCTATCCCCTTGTAACTATTATCTGTTTCCCAAACTGACGTTACAACTGAAAGGGAAACTCTTTGACGATGTTCAAGACATCCAACGGACTGTGACATCAACTCTTCGGGACTCACTGTAAATTAATATGCAGAGGTCGTTCCAGTCGTTGCACAATCGTGCCACCCGTTGTATCGATTCGGAAGGAATGTACTTTGAATACAAAAACAGATACTATTCAATTATCTTATTTTTATTTCATGCAATAAAATCAGAGTCATTATATAACTCGGACTATGTACTTATTATTCCTACCCTTTAGCCCATAGGACAAATTTCTAGGTCGTTAAGTCAAAGATTTAGTTTTATTCTCGTTGGTAATATTTCGTAATATTTCCAATAGTCTAAAGCACTTCGTTTATCAATATTTAATTTAGCCTTTTGTTTTAGTTATTTTCCTATTTTAAAATTGTAAGAAACTGGCTTAAGTAATACTACGAATCACAATTAAAATAGATAAAATATATTTTACTCTATAACCTAAAAGAATGAAATCAGATTATTACACCCAACTTCCATCGCTGATAGTTGATTTTTTTTAAGTAAAATATAATGGATTAGGTAGAAAAGTTTATTTATATTCATTTATTTATTTAATACCCAATCAAGAAGCTCCGGCTTTTACTTAGTATATAACGAAAAGAGTAAACTACAACTTTTACTTAAAATCGAGACCGAAAAATTGAAAATAATGAAATCGAGTCAGCCAAATATTATCGTTGTTTCGTTAGACAATGTCTAACTTTAAAGCTTACTCCTCCACTCCTATTCACCGCTTGCTTTCTATTATGAAGAAAGCAATTTGAGTAAGGCAAGTTCATATCGTCTCCTATAACGTTAAATTCTAGCTTCTCATGATGTTTTGCTAGTAACAATATCTAAAATTATTTATAAACACTAGTACAAGTATGAAGCGAATTGAATGTAGCTGAAAATAATCTTAAAGCGTGGAAAATGTTAGAATATATCTAAAAGTTCATACGTATATATTTGCTTATACATTCTTGAACAATAAGCATCCTTACTAAAAATTAGGGTTTCGTAATCAATAGTCAGGGTTATATCCAAGTTAAACCTTTATAATTTTTCAGATCGTTTAGATAAAACTTAGTAAAACACGATAACACGCTGAGCAAGACCATGTGATAGTATGTAAAAAAACACCATCACGTAACAGTTTCAACATAACAACTGTGTGTGATTATGTTTTTTACATATTATTACATAGCCTTGCTCAGTGTGTTATTGTGTTTTAGTACAATATGGAAGCAAGGCCTGATAGAATAGTTATAAAACTTAGAATTAAATGGCGCGTATTTTTAATCAATCTTACGGCCATTTACTGTTGAAATGTTAAACAAACTGTACGCTATGCAACTCACTATTTGTATATATAAAAATCACCAAGAGAAAGCTTAAGTTCGAAAATAAGTTTTAACTTAGCGTTATTAATTACAATATTAACTGGAATGCCCGTTCTTCGCACGGGAAGAATAAGGGTTATAGAAAATATTTTAAAGATATACGAGTACAGTATTTGAATCCCGTCTCCACACCATAGAATACTATTTCGACGAAAGTGAAATGATAAAAAAAAAAAACATAGCTGGAGTCAAGTTCTATGTTCAAAACTTAATTTCAAATGGTTTAGCCGCTCTCTCGTGAAAAGGCGAAAAGAAAGTCGAAAATACGCCAAGTTTTATCTCCGAAACTTGAGGGCTTCTTGAGGTACTCTATTTTTCGCATACAAAAGTAACATGAACCAGACTCGAACCAAGTACTATGTTCAAAAACTCATTACAAACTTTTCAGCCGTTTTTCATGAGCATTTACAGTCAATTTTATTTTTTTAAAATGAAAAATATAGAAATTGCCCCTTCTCCGCTTCCGAAGAGGAATTTTTGAAAACGCTGGGGCACGTTTCCACTTATTTTTAATACGAAATTTATATATCAAGTTTCATCTCCCTAACATAAAAGGTTAGTGAGATAGGCCTATTTATTTTTGACATATATATTAAACTCGCTTCTCCTTTCAGAATACACATTTTAATAATAAAAACAAACATGATAAAAATCAGGCTTGAGCCAACTGCTATGTTTGAGACAGACATCACCGATTTAAATGTGGAAAAAAATATTGAAATTGCCCCATCCCTTCTGAGAAGCGATATATTGGAAAACGCTAAGGCACATGCTCATTTGTTTTTAGTAAAGAATTATACCGTAAAACGGGGTTATTTAGTGCAATTTTCAGTATAATTAGAAAACTACGAAAAAAAATATAAGTAAATTCGAGGTGAAACTGTCCGAGCACAATAAGACCAACGTTCCGCTTTTTAAATATGAGCATAATTTTACTATTCAAGTATTGAGATATTTCTCCTCATTTCTGTCCCAATGTTACCCTATCAACTGGAGTAGCTTTTGGACAATTTATGTTTTCAGAAAAAATATGCATGAAGCATTCGATATGTACCAATGTTAGGCTTTCAAAGAGTATTTACTTTTAGTTATGTTTTTAATAGTTCTGTTCAGCATATTTGTTTTTGTTTTTTTTTTAAAAAAAGTTATTTTAGAAATAAGTTTTAGGATATTTGTTTGAAAAATAAATGCACAAGAACATAAACTAATTCCCATTGAACAAATGAACAATAATTAAAACTAAGAGAGTACAATGAAATCAAAATGAACAAAAAAATTTGGTACACAAATACAATGATGGAGACGAAGGAAACGAATATCCAAACGCACACAAATTAGATTAAGCAGGTAAATAATCATCATGCAAAACCAGCTTGTTCACACTGAAGATTCTTCGGCAGCCTCTTCATGTGTGTGGATTTATTATTAAAAGAATCTCATCTACCACGTAGCATAAAACATCATTATTCGAACATTTCCAATAATTATTGCATTTTTGCATGATGTTAAAAAAAATTCAAAAAGTGTTCATAGTCTTTCGGCTTGTTCAGGGTGCAGCTCATCTTCATAGTTTACAAGCATGAACTGGACCTGCCACAAATTTCACATGACCTTGTTAGGATTGTCTGAAATTGCAGAAAAAATAGTGTGTCGATTGGAATCAATGTCCGTGTTCTCGAAGAGTCCGAGAAAACTATCATCATACTTTGCGTAAGGAACGCTGAGGATGATAATGAACTTTCACTGTCACTGGCTTTCGTCTCAGTTTATGTCTTTTTCCCCGCCTTTCTCTCAGGAGAACCTCACTGTGCAGTAGATGTGTTTTTACCACTCCTGGAAGCCCCATTATTTGCTTCTCGTATGTCCTTTGGGTATGACATGGATATCCTAAGAGGAGATGCTTCGTCCAGAGGGAACGTTCAGTCTTTCCTCCGGTAATTTCATTGGAGTTGTCACTGAGTGTTTTGGAGAGATATGTTCCAAGGTTCCTCCTGTCATAGCTTGTCTTGCCATTACGGACGATAGAAGCCTCTCTAGCATTATATGATGAGTGTTACAAAGTCCTCTGTGAATGTTTCAATTTTGATAAAGATCTCCACCACAGCACAATTTTCTGGTACATACCCACGTTATTGATATATGTAATAATCAATGTATCAAATATCCATTTTAGGTATCAGTTTTCTTAACAGCGGTTCTACTTTCTGCATGCGCGATAAAATTGTCTCAACAATAGTTCCTCCCTTACATATCGACAACACACTTCAGACTACTGTGATTCCAACAAGAAGTTAGTTTCAGAGTTTTCATTAGAGAGCAGCAGAGCCTTTCTGGCGGAGCCCTGGAATTTCGCTTTCGATAATAATAGAATATTCCACACCATACTCAACATGCAAAAACGTATCTTCCAAAGTTACCTCCTGTCTCAAAGTTACCCCGGCTGTTTCAAAGTAATCCCGTCTTGTGGTATTGAGTTTCATTTCCTGAACATGAGGAGCTCAAAAGAAACTATTTTTGTCATATATTTTAAATTCTCTCACTTACCCTTACAACACGAATTTTAATAAAACTGACATTATAAAATCACAGTTCGAGGTAGGTACTTAATATGTTCAAAAATACATTTCTTAAATTTATTTCGAAGTTTTTTCGTGATGATGTAATAGACAACGTCGATTTCATAAATATTGCAGTACATCTAATAAACCTGTTTACTTCCATGGTAGAAATGTTGATAGAAAATAATTTTAAGCGGTAACTGAAAATCCACAATATCGTGAAACTTAAAATTTTATTCAATTAAAGAAATATATGGACAAAGGAAGTGACATGCAAAATACATAAAAAAATACAGGCAGGTACAGAAACGTGTTAGTATGCTTATTATTATTTTTTTGAAACCTAGTTTCCACACCGATGCAACTCTTTGTCTTTGAATAACAGGTGGTTGCTTTGTATGGTGTGGCATATGATCACTGATGTGAAATAAAAGCACGTTTTGTTGGTTTTCCCTTCTATTTTTTTAAAAAAAGAATATAATGTTTCTTTTTTCGTGTTTTTGGCTTTTCTCTCTCTCTTTCTCTACATTTTTTTTAATTTTCAGAGTTGCTTTTTATTTTACTGTGTGTGTGTTCCGTTGCAGGGCACTCGATGGAAAGTGAAAGAGAACCTATGGTGCTCACCGGAGAAAAAATGCGAAAGTCCACGTGTAGGTAGATTGTCAGTTATTTTTTGTCCTCTGGCACTCTATCACACTTCACTTCGCTGCATCTTACTTTACTGTTCAACTTCTTAACCCCTCCCACTGCTTCACTATTTGTTGACCGGTGAAGCAATTAAGAAAACTGGATGCAAGCATCTTGTGAACGTCTATGAATTATGTGTTTTTCCTTTCATTTGTTTGTGGCATGAGTATTTGTTTACTTCCTCATCTTTTTGAGATGGAAAATAATTAGTATCATATTTTGTTTAAATATTACTCTTTTCAAGAATGTGACTTTTTAAAATTCAGCTTCTTTCATGCACAAGAAAAATCAATTTTTCAAACTATGCTTAAAATGCTTAAAGAGTGAAAATGCTTTTTACAAATATACGAAATGATGGACTGTATATTTTCTGCCTCAGCCTTACAAGTTTGAAGCCTGAGCAGGCAGAAAAGTAAATTTTTTGCCAATCTACACGATTTATTTTAAGATTTTTTAATGCACAGACTTCAGTTATGCTTATAATACTCGCAGAGTGAAATTTTTAGTAAAACTAAGATCAAATAATAAAATTCGCGATTATGCTCTAATAAAGGGACATAATTCAATATGCAAATATGCAAATAAAGTTGATCTGTTTTCTTGGAATTTATGCTACTACATAGTTCGTTCAAAAGTTAAGCAAGATTATATTTTTTCTTCTTTTGGTTATACTATACTTATGTTCACTTCGCGAATCTGAAATGTTAAAATAAAGGAAAAATCCTATTTTTTTTTTCTTTTCTTTTCAAAGTAACGTTTTGAAATAATCTTGAATTTATTTCATTAAAAGTTACCACTTGATTTCTGAAATTCAGAAATTCTACAGTTTTTAAAGCAATCTCTGTCAACAAAAATACTCAAGTAGTAATATGAACGTTAATAAAAAATTCAGAAATTCATTCTTCAATAATGATTAGCGAAGTTGTGTTCTTGAGCTTTGTATGAGGATTTTTTAAAATCAGTTCTTCAACTAAATGTTGTAAGATTTATGGTAATATCAAAGTGCCTACAGAATTATATCTACGAATATACAAAATACATTACACAATCGTAATGACAATATAACAAAAATATCAATTAATATTAAACATACTTTTCATTGACAAATATTGTGTAATTAACACAAATGAAAGCCTAATAATTTAAGATTAGATAGTGAATTTTTAATGTGAAAGAAAATTTTCAGAAAATAAAAGGTAAATAAACAAATATATACTTTACTAAAGGAACTTCGACTTTATTATCGTTTCCAATGTTCTTTTCGTCCATTAGTTGCTTATTAATTTTATGCAGACGATACCTTTTGTTTATTAAAATGCAAATATTTTAGAAATGAGTTCTTATACTAGGGTGGGTCGTTTTGCCACTTTTTTTTCGGAACGAAATGTAATACCTGGCAAAAGTGGCCCACCCACATGGACATTACAGGTATAGATTTTTTTCCGAATCAGATAATATCTTCTGTGAGAACTATTGCCTCAAAGTTTCAAAATTTCACTGAAAATTACAAAAAATAACAAAATTGTTCATTATTTTTAGTTATGTTAAAGTAAGCATATTTTTGGATTTATATATGTCAGATGCTATGAAAACTGACATTCACCTCTCAAAATGCCAGTTATATGCCCCTGCGGTGGGATAGGGGTGCCTACTTGGGGCCGGCAAAGGGGGCAAATTCAATACAATTAAGCGTTTCTACAGCTATTTTCGTCCTTGCCTTTTCCTTCTACTGGTGGTTCATAGTGGTAGCAGAGCATTATTATTTTTCACCATGACACTCCCACCCCTCCACCTCACAATACTACAACGCCGTTCTGTCTCGATCTGCGTAACTCAGCGTCAGTATCAGGAACGAGCCGGATACGCTTCAAATTGAGCGTCATTTCTCAAGCGCTGTATTTGGTTACTGTTGCCTTCAGCTTATATGAATTGGCCGTTACAGATAATAGTTTGCTAAACACTATTTTCACAGAAAATTCTGTATTTCTTTTTTTAAAAAAAGTCAATATTATTTATTATATCACAAAAATGACTCCAGTGACAATGAAGCAGAGGAAAGCTCTTCTGAGGAAGAGACCAAACCCAGAGACAGAACATCTAAACCAAAGCTAGATTTGACTGAAACTGCTATGATTGCTCAGAGATACAATGTAAGCGAAAGGGCTTCGGCACATATAACATCAACTGTGCTTCAGGCAGCTTTAAAAGCTGGAATTATAACTTCTCATCAATCTAGCAACATAACTCTGCTTTAATTGTGGACAGGAGCAAAATAAGGTGTGCGAAACTTAAAGTTGCTCGGAATTTAAAATAAAGTTCTAGAAATGATGATCCCATTAAAAGCCTATACTTTGATGGTCAAAGGGGAGACACTAAAACACACGCAGGCATCGTTAGAGAAGAGTACTTATCACTTGTGGCTGAACCTAACTCTCAATACGTTGGCGACGTGACACCATCCTTTGGCTTTGGCCATGACGAGACCACGGCTATTTTCGAGTACATCATGAATCATATCGAAGATGGATTTGATTAAGTTCAGGTTCTTGGATGTGATAGAACAAACACTAACACTGGTTGGAAGGGAGGTATTCGTCAAAAATTAAAGGAACTAACAGGCTATTTGTCTCTTGCATTTTAATGGACTGCCTTTCCCAGCTCTCTTCATGAATATTGGAGCTAATTCAAGCCCCTATTCTTACACAGGTCCCATAGGTTCAAAACTATCTGACTGTGAAAAGCTTCCAGTGGTGTCATTCAAACCAATAAAATGTGACTTACCTCATCATAGTCAGAAGAGCTCGGAAAACTCAGTAAAGACCTGAGATCCTTATCTCAAGTCTTCCATTGCTAATGGTCCTCGTCACGTCTTTGAGAACATTCACAGGTCTAGATACTTACCAAATGAATACCAGACTGCAATCCGTTCATCCATTTAGACAAATGCATTTCTCGCACTCCCAGAGAATGTTCTTTTCGCCATGATGACTGATGGTCTACTTGCTGTCCGACAAGATGCATTACATAAGATTCTTAGTGCTCGAAAACACGAAACAGAGAATCTTCATAACACTATTAGATATAACATCATTTCCAGACTGAATTTTGAGTCGAAAGATTACACTGAAATTATGTTTTGGGAAAGCACTGATGTTTTAATAACTGTACCACCAGTTCTAAGGACGGTATCAAACAAATAGCTCATGGACAAACTTTCACTTTCTGACAACACTGTGCCAGAATAGTCCTCCACCGTCTATCCATGCCACATGATGGCAGTAGAATTGATAGTGAAATTAGTCACTGAAGCAGTCTCTCGATTATGTGGCAGTGATGCTAGAGACGGGATTATCAGGTCAACCTTAAATTCTAGGCAAGCTGTGTCTAAATTGCAGTCAAAGTCCCAATTTGTGACAATTTTTCCTGACAGTGACGAATTGGATTAGTTCATCCGTCCCCATATATGGTTAGTTGGTTTAGTGGGGCTGGCGCAGGAGCCCTAGGTGCAGCCACCTCCACGTGGTATACTCTGGGACGCTTGGACAGGCTATATGACCAGGTGAGCGAGGACCTGCACAACCGCTTAAATGTACTGAATTTGCCCCCTTTTCTGGCCCCAGAGGAGGCATCCCTATCCCCCCCAAGGGCACATAACAGGTATTTTTATACTTGAATGTCAGTTTTCTAAGTAACTGACATGTATTTAACCAAAAAATGTTTACTTTAACATAACTAAAATTCATGAAGAACTTTGGAATTTTTCGTAATTTTCAGTGAAATTTTGAAACTTTGAGGCGATAGTTCTCACAGAAGATATTATCTGATTCGAAAAAAAATCTGCACTTGTAATGTCCATGTGGGTAGGCCACTTTTGCCAGGTATTACATTTCGTTCCGAAAAAAAAGTGGTAAAACGCTGCACCCTATTCTTATACTTGAATCGTACAAGTTGATTAACAGAAGATTGGCTCAACCTAAAGATAGAAAAGAAAGGAAATTACTTCAATAGTTCTTTAACATGACATATATCATTTATCCTGAAATATATACTAAAACGCAAAAAACTCAAATCAACAAGAGAATTAAGATATTGAAGGAATATCAAAATTGAAATTAATTTGTAAAGGCGTCTTATAATGTTGCTAGTTACTAGGTATTTTTCCCTACTTTCTGTGCTTATATACATCTGAGCACGAAAGATAAAATTATTTTTATTATGATCACACAAATTAGAATAATCTTTCATATGAAAGTATAATGTTCATACTTGCGAATTTATATGATTCATTTACATATACTGTTCAAAGTTTCTTCAGTGATTAAATATCTCTATTTACAACAGATTACCCTTGTATATTAAACAAAACACAATTCTTAAATTCAGTTGTAGATGATTAAATTATTTTAATGGTTCCTACTAGAAGATCGTAATTATTTTGATGGTTTCGAAATTTACCAGCTTTCGAGGTATTCATTGCACAAAATTACCGTGTGCACGATGATGCCAATAAGAAATAAATAAGTTAACTATGACGATCCGTGAGTCTTGATATTTTCACTGTCTCAATTACAATAAACGCTCAAAGTGACAATAAGTATACTAGTAAAATAGGTGCATTGAAACAATAGAAGATACAATCATTATAAACTACAGTAAAGATGAGTCTAATGTGAAACGTAGTTTGTTTAAAAAGATGATAACCAATTCTGAGTTTAAAAATCCTCAAGTTTTACAACTAGTTGGAAAAATTGTATAAAACCTTTTGTAATAGACACGAGAACAAATAATGCTCCTTTTTCGAATCAATTCTACTTACAAATGTAAGAGAAAAGTTTAAAATATCGACATTCAACAGTTAAAAATATTTATCACGTGTGAGAGAATGAATGATCACAAAAGTGATGACAAAATCATAAGTTCAAAATAAGATCACATATTACTTGTGATCTCTGAGAAAAAAATGTATTTTTTTCGAACATTATTTACAAACAAAATGTTTGAATTCTTGAAAAACTCTATATTTGAATATTGAAACATCTTCTATATGCACAAAACATTAAACTAAACCTTTATGTCTTGTAGCATATAAATATATTTATATAGTGAATGTACAAAGTATGCGTCTGTGTGTGTTTTGTCCAGTAAACGAGTGGTTCCCAACCTTTTTTTAACTGACGACACACTTTACTGAATACCCACACCATAACAGACTGAATTGTTTTTTTATTATCAATAATAATATAAATTATAGTAGTGTAAGACTAAAAAGTTCTATGTAGTACTCAGCATTGTTGCTACCGCTGGAAGCTTTGACTGGTACAGTATGTCCCAAAATTGATTGTAACTAATTATTAAATGCTTTATCATGATTTTTAAGCTCTAAAATTTCGCAACACACAGTATGAAACTACGTAACACACCGGTTGGGAACCACTGCAGTAAACACACTGTCTCACCTGTTCTTGTCTATTTCCTCATATTATATTCACAAGTGAACGTATTGCACAAATTTATAGAAAAAGAAATCTAGAAAAGATTAAAGTTTATCGGAACCGTTCAACGTACATTAGTCGTGTTATGTTGTAGAATTGTCTATAACTTTTTCTTAGTAATGTAGATTTCAGTGAAAGAAAATTAGTGAGAAATATTTATTAGACTTTTTTCAAAATATATACACTGTAAGTACTGATCGTTTAATTATTTCGTTTCATATTTTACTGAATCCTTAATGTAGATCATGTATGTAAACTAGAGAAATTTACAGTATACATACTTGTAAATGTAATTTTGAATGTATTATATATAACACATATGATGGTTTTCTCACTATACATGTTTGAAGTGAAGTCTATTTCTCCAGTTGTTTATTTCAATGTTAACCATATTTTCATTACATTATTGTACTTTCTCATTTATACATTGGTTGTTACTTTCATAATTTAATGTTACAGTTGTATTATTTAGAATAATTATAGCGTTAGAATTTATTTTAGAATTTCTATTGCCCTTTTAATGGCGCAAGCGCTCATAGAACTCATCACTTTAAATAAAATTGAAAAGGAAAGATTAAACTAGGTATAAAAATGTCAGAAGAATGTCACTTTCTGTCAACTTGGTAAAACATGAATCCTATGAAGATTGACAGTTATTACATCTTGCGGATTTGTTTTAATCATGATTTTCTCTTTTTCTTTTAAGTGACGCTCTCTTTGATTAACGTGAAACAAAAGCGTAAAAATAGACAACGCTAAAGAAAAAATCAATACCATCTTAAATTTTCGTTTCTCCATTAAAAGGCATTCAAGGTTTTATCGAAAAGTAATCAAGGTCATTATATTGTATTTTAAAATCTATTCTCAGTGCACTTTTGAATATTGCTTACAGAAAGAATACTTTTTTTTTTATTATTATATCAACAAGAGACGAGCACTACATTGGGTAAGCTTGTTGTGCTGAACACTCTTTTCTATTTTGAGTTCAGCTTTGCGTGGCAGTAATATCTTGAGTATTTCTTGTTTGTTTAAACTCCGAAGATTCCAAAGATTTGTCGCATGGCAGTAAATTAATTTACAACGGAAATTTACACAGCATGTGGAGTCCAAACGTAGAATTTTGAAATGAGCTGATACTTGCATAACTACTGAACTTAATAAAACAGTACTGTATATAATCTATATACTTCAACAGATTATACATATGAACTGATAAAACTGAATCAATTTCAGTAAAATTGTCTCTAGTTAGTTTACTTATTTCATCAAACAGAAATTTCTGTCTGAAGTTTGAATTAAAAATGGACTTACATACACCCAAATACATCCAGAAGACTTTAGGACGTGCTTATTTTCGATACTCTTTACCACATTAAACTAACACCCTTCTAAAACTGACAGCCACTCCGATCATCTCGAATATTACCTATCATGTTTCCACCTTTCATAAAATTTCAATATTTTAAAATTCTGAACCATAATTTTCCTATTACTATACAATTTGTGAATACAAAAATCTAAAACTATCTTCACTTTCTTTCTTTATTCTTCAATCATAAAAGTAAATCTTGCGGTATATTAGTGTTGATAAATTACGGTTTCTATTCTATATTTTATCAACTATTACGATATCTTCAATAATAAATTAACAGGGTTATCATAACCAATAACTATCCACCGATTCCATCGCTAATCATGTTTATTGTCATTATTCCTTTGTTTTCAAACGTTAATGATTCTAGACATAATCATAATACATTATTAACCATTTCTTCATACTTTTAAGACTATCGCCTACATATTTGTCGTAGTATCCTGTATTTATTATAATATCTACCATGTCGAGTTTCGTACATCAGAATCCGAAATTAAATCTATTAAACAACTTTAATCTTCTAAACACTAAATTATCTTTCACTACAGAATGCACCTTTACTTACTAACTCAATAAAACCTTACAGACATTTTTATGTACCTCAACTCTGTTTTCTGATGATTTTTCTCTATATTATTCATCATCAATATAATTATTCTAATTTATGAAATATCTGAAAAACAAAGAACAGGTTGACTGCCAAGGTGATTTGAGAGTACTGCTCCCAGGAGGCCATAAATTTCATCTTGCCTTTGGCTCGATTATGGATAGTTATATCACATTTTTGTCGCGATATTTTGTTTCTCCCGAAAATGTACCAATGGGAGCCGAGCACCTTATGTGATTTTCATTGTCTCACAGTAATTTGTGACAATGAGCATCATATATGATGCTCAAGAACCTGGATAAGTTAGTAATTTGTGATATCAAGCATGAGCATCATATATGGTGCTCATGGCCCCAGAGAAAAATAAGGTGAGCACCACATATGATGCTCATGGCAGCCAACCTGTTAAAATTACAGAAAAAACATGCAGTCGTAAAACTCATAAAATGAACAATAAAATGATATGTATTTTCAAATCATTGACTGCCTCGATGATATTTCTTATATCAACCCAAGAAGTGAAGACAGTGTAGTTAATCAAAAGTCAACAATAGCTTGAAAATATAAATTAATTTTGTTCTCATAACAGTTATTCGAGTAATTTTATCAAATAATTGCATGCATTTATTTCTCAAATAATTATTTCAACATTTTTTTTATTATTATTAGAACAATTTTCATTACTCGAATGACTATTTCTTGAATAAATTGTATAACAAATTATTTGAATGTTTATTTCGTTGGAATAATTGAATAGCCTATACGAATTTTAACAGTACCAATCCCAATTACTTTTCTTAAAAATATTTAATGTTAGACTGTTATATTTTCCAAAGTTTGGTAACTTCATGTTTACTTTATTCTTAAGCAAGTAAAATATAATGCATTTCTGATGTTTATTTTCCTATGGCGATTAACTCCTTATTTAAATACTCGCACTTGTTTTCAACAAATGTAACAGAAAAAATGAAATTACATGCACAAAATTAGTCACAACTACATTCCCCAATAAAAAGCAAAAAATGTCAGTTAAACGATAAACAAGTTTACATCCACAATTGCCACTAAGATAGATCAACTTCAGCATACAGTTCAACCTGAAAATTCCAAAATTGCGTCCTATTTATATATATTCCAACTACGATGTTTTGAAACGATGTTACTCTGACATTACTCTGTTGCCAGTTTATATATCATACAGGTAAAGATTGATGAAAAGTTGGATCTAAAGTACGATTCTATATATTTCCGATTATTTTACTTAATTCCAATTTGTGAATCGTTATCATCATTAGAAAGTAGGTCACTTCGGCTTCGTTGTTTCTCCAGTAATCACTGACAGTTCACTTCTCGCACATTGAAAATTGTGCATTACGATTCCCTGCTAAGTTTTTTGACTTTAAAATGGTAATTTCTAACTCCTGCCCTCTTTTTTTCTGTTATATCGTACCTTGGATCACACTCATTTCTTTTCTTTTTCCGGATTATACTTCCGTCTCAAATGATTTCCTGTCCAGTTTCCTTTCCACTAAAAAAATAATGAGATGTACTTTTATAATTGCCTCTTTCAATTTTCATAACACTTCCTTCTTGGTTTATCGTTCGAACTCATGTTATAAAAGTACTTTAGTTGTTTATCACCTTCTATTCGTGGTATCTATATTTCTTCCCAATTGTTTCTTTAATTTAAATACAATATAACTGATCATAAATTTAATGTATCGGATTTACGGCTCCGAAATTAGAGACGATGATAAGTAAAAGTAACTCGTGCATGAATAGTTCATTCTTCACGAACTTTACACAATATGGTTTCCAGCACAAAACTTAGGTGTTAGAGGGAAATGTTGTATCACTGAGCCACCAAGAGCAAAAGTGTATCTTGTGATCTTCTTGGAAGGCATTCTGCAAGTCACGTTATAGGATTATAGAGCAAAAATATAATTCAAGCTAAATGACATAAGAGAATACGAAGATGATACATCAATGAATGAAGGCTACCCGATTTAACGTTCTATCAATTAAAGATAACTACTTTAAATGCTACAAAATTTTTATTTTGGAAGCATTAAGATGTTTGGTGTATAACAAAGACGTAGGTTGTATTTATATTGAGTTTAACATGAACTGGAATCTATAAAAGGGATGTGTCTACCAGTACTATTTAATCCACGAAAATAAAACTTCATAACGTAGATTAGGAGTTTAAACAATCAAGAAAGAAGGACAGCTTCTCTTTGAACAGAAAGTGTCTACCTGTGCCCCCTGCAGTGTCGTCCCCGAGCAAAATCGACTCAAGGAAGCCACTTATCCGTAACTGGAGGAAGCCAGCGTGGTTGCTATAACAACAGAATGGTCATGCAACACAGAGCTTTATCACGCTCTTTCTGCAAAGTGAAAACACCCACCAGAATTTTCTAGATCCCGGGAATAGACTCGTCCATTATGTATGGCGGTAAACACAGTAAACTCTCCTTTTTCAAATGAATAAACCTTACCCTGGGTATAACGCCTACGACAGACAAAAATAATCTACCTTCAAATATCAGAGATGACAGAAAAGCAAAACTTAGTTTAGGAAAATAATATTCAAGTGTAAAACTGAAGATGATTATGTGCTGAAAAATATAATAATTTAGATACTTTAGAAAAACTTTTCTTTTCTAAATTTATATTTTGAATAGCATACTGTAAAATCTGTATTAAACTTGAAATATACTTACAAAATCTTTAAAATAAATCACATACAGAATGAGTTCTAAGTTGGTTACGCATGAAAACTGCCCTGTCGTGTTCGACGGGTTAGTACGCCTGCTCTTGGTGAGAGTGATCTTGGGTTTGATTCTTGGTGGAGCACAGAATAGTATTATTATTAATATTATTATTATTATTATTATTATTATTATTATTATTATTATTATTATTATTATTATTATTATTATTATTATTATTATTATTATTATTATTAAATGTCAAGAAACTGAGCTTCAACCTAGAAAATCAGAAATAGCGGTGATTAGAACTGATACGCTAATCACACTTAATCCCTAGCTAACAAACCATCTGGCTCTTTGCAAACAGTAGTATCACCAAATGCTATAGTAATTTCTAAACTTCCACTACTTTCACTGTATCAAAATCATAATCTCAACATTCTTTAAATTAAGTCGAGTACTTAATCATAACTGGAATGTTGAGTTCAGTCGGGTATTTGTTATGACATTGCTACCTTAATTCTCACAGTTTTTCAGGACTTTCAGGCTTGAGCTCTTTAAGAACATCGTATTTTTGTGACACAAACCAAAACATAACTAAAATTACCTTACTATCAATACACAATTGAACAAGATAGAAATTCCTATTAAACTTATTAACGTTCATAAATATTCTATTAAGAACAAAAACTCTCACTTCACAATCTTCTACAGTTTACTGTTTAAAAAGAAAAAGTGTATTCAGAAACGCATTCAATATACTAAAGTATTTAAAACACACAGTATTGATTTAATCCTCAGAAGTTATTGTTCAGGTCCAAAAACCAAAACATAAACTGAATCTTTTGAACAGCAGGACGGAATGAAAGCAATTTTTTAATAATCCAGTTTATTTATTTAATTATTTATTTATTTATTTATTTATTTTTAGTTATAGATTCTGATCGGAAGACATTTTCTCCTCTTATTGATTCTGAATGAAACGCTGTATAAATCCGCATTTTATCTTTCATACCTAAAGAAGTAGAAAAAAGTAGCGACATAAGCACGTACTTAAAATTTAAAAAAAAAATAAAAACTTTATTGCGGATAAAAGGAAAGAAATATTATTGTATATCGTTCTTGTGAGAATGAAGCACATAATCATCATCATCATCGATCATTAGCTTTCGATCATCAATATATTGTCTTCAAAGCACAGAAAAGATAGAGAGGGAGATGGAGAAAATGCAAAAAAGATAGAGAATAAATAGGAAAAAAGACAGAGATAACACAGTTTGTTGTTATAAATAGCCACTTTTTCTCTCTTTCTGCTGATATGTTTGTTTACATTTTCTGTCATGTGACTAGACAAGAGAACGCAGCGACTAGACTAACAAAGTGTATGACTATCTCTCTATTGTTTTGCATAATTAACACTACTTTCTTCTTTTCCTCAAAGTGGGATCAATTGATAATCTAAAACTTTAAGTACAATTTGTTAGTGTTTCTTCAGGTGCACGACACTAGACATGGTATAACAAAAGATCAATATTACTAATGACGATATGATGCAATGACTTGTTCTGATTCCCCCAAGCAAGTACTTCATATATTTAACAACTTGAAGATGCTATAGAATGCGTATTTAAATATAGAAAACAGTTTATCGTACGTTCAGTGCTATAGTATTTTTGTTGAAACTTCGACCTATTCTATATTTAGGCTCGTGCTGAGGCCATGGATGCGACCACTTCTGCTACAAACTGGAAGAAATTATTGTGACATAATGTAGTTTTTGGTTCTGTAATAAAGAAAACAGAGTATAAATATTTAACACTTAAAGGTTTGAACTACGTCCATTCACTTTAGGTGTGAAAATAGAATTCGAAGGAAGATTCGTCTTATTAGAGATACTTTAACTTCTTTCACTGTATGCACTCTTTTTCCTTATAATAAGTCAGATTTTTTTTTCTGTTCATGCATGTACAAAACTTGTTGATGGATATTAAAATTATATTAGTACAGGTGTTTGTTGTGTGCAGATCACTGTAGACAGACGATGGTGATATGATACTGTTTACAAATTACAGAACACTATTTTATGTACAAAGTGAAGAATAAAATTATATTTTTTTCTGAATTAGTCTTACATTTAGTTCTTGATAATGCAATTCTGTCAGTGATCTAAGTTTCTCCATCTATGTTATGATTGTAAGAAATATATTTGAATCATTTTTCATTAAGATAAAAAATCCAAATCTTAACATAGACGGGGAAAATTTAGATCACTGATGCAACTGCATTAGCAAGCACTAAACAAAAGACTAATTTACGAAAAAATATAAATTTATTCTTCATTTTGTACATATGAAAAATAATGTTATGTAATTTGAAAAAAAGTCCCGTATCACCATCGTCTGACTACAGTGGTCTACACAACAATCTCCTGTAGTTTACACAGTAACGTTTCTATAACGGAAAGACATTAATATAATTTTAACATCCACAAACAAGTTTTGTACATACATGAACAGAAAAAAAAATATTATAAGGAAAAATTGTGTACAATGAAAGAGGTTACTGAGAAGTTAAAGTATCTTTAACAAGACGAATCTTCCTATGTCACAATACTTTCTTCCAGTTTGCGGTAGGAGTGTTCACGCCCATGGCACCAGAGTGGGCCAAAATATAGAATGCACTAAGTTTTAACAGAAATACAATAGCACCAGATGCAAGGTGAATTATTTTCTATACTTAATATATTGCTCATTGACTTGATATATTTTGCTACATTTATAAATAGTTGTGAAAATAATGAAAACACATTAAAAATGCAACTTACCTACTTAATACAGCATGAGTACAGCATTAGCCTGCACAACAGTTCTGATTCGTCTTAGAATTGAGGCTTATATGTCACAAATGGTTTTGAGAGAAGTGCTGCACTATTACTCACGTAGTGAAGCGCTCAGTTCGAAGGATATCTGTTCCGGATTCTGAGCTCCAGGGATTCAATTATGTTGAAGTCTGGGGGTTGGGTCAAGAGAGGTGTTATACAAAGCTGAGTCATAAGTCTTGCAATATTTCCACAACCCAAACAGCAGGCGCGAGTATACGCTGTGATAGAAACTAAATACAAGATCAAACTGGACCAAGAGGACTATTTAACACGGAGACCGTCATTCCGTCAGTATCTTCAGTCCATTTTTAGCGGCAGTGACGATGAGCGCTCAACAACATCTGATACGTGAACTGTTATTATATGCGTTCGAACTCGGACATAACGCTGTGACAGTAACCCAAAGCATTTGTCATACGAAAGGGGAAAGTACAGTGGACCAAAAAAAAGCACAGTAACTCGTTGGTTCTAGAAATTTCGTGCAGCTTGTAAAAATGTCGAAGTTCAATCAAGATCCAGTCGCTCCAGGATAACAGATACTCAGGTCATATGATACGCCATTGAGGAAAATCTATCCACCAGCACTCGACGATTATCAAACTAACTTGGCATGTCCCAGTCTGATGTGGTTCTTCACGAACTAGAAAAAAACTATCAGCAACTGGTGCATTGCGCCACATAAATTGACCCCAGCTCAGATCCAGAGGAGAGTAGATGTGTGCCGACAACTGTTGCAAAAGCCATGTGATGTACGTTTCCTGAAGTGGATTAGAACATGTGACGAAAGGTAGATATTTTTCCGAAATCTAAATGTGCAAAAACAGTAGTTGAGCAAGGACCAACTTCCAGAACCGGTCGTCAAACAGTATCGTTTCGAGCTTAAAGACGTACTCTGTGTGTGGTGGAACTACGAGGGGGTAATTCACTTCGAATTCATTTCTAACTGCCGTATGATCATTGCCGACCTTATTACGAACATTTGGAACAGATGTATAATACACTACGCCAAAAATAACCTGCATTGGTGAACCTAAAGTGCTCTCTTTTGCAATAGGATCACTCAAAACCACACTCGGCTTGGAAAACACACCAAAAATTTAGAAACTTGATGACATTGAGTTGATGCCACATTAGAATATAGGCCTGACCTTGCCTCTTCGGTCCATGAGACACTTCCCGAAATCACTATACTTTATCAACCAATATGAGGTCATTACCTCTAAGGACAAGACGTGATATCGACGTAGAATGGAGAAGCTAGTAGAAAGGTGGCTGCAGAAAATCCAGCATGAGGAGATATACTTTCAATGTTAAACTGCTTTCATTGCTCTGTAATAAATACAGGTACCAGAATATTGCAAAACTTATAACTCATCCTTTAGTTTAGCTTGATATTCATGAAACAGCGCCTCAACAACTACAGTAGACTGAATTGCTGCATTGTCATCTTGGGAAATTGTACCATTAGTCAGAAGCATCATGATTATAGGACGCACGTGGTCACCTGAAATATCAGATAATCACTAGAAGTAATTTCTCCTGTGAGCGTAATCATAGGATCTACGAAATAGCAGAAAATTGTAGTCTACAATATCACAGAGCAACAGCCATGTTTCATGGTAGGAAGAAGACAGTTGGGAGCATAAGCTTCTTTGGGCGCCTGACATATCTGTTGTTCAAAATAAGATGAAATATGGCCCATCAGACCATATTAAGCATTTTCTATTATCAGTGGTCCATCTTTAACGTTCTCGACACCATTTTGTTTAGGATAAAGTGTTGGTGGTTATCAACAGTTTAAAACTTGCAACCCAACCACGGATATTCAGATTATGCAACTGACGTCGGTTCTGTGATATGTTACAGGTACTGATTGAGTTTCCCAGTCACATTTGCTTCATGCATTCTATGGTTCGTGCTGACAATCGTCTTCAATACTCGGTGATCCCTGTCACTGAGACTCCATTCACCATTGTTCTTCACCAATGTTGTTTTGTTATTAGTTTTGTAAGCCATCTTCATTTTGGACTCTTCCTCGCGATGCACCCAACACACTGGATCCCTCAGATGCACTTACGCCAATTAACTGTGCACCAATAATTTGGCATCTGTAAAACTCAGTGTTCTCCATTTTACATCCCCACTATCTGCCCGCTTCAACACTTTCCTCCATTCTATCCTGCCTGATCTACTACAGACAATCACCTAACACACCAAAGTAACAATGGCCAGGAGGTACACACGCACCCTCAATATTAACTATTACACACATCTTACGTGTTGCAAGCTACATATATTTTCATTATACGAAGTAATATTAGAAAGTTTCACTTCTGATGTCTTAGTTCTAATAGAAAAGAGTACGGAAATAATGCTTGTAACAATATTTGTAAATGACTAATTGGTCTCATTGGTCATGACTCGTAAGCACTTACTCAATACAAGCTCAACATAATTACTAATCGAAAAAAAAATGAATATTTAGTTGAAATTTTATATATATATATATAAGGTAAATTTTTATACAAAGCTGTAATATCCATATCTATAGAAGAAATCTTTGGAAAATCTAAATACATTTTTATTATCTTTGTTCCTGATGTTCATTTTCGAAATAGATACTTCTTTTCGAGTTTTATTTTAAAAGAATATAACATAATATTATTGGTACCGTGTGGTGCATGTGAAAAGGGCATGAAGTTATTGTGATCGCCATACTATTCCTCAAAATTCTTTGATTAAGTCTCAGTAAAGTGAGACGGAAAGAAACTGAAAGCCCAAATTTCAATTCAGAAAGGTTAAAATTAAAAGTTTGTTAAGTACCTATAGCAGGACCAACAAGAGATGGTCTCTGACGTTTCTTACCACATGCAGCTCCTACTTTGGTACTAGTGTCACCAACCACAGTCAGTTTGTCTTACACCATTAATTAAATTGCCATTAGAGATGCACCGACAAAAGCTTTGACACGTGAGTAGTGGCAACGTCACTACGAGCTGTCAGAGACCTTTTCTTGCTGGCTCCCATATAAACAACACAGTAAAATGACAAGAATGGCAAATAGTCCAAGTCAGCTTCAATTAATACTTTTCTTTAAAGGCGTTAGAACGAACTAAAGAATATGAACAATAATGCAGAGAGTATAGCTATGAAAAAGCCGGAAAATTAGAATTAAAATAGAATATATGAAGAAATATACAGAATTGATTTGGACAAATAAGAAAAAAGTCAAAGTAAAGAAAGAAAGAAAAGAAAAGAAATCGTCTCTCGAGATATAAACTGTCAAAAAAAAAAAATAGTTTTAGCTTTTTGCTGATTAAAGCACTTCGTTCATCTGCCCCATAAATTTATACGCCAGACAACCAAAATAAAGAAAGTAAGGAATACAGTAGGTATTTGCAGAAAATATACTTAAGTGATAGCTTTCTAATGCATCATATAAATTGAATATAAAATTAATGATTTGTATGCTGATTTGTTTGCTGATTCTAGCTTTGAATATAATCCATAATTATAAACAAAATTCTAAAGCCTGGTCAAGCCAAAATCTTATGTTAGTAACTTGTATTAAAATTTCGGCCTACATATATTACCTTCATTATGCACACTATAAATGGTTAGAGTTTGGGTTCTTACTCAAAATTAATGAGTATAAATACAAAATATTCAAATAGCTTAAAGCATATCAGGAGGATTTAATCCTTAACGAATTTTGATGTAATTTTTTGCTGACTTGGCTAACTTGCTGTTTTCGTAATTGTATTGTTTACATAGTGAGTCCCAAACACGTTAGTGCATGACGCTTACACGTTATCATTCTAATAAAAAAAAATACTAGCCTGCTCTATTTGCTTTAGATTTGAAACAATTCTCAAAATCTCAATTCATAAATTTCTGAAAACAAGTACACTTAATTTCTTTAAACAAAACACATTTGGATTTTATGTACCATAATGAAACTGTATGCAAACATCACTTCATCTCTGTTTCATTAGAAAAATTGTACCTTTTTCTCTCGTCGTTTTTTTCTTCACTCCCTTAGGTTATTTTGTTTCATAACTACGCTAGATATGTCAGAAAAATATACCGTGAACAAAAACAATGCCTTAAAATTACTGGTATTAAACCTTGTGGTCAGTAGCAGTTTCACACCACATTGCTTCTTCATATTAGCACTTTTTTCTCTCTCTTTCACTCTTCTCTTTCGTCGTGTTCAGGTCTTTTATAAGTTCTACATTGCACCATTTGAGATGAAATATGTGAGGTTAGGAATGGAAAGCGACTGGCATCATGAGTTTTCTACCATTCAGCGGGAAATAGCTGTTCTATGGAAACGAAAGAAGCCTCACCATTATCATGTAAAGAAGAAAAATGACTCGTTTAAGGTCGGATTCCTATTTTCATATGTAGATACGAAGTTGTATAGGTAAAAAAAAAAAAAGTTATATAACTGTCGTGTTCCCTGTCTACTTCTCTGTTGTTATGAGTTATAGTACAAAAGACGGAAAAGCCAAATTTAATGCAAGTCAATTTTAAGAATTGAGGAAAATGTCCGAATATTACATACGTTGGAAATATGAAAGTTGAGTGACGAAATGTAGAATGGATACTTATTATTATTTGAAAGACGTAATATGAAATGTGTATATATATACATGTGTATACATATACATGTATATATATATATATATATATATATATATATATATATATATATATATATATATATATATATATATATATATATATATGTATATATATATATATATGTGTGTGTGTGTGTGTGTGTCTAAATGTAAAATACAAAACCACTGTTTTAAAGATACGTTGTTGTATTGAGTATATAGGATAAATTACATGTTTGTAGATTACCTGTAAAAAAAATTTAAAGTTACACCTTTTATTTGACCTGTCAAACCTTTTCATTGACTATATAGACAATATAAAGGAAATGAAAAAGGAGGAAAAATAAGTTGAGTAATGTCAGTTTCACGACCCACGTATGATGTGACAAGGAAATACGAATTGTCAGATCAATTACGGAAAAGATATTTCACGAGACTAGAGAGAAAATCATGATTAGGTTAAAAAGAAGATATAAAAGATCCTTCGGTTAAACCTTTTTAATTTTCCTTGCAATATCACCTAAAGTCTATACACAATTTTAGGCTTTCATAAACTTCTACTCTTTGTAAAATTCTGTACATTCAATAACTTCAAATTAATATACAACTTCAAATTAATATTAATATATATCTTCTACAGTAATAACTACCTAATATTATTTCTTCAAAACCTACATGAATTGTTTGCACCGACTAACTGTTGAACTCCGTATTAACTCAGTATGTACTCAATTATCAAATTATTTTTCACATCGAAACAGGGGTTAAAGTGCGGGGGAATGCATCTATGGCGTCCCACCGCTTTCTAAAAAAATACAATGGGCAAAGATAGGCACGGGCAGTGGCGTAGGGAAGGGGGGCTGGAGGGGCCGCCCTCCTCAAAGAGGTCCGACAATATACTTTGGTACTTTGATGTTTGCAATTTATTATATATTTTTATGTTTATATATTTTTTTGTTTGTAATTTTTCTATATGTGCCTATAACAGAACTTTCCCCCCCCCTCAAACACACATCCTGGCTACGCTACTGGGCACGGGGGACGGCTTGACGTC
Source organism: Thermobia domestica (assembly GCF_964235325.1). Classification (NCBI taxonomy): domain Eukaryota; kingdom Metazoa; phylum Arthropoda; class Insecta; order Zygentoma; family Lepismatidae; genus Thermobia; species Thermobia domestica. The sequence continues at coordinate 258,418,956 of NC_137455.1, forward strand.
ATGCGTCCCCCTACCTTTTCAGATCCACTTTTACCCCTGCCTTGAAAGTACCATTTAACAATAACTTTCTCCATTTTCAAGTTTGTTAATTTATTTTTGCTTCAAATGGTAACTTCCTATAGCCTCCATTCTTCTCTGCGATTCCCGGTGAGAAATCATAAACGCATTTCGATGGTTAAACATTAGGTTCAAGTCTTAGTCTCATTGCTGAAAAGCGACGCTAAACTAGCCACTAACTAACCCGTCAGATTATTCGTGTTGAATTGTACAAAAACAATAAATACAGTAACAATAAAATATCAAACAACTCTCTGTATTATACAATGCTAAAAAAAATAATAGAAACTTGCCAATATACTTTCAAAATATATTATGTGGAAATATAAGACAAACACAATATTCTCATTATCTTTCTACTTGAATAACTATTTTGTTAATATGATCTTTTCTGATTCGCTTTCTAGGCGCCGGCGTTGGACGAAGACACCAACGAACCGTTGGATATGTCGTGGCCAGACACTACGAGGAAACGGATTACCTATGTCCTTGTAGCTCCAATTATTGTTCCCCTTTGGCTCACATTGCCAGATACTAGGACACCCAGAGGTAAGAGTACAATTTCTATTTTATTCATCGCTACAGTCAAACACTATGGACTGTAGGAGAGGGAGAAAAAGAAGATGAAAATTCAAACAGAACAGAGACAACTTCAAAACTTACTAATCATCTTATCTACTTTCGACTGATTCCTGTAGACTTCTTAGCCACCTAGCTTTCGATTTTCTTTCCCTCTCTCTTGGAGCGAGCCTGTTGGCAGGTCACTTGCTGCAACTGAGAAGCTTCCATGCACCACTGTCTTCCGCTAACCTCTTCGTCTTTACGTACGATTTTTATGTTTTGATATCGTCCATTAATTGTCGTCTCCTTCGCCCCTCCCTCTCCTTCCTGCCACCATACCATCTCGCACGTCCCTCATGATACAGTTCCTTCTTAGCCAATGTTCAACTAGTTTCTCTTCCTCTTCTTAATAATATCTAAAATTGTTCTTTTCCGTCAGCCATTTCTAACACCCTCTCATTCATTTTCCGCTTGACCCAGCTAATTCTCTCCATTCTTTTCCACGCCCACATTTCGAAAGCTTCCAGTCATGTTTCTGACCCATACAGTACAATGCTCATACATGAAGCATTTTATGAGTCTTTTTCTCAACTCTTTATTCAAAGCCTCACAAAATAGGTTTTTCTTCCTCCTAAAGGCTTCTTTCGTCATTGCTATCGCTGCTTTTATTTCACGTTCACATTTCATATCATACCTTAATTATAGTATACTGCACTAAATTAATTATTTTTTTTTGTTAGAACTACAGAATAAGTTCGAAATAATTACAATATTTTACAAGTGTTATCCTGAGAATTTGAATATTCCAATGACTGTGAATTTGCTTAGGCAAATACCAGCCTGTGAGAAGGAATCCTATAGAATGAGCATACTCCATTTCTATCTACAAAAGTTTGACCACAAGTTAAAGATTAATATACACAAGAACTTTTCGAAGCATTCGTAATCTCTCTTACAATAAATTACAACATTTAAAACAAATACATAATTAAGTGTTTGTACATGGCCCACAAAAACCAAATCCACTCATATCATTTCATTTATTATAGTTTTCTTTTCATTAACAATAATCTAAATAAGATACAGAAAATATGTTTTTATCTAACCATTGTTTTCTTTTTTTCTTTTTCATTAAATTACTCATTTCGTAATTATAAATTAAACTTTAAAGGCTGTCAATATCATCTGAAATATAACTGCCACAAAAGATATGCTGTTAATTTGCTAATTTGAGAATAGCAGTCTCACATTTTTAACAATAAATTACTCGAGAGTGCAACAAAATATCTGACAAGTTTTCTAACATCCCGGAGATTCAACTTGATACTCCCTTATATTCTCTATGTGTTATGTTATAAATTTAAGTACCACAAAAGGTGAAACGCTTAATCTTAACCTAAACTGTACTTAATATACATATCACAACTTATTTATAATAATTTCTCTCTCTAATAAAAAATCTAAATACAACTTACATAAGAATATAAATTGAGAACAATTTCAATCTCAAAACAACGACGGTGACAACATTTTTACTAACTCATTTCTTCTTTTTCTTATATTTGGTTTCTGCCAAATTCACGAAACATTTTCTTCGCAATATGTCATTTTCCATCTACAACAACATTCTTCTACTCTTTTCTTAAACTAACTCTTTTACAATTGTACTTTCATTTGGAGCTAGTGTTCATCATATACTTCTTTCTTTTCGAGTAAATTGAAATCGGCTTCCTTCTTCTTTAGAGTCAGCACTCTTCAGTTAACGTCCTTCCTCTTTTTGAAGCCTGCACTCTGCAGTCGACTTCCTTCTTCTGTGAAGCCTATCCTCTGCAGTTGGCGTCTCGTCTTCTTTGGAGCCTGCACTCTGCAGTCGAATTTCCTTCTTATGTGGAGCATGGAGCCTGCACTCTGCAGTGAGCTTTCATTCTCCTGTAGAACTGTACTTTGCAGTCGACTTCCTTTCTTCTTTGGAACCTGCACTTTTCAGTCTACTTCCCTTCTTCTGTGGAACCTCTACTCTGCAAGTAGCTTCCATTCTTCTTTGGGGATTGGTTCCATTCGTGTCCATATCTTTGGATTCACTTTCAGCTTCCCTTCTTATGTGGAGTCTGGATACTTCATTCTCCCCCATTCTTTGGAAATTGATGTGGGTTCTAAGATTCTCGTCACCAGTTGTTGTTATGTTATAATTTAAAGTACCACAAGGGGCGGAACGTTTAATCTTCAAGGGTACCGTACATTAATACACATATCACAACATATTTACAATAATTTATCTCTCTAATTCAAAAACTAAATACACCTTAAGTAAGAATATAAATTGAGAACAATTTCAACTGAAAACATAACGACGGTGACAACATTATTAACTAACTCATTTCTTCTTTCTCCTCTACTTGGTTGATGCCAAATTCACAAAACATTTTCTGTGCGACATGCCGATTTCCATCTTCAATACCCAACACCAAAATCTTTGTAAAATTCCTTATATTAATAATGACGATGTTTAGATCAGATACATGCAAAACAAAACTATTGTTATTATTATTGCTTATTTGTTATTTATTATCAAATATTGAAGTATGATAGACATCTCAATTAAATAAAAATATTAGTGGAAATGATTTCAGAAAACTGTCTTTGTCATATCTAGCTGATTCGAACAAATCTTGACGACAATCCTATTACTTGGTTTCCACATCACGTACAAAACAAAGAGTTCTGAAGTAGTTATCAACTGGTTTGTATAATTCCGTCGTTATGAAGAATTTGCTGTCCGTTAGTATTAAGACTCAAAATAAAAAATCAGATGCAACGATAAAATTGATAAGTGAAAAGCTCTGAGTATGAAAAGAATGCAAATAGAGTGGAAAACGTTATAAGAAATAACAGTCATTCCTCTACGAAATATATATATCTTCAGAGCAGAAGAATAAACACATTTTTTTCTCAACCATGTTAAAAGTTCCGTAAACTTCCATTGCGCTATAGTCCTCAAATAAACTTGTGCTGAAATCAAAGATAAGTTGGCTCTTCCCCCTTTCTCCTCTTGACGTTAATTTCTCTTGTTGCTCCAGAAGAAGGTTGATTTCTTCCCTTGAAGAATCAGAAGAGCAAATCAGATAACACTTGCTTTTTGACTTGCGAAGTATGGCTTAATTGTTATTACTGGCGTTCAAATGGAAAATTAATGTACAAGGGCCAAGGATTTTAATAAAGTCGTAGTAGTCATTACACAATTACCCTATAGTAGAATCCACTGCTGGGAGTAATGTAGTTCACATAAAATTAAACTGTATATGTATTGTGTAATGTTCATCTCAAGGACAAAGTGATTCTCTCACTACATTACCACATATTCGTTAATAATTTTTATAGTAATGAAGATGTATTGAATTTTGAACTGGAGTAGTGAGCAAAGAAATGGAAGCGTTATTAGTGTAGCAGTATCTTAGGCGTGGTGTAATGGAAGTGGAGGAGCTAGTGCGCCAGAACCCTCTCAGTACTTGCCCAAAGCAACATCTTCGCAGTTGCTGATATGAAAACAAGTTCAAAACAATTGTCAGGCAATAACTTATGCAGAATTAAACGACGTATATTTGTGTATGTATAATAGTGTATGTTAGATAATTTATACACGGCACTATAACTGGGCATTAAGTCTGTTGTGAAATAAATAAATAAATAAAATGTGGCAGACTTTTTTATGAATAAATTGGGTAATAAAGGAATTATTCATTAGATGTTCCCAGCAAGCTGAAACAACATACCGTATTTCCATGCTACCAAGCTGAAATTGAGTTATTTTAAAATAGAATAAGTTTAAAAGAGCTTTAGCCTCTTCGGCCCACCAGATTTAATTGCTCTATTTTCTCTTAAGATACTGTCTACTGAATTACTGAAACAAACCACTATCCAAAACAAAACACAAAATGCCGCTGCATTGTCTAATGTTATCTATGAAATTCAGGTAATTCCTAATGATCATGATCTTCCAAAATGTGGTGAGTCTTGTTTAACTGTGCCTTGGCGCCAATAGTAGCATCATCAATGTATGTTATAATGGCATTTTTTTCTCACACACTTAAGTAATTCCAGTTCAAATTTTATTACTATTGAAGTTACTTTAAAAATGCCGAGTTAAGTAGCGAGTGGAAATCTTTGTATTAGAAATCCAGTTGAAAAAATTATTCATTGCGTTTGAAATCTTCCAAGACAAATCCAAGGATTGGAATACCTATAAATAGAAAATAATTTGACAGTCTATTCATATTTTGTCAATTGAACAATTTTCAGTCTTGAGTAACAAAATAATCTATGTAGGGTAATTGTATCAGTTTTATCTTTGTTTGAACAATTATATGTATAAACTACTAACATAATAAAGCCTCACCTCATTACATCTTCTGTATATGAGTAAATACAATTTCTTCGACTATAAAATGTTAACCGAAGAAAGGAAGAGATTGTTTGGAAAGTTTTGGGAAGAGGTGGGCGGAAGACGAACAATGAAGATTTTAGAACTGCACGATAAAAAATTGCATTATTCAGATTATTGATCTGCTATGAAATTGGTGGTTAGATGTTCAGTGCTTCCAACTTCTGTGCTTATTTTATTCTCTAAATTGTATTTATAATCCTGATTTAAGAACCACAAAATCTCCAAAACAATCTTTCTCTAACTCTGTAACCAAGATTGACGATTTTTAGCAAATATATTGGAGAATGCCTTAGAAATAATGGAAAGGGGTTTTTACATCCTATTGTCATAAGTAATGAAAACTGAGTCTGCTATAAAACTCACACACAACTAACACAGCAAATTAGGTCTTGTTAAATACCCATCCTTCACCACCCTTGAATTTCTTCGTTGTAATTCACACTGTGAAGCTCACAGATATTTTGATGTCCAACGCGGGATTCAGATATGGCGTCATCTTCCTTAAGATAAATTTTGAATTCCTTTTCTATGATTTTTCTATTAGTAAGTCTTGCAAAATTTATAATGAGACAGTTCCTGGGAAAAGCTTATTAATAAATGCTTATAATTGCATACTATGTTACATTTCTAAATTTATTATTTCTATTTCTAGAAAAATATTAATATTTAATACAATTTTTCTTACGCCACACTTTCCGGGAAATATCCAAAAATTACACAAATACCTTAACATGAATGTTTCTAAACCTAAATCGAAAACAAACCAAACAAACAAAACAGAAATAAATACTCGTAGTACACTACTTACAGCAGTAAACAAATAAGATGCCGCTTTAAAAAAAAATCCCTCGAAATAAAAAAATACGAACTATTAATTGTAACAATAAATGAATTGTTCTAAAATGTTTCAAATTTTACTCGGCGGTTCTCATCTTGTGTACTGCCCTAAACACAAATCCCTTGTCTCTTCCTTATCCTACATGTAGAAGTAAATGTGATGTTGGAAGCATATTAAATATGTATAGTTATTATCGTCACTTGTTCCAATATTCATGAATATTTGCTCCTTAGATTAAAAGTTATTCCTGTATACATCTTAACTATAGTGACATCGTAGACATATTAAAATGTTGTAGATAAATCTTCATCACAAACCATTCAGTAGTTCTTTCTATTGGATTTAAATTATGTTGATTTCACTTTTTAACTAGCACATGCAAAGAAAGATTAAATCCATAGCTTAAAGTTAGGGATTCAGGATCGTTTTCAATATATTTGCTTTCACAAATGACAAGCAAAGTATAAGGGTCTTTCAAGTTTGATATTTTCAGACTATTTGAACAAAAGTTCAAAATATCTTGAAAATTTTATGAAAAAAAAAAAATAATAATAAATTTAATCTGAGTACGGTAACAAATCTACGAACTACTTTACTAATGAATATACGAAAGAAAATAAATAAGAGAAAGCAAAAGAAATGAGAATTCAAGAGTGCTATTTTATCTTTCTTTTATCTGTGAAGAAGCATTTGAAGTCACAAACTTTCAAGAAAATTTGCTGAACGAGTTCCAAAATTAAAAGTAAAATATATCTTTACGTGCTCAAGATAAAAGTGGTCTCTATTCATTTTATAGTTAATACCGGTATCAGCATAAAATATGTAAGACTATTTCAAACTCAATTCAAATTTCATTCAACTAGCATTTTAAAAAAAAATTCTCTGAAATATGTATAGACTTTTAAATAAATATCAAAATGCCTTCATATTTTCAATGTATTTGTATTTCTTATATGATCAATGTTGATATTTGTAGTGGGCTATAGAGTTAAAACATTTTTACTATGTTGTGTAAATGGTTTAATATTTAGTTAAAGATCATGAAATTCCAAAGACTAAAGAACGACGAAACTATCTGCAAGAGATAACTAGCTTTATTCGAATAGAAACAAGTAGTTATATATTGCCTGTTAACTCTTGCAAGTAATTAAGTCGTTCTTTACACTACATTTAAAGTACGTTCATTTGTCTTTACAGGTAAATATACAGATACTTATCAAAATAATGGAGACATCTTAACAAAATACAACGTTTAATATGGTGTTGACTCAACTGTAGCTCGTAGAATAGCTTGTTTTCTCTCGGTATTACGGCATATAAACTCATTAATCCTTTTTAAAGTAGTTCTTCATGCACTCCAGCGGTTAGTTGTATCAGTAATGATGGAGCATACATCTCTACCGGACTCGCTGCTCTAAAGCTAATTTGGTACAGGTGTTCAATAATGTTCAAGTCAAGGGATTGGGTGTGCCAGAGCAGTGTTGACTCAAATAACGTCCGAATAGAAAATTTCTTGTGTATTGGAGGACTTTTAGGAACAAACTTAGTAACACAGGATGGACCTGGTCACCTAAAATGTCCACTTAATCACGTAATTCATCATTTGGAATTGGTAATTCAAGCAATAGAATACCATTAATTAGCAGAAAACATCAACACAGAGCCATGCTTCACGGTAGGAAATAAATAGCCAGGAACACACGCCTCTTTAGACGTCCGCTATAAGTAAAATACGGCCTGTTATTAGAAGCAAGAAGAAAGGTGGCTCAATTTACCATATTTTTGTTTCCGAATCATCGGTGATCCATGTTACATTTACTTGGCACGATTTTGTTTGCGCTACAACGTTGGCGGTGGTGATCAGAGGTTTCGAAAAAAGCAAAAAAGCCTTTCACCTAGCTCTGGTTTCTATCCACTGCTCCTCTGGTCTGATGACGTCTTGGCACCAATTCTGTATGCCTTCGTAACCTTGGATACTGTTGCTCTTGGCACATCTAACACAGTTTTGGATAAACTTAATTCAACTAACCATTCATCCATAATTTTTCCTCTTTGAAAATCGAAGAGGTCTCCCATTTTGCACCAACAACGCCTGGCAAATTGCACACATAAATTTGTACCACATTGCCGCGCGTACTATTTATTATTATCCAATAGCGCACTAACGGAAGTCAGTCACAGTATAGGAAGATTCAGTATTACTACAAAGATTACATGTTGTGGTTAGTGGATGTTCCCACTATTTTCACAACTATTTATCTATGTATCCATAAATATAACAACAGAAAACTGCAAGATACGGTAAAAGATATAAATTTGAAAAGCAAAAAGTTCGAGCTGAAATTTAATATGAGAACGACGAAAGCAATGTTCAAGAACTTCACAAGGACCATCAAGGATTGAAGTTGAAAAGAAGGAATTAGAAGAACTGAATATCTATATCTATTTAGGGTAAAATGTATTCATGGATGGCAACATTGAAGAATAAATTAACAAGCTAAGCGTGAGCGCATTCGAAAGGAATAGCTTTGCTTTGGATAGTAAATGAAAAGTAAAATGCTAATGTATCTAAAGTGTAAAATTTTTATTAATGTATTCGGTCTGTTTTAATATATGGATCGAAGTCATGGACACTAACAAAATCAGATATTCACAGTCTGTCAACTGCACAACGAAGTATGGAGAGGTGTATGCGAGGAATCACCCGCGAAGACGGAAAAGAATCAAGTGGATCAGAAAGATGACGGGAGTGACTAATGTTATCGGAAAAATAAAAGTATCTAAGTAGAAGTGGACAGGATTTATTGCAAGAAGAAATGATTATCGATGGACATAAGAATCCTTGATTGATCAAAAATCAAGAAGAGACCTAGTAGTCTTCATATAAAATGACGTAACAAAATGAAGAAGATCTACAAAGTAACGGTGGGAAAAGAATTATCCAACTTAAATTGTTATGAAGAAGAGCTGGAGAGGCTTTCGTCCAGGTGTTGTTTGGTAATAATAAAATAAATACTTACCGGAAAATAGTGAAAACAAATAATCACACACCATTAAAGAGTAAATTATGAGATATTTCACTTAATGGTTCATCGGTAAGAAGGGGATGAAATCATTTACCAAAGACCTCCCAATACCCACACCCTATTACTAGAATTTGTCCTTGGAAAGGTTTCACAACTCACCGAAGATTTGCCAGAAACTCAGATGTAAAACTTGCTCTATATTTGATATCGATTGACCTTCCAACACCCATCATGAATTTTATATCTATCTATATCTATATCTATCTATATATCTATCTATATATATATATATATATACTTTTTATTGTTCCAGTAGATTCGATTCTTCCAACCTACGAATTGAAAACATTATTATTATCTCTATTGAAATTAATCAAACTACATTATCTCAGAGTGATGCATTCGGAGAGAGCCAGTGATTCTAATGTTCTCGTCAAGGCACTTCCGTATTTCTAGCACACAAGAAATCCACAATATGTCATTTTGATTTTCATAAATATTTCGCCCTCTATACTTTTCTTCGATATCTGATACACACATCATATCTTCACTAGCAATATTATTAGTATCATACCAAGAACTAGTCACTTTTCTATCTTTCTTTTTCGCCTCTAATTTTATGTTTAACACTGTTTCTTTCATATTAATCAGCTCCGTTTTTAATGTACATTTTCGTTCTACAGCTTTCTCTCAAATTTTCTTATATCATGTGAATATTCGTTTATACTCTGCAACAAGAGCAAAATTTTCATTACCTTCTGTCTAAATGTCATCGGCTTTTCTTTGCTATCAATTTCAAATACATGCGAACCAAGTAGACAAAGAACAATAATCCTCCTCTCTATCAGTTCTTATTCTGACTTTTACTCGTTGATCATAAACATATTTTTATGAGTTTCCTATCTCACTATCCATCCCAATCTTCTTTTAATATTTCCGTTAAATCTTTTCTAAAAGACCAAACACTGCATCGAAGTATTATTTTGTCCTTTTCTATAATACGTTTACATATCCCAAAGTGCCTTGTAATTTTTCAATTTCTAAATTAAGGTCTGTTTCTCTTGAGTTTCTTTATATCTTTGCCATATGATATTCTGTTCGATGTATTAATACGATCGTTATATCTCTACACAGTCTTTGACTACACTTCCATTTCATATATTTCTTTATAGAGTAGGACTATTCGCTACTTCTCTTCTTTGTATATATATATATATTATTAGAAGAATTGTTAATATTCTTTATTCCATTTTAGTATATCATTTGTTTTCTCATTCTTTATATTACTAAGAACTTTTACAAACTCGTCCCTCAGTATGAGGTCATTTCTTATTTTCATACAATTCCCCAATATATTATTCCATCTATTCAAAACTTCGTTCCATACACATTCGATCTTTCTTGATCTATCTTCTATCGTTATTGTTGTTCTCCCTTATTTTCTACTAATTTTCATTGGTATCACCTTTCTTACACTTTCTCATATTTTTCTATTCTTTCTAATTTTTCTATGTATTCACATCTCCTTTCGTAAAACTATTCCCTTGCTTTGTCTGTATTTCTTTGTAGTTCATTACTTTAAATAAGTCATCTTATATTTAAAATGTTAATTTACATAAAGTATTATAGTTTATACATATTTTGTGTGAATCATTATAAGATATCCCCTGTCTTGTAACCACAATAAGACTCAAATGATTATAACCTTACATGACATACTCAATATTATGTTTATATTTAAAAAATAATACAATAAATGAATAGTTACTGCTAGTTAACTACTGTGATATGGTAATGTGACCAGTTAAAAAGAAAACGAAAAAATATATATCAAGTATGAAAACTTTAAAATTGTGGGATTTGAAAGCTGTTTTCTTGAGCTTCATTGCCTTTACGCGTTCCTTTTAATTAGCAATCATGGGAACTTACTAAAAACTTATTTTAAATTTTCAATCTAGTCATGTTCTATTAATAAATACATATTCTTGTATCTCTCTTAGATAGTCATGTAAATTTGAAAACTATGATCTAACTAAACTTGAACAATTCATTATGACGAGGTTAATAAGATACGAATGTTACCATTTTTTCTTGTGATTTGGAAATCAGTCAACCTAAACAGTGATTCAGATACGAAAAACTCTTTCGATTGTAAATTTTATGCATTGATTCTAGTTTGATGGAAAACTCGTACTGTGTCAGAAAATTTCAAGAGGAAAATTCGAGAGGAGAGATTTTACAAAAATAACTCAAAATGTTGAAAACTTTTTCTTTTAAAGAAGTTTATAGATACTTGGACATTATTAAAAAGTTCTATATGTTTTCCTTTCTTTCTTTCTTTATTAAAGTAAAAAATAAAAATAAAATAGGAATTAACTTTCTTTCCAGTAGAAGTGTGAAAGTAAGTGAATGAGTGATGTTCAAAATATTACGTAGGTTTCTTTTGAGCACGGCTATATTATTTCAACTAACGACTTGGTATCAATCTAGAAGATGGACAGAAGTAGATGTCTGACGATGAGTTCATTACAGTCATCTCTTACATATTAACCATAATAACACAAAACAGTAAAATATATTAGTTGTACGCTTAACAGGTGATACCAACTGTAAAGTTACAAATAAATTATTTTGCACGAAAAGGGAAATTTTACGAATTCAGGATAAGCTATCTTGTTAGAATTACTAGTCATTAGTTGTGACAAGCTACAGAGAGTATATTTCCATGCATTCTTTGTAATTATTTCTGTACATTATTCCCTAGTGCAAATTATGTTCGTTTCCTTCTATTTGAATGTATGATGTATGATGTCACTGATTGTTTGAGTTTTGCTCTCATTTTCTACTGGACATATCTCGATTTAAAATTGACACGGTAGAAATTTTATATTCCCTGCACGAGACTCTCACATAATGCAAACATTTTTTAATTTTTCTTTTCATCGTAGGAAAGAAATTTTTCCCCGTGACCTTTCTCGGCAGCATCATATGGATAGCTGTTTTTTCCTATCTGATGGTATGGTGGGCTAATGTTGCTGGAGATACTGCTAAAATACCCCCAGAGGTAAGGAAAAATGCTTTCAACTTATACTGTACTTTTTTTATTCATTCGCTCAGTTGCGTAACTCTCAGCCGGTGCCTTGAGCATTCAAAACCGGCGAGGTATTATCATTGCAAATGTTTCTTTATTTTTTTTCGTATCTTTTATTTCTTAAGTAAATGAAAAGGGAGAGGAAAAAAAAGGAAGGGAAGGTCTTGGACAACCACACACAGGGATTGACAAACAAACAAACAAATAAATAAAAATTGCACTGTTAGTATTTTCTTAAAATATATTATTTACAAAATTATTTGTAGTTTTTATTACTGGAAAGCTCACTGTTCAAATTACTAGCATGGCCAATTTTAATGTTCTAAGTTCCAACTACGATTTAGTATTAAGCGATATAATTTTTAGATTAGATTAAATGTATGTAAATTGTTAAGAATTAACGAAATTACCTGATAAATCATAATAACAGTAATGTAATCCAATATAGTGCCTAGATAATTAACTCAAAAGTTACTTGGCAGACATATTACCCTTAAACAGAATTTTATTATCTACTGAATTAGCACACACCATAATTTTACATTAAGTTAGTAAAGAAGTAATTATGTTGCAAATCATGAAATGCTGCGCCTACAAATTGAAGTAATATACCATAATTCGTACTATACTACAAAAGTATTTAGACCTTGAGATTAATATATTTAGTATTTCAAATAAAAATACCGCAACACATCAATGAATGTAAAAATTGAAAATGTGATATGGAATCTTTATTAAGTGACTACCACTCGTTCCATTGAAAACTTTCTCTTACCGAAATTCATCAGTATCACTAACATTACCCGTGGCTGCTTGAATTCCACTTCTGGCACATCTCAGCATTGAGCAGAAACCTACCTCAGCCTTTACCCATGCTTGCCTCGAATTTCTTTCGTTGAACTATCATCGCACTAGGCGTTAGTCTACTTCTTGCCAAACTTTGAATTTCTTCACGATGATCTCCTAGTACTCGGCTAATCCCGCCATACAGTAGGTGGTGAGTGACGATTGTTTCCACACTTCCCACGTTGATGTTTGTTTTCACACTCAAATCTCTCACACTGATGCGTCGATTACTCAGAATGAGCTACTCCACCCGACGAATGTTGGTTTCGTTGACTGCAGTAGATCGACCCGGAGTACAGGCCAAGTTGAGAACAGATTCTCTTCCTGCCTTGAATTTTGAACACCACTTCTACACTTGGTGCTGAAAAAGAATTTCTTTGCTTGTTGCGTACTTAATCTTCTGAAGATTTCAGCAGGTTTCACGCCTTCCTTCAGGAGGAACTTGATGATGCAGCGCTGCTCCATTGGGGCCGACAGATCCACACTGCCAGGCTTGTTGCTATCGTCCATCGTCGCTCTCTGAGACTCTATTTTCTCAACCTCCCGTTGTCGCAGAAAAGTGTCAGGACTGCCCTATCACAGGATGGAACATGGACTCCAACCCGCGCATAGCAACACCTTGAAAAAAAGAAATTTCAGTTATAAATTGAGCGTCCTTCGTATTAATTTATTCAATAAAGTAAGAACGACCATATAGGCAGTGCACAAACCTTAAAATAGGGTTCTTTTCCAGTATACTGTAAAAGCATTCCAACTTAAAAAAGGAACAACTACTTACTACATTATTAATGCTAGTCGTTCTTTCCAATCCTTCGGTTCGCTGCAGCTAGCGTCATCTATTGGTATCGAGCGGGCCATGCAGGTAGCGACACCTATTATCGCGATTGCTAAATATTAGGAATTAACGTTACACGCAGATTGACATGTTTTGATTTTATAATAAGGATAATAGGTGTAAGGGAATATAGTCCCGTCCTTACTCTTGCGAAGAAAGTAATGAGAAGGAAAATTTCCCCTACAATGATAATATCATCCTACCTCACATAATTATTGCTACCTATCACCTTGTTGTGTTTCATTCATTCTTTCCATGTCACTGACAAATCTTTAGTTTTTTTGGCTACTATTTAAGAGTTCAGAATAGCATGCGAGGATATTGCGATGCAGTTGCCGGATATAATTTTTCTACAGCTGGTTCTTTATTATTATTATTATTATTATTATTATTATTATTATTATTATTATTATTATTATTATTATTATTATTATTATTATTATTATTATTATTATTATATTCATTCGTCTTCTAAAAATGTTATGTTTCGTTAGACTCTTTATTAATATATTCCGTCATTTATATGTCTCTACAATAAAACTTATTTTTCTTTAGTTTATATGTAGAAAATTTTAATGTTGCTTTGTCAGAGTAGTTTTCGTAAAAAATTCGCAAATTTAAATTTTATGTAATTAAGTATATACTAATTAAGTTATTGAAACTGTTTCAATGTGAAGACGACATACAATTTAATTATAATTTTATAATATACATACAAATATTTAGTATTATCGAACGAAAATAGTCTAAGAACTCTTTCGCATTACACTTCATCAGAGAAGGGGAGAATTAATAGCACAGAAAGAAATAATATAGATATACGCAAGAACTAAAAGTTACCAGAGCACCATCATAGTGATATTCTTTTCTCTATTTTTGTTCACTTTTGGAGACTTCTACAAACAGTAATCACACAACTGAGATAAAGAGGGTAATGCACATCCAAAGTACCTTAGTGTCTAACACTATGATCATGATATGACGTATTTCGAATGAATAAGAACAATGTTACAACGGATTAAAATTTGACCTTTTTCAAAAGTCTGTATTTCGAAAACCTGCTTAGATACGAGGGGTACTACATTCGGTCGCACAGATGGTTTTCAATAGATGCCGTTTACAGTAATTTGATATCTCAAACAGTTCCGGAGATACACTAAACAATAGTAAAGTGTTTAGAACACTTCTTAAAACTGTGTAATTCCGAGAACTTGTAATTACACTTACCAAATTACACTTACCAAAAACTATTGTTGAAAATGTTATGAGAGCCAAAAGAAACAACAATTGTTTTAAAGTGTTCCCATAAATACGCCAGTTTAAGCAGTGTAGTAATCTGTACCAATGTTCTTCATATCTCCAGAATGATTTGAGATATTAAATTGCTGGAAACGGCTTTATGATTTTAAAATCTACTTAAAACCATTTTCATAGTTGGATGTGGTACTTATCTTTCTTCAAAGTAAAGTCCTTTAAAGAAAGTCAAACTTTCAATTCTTTGTAACTTTTTTTCTATTTGTTTGAAAACGTCATATAACGATCATAATATTCAACTCGAAGGAAGTTTGGATTTGCATTGTCCTGTCTGTCTCAATTGCGTTATCAGTGTTCCACAAGCCTCCATAGTTTGTTTGTTTTTCGATATTTGTGATACTATTGGGTCGTTAGTTTGTAACACTAAATAGTCAATGTGATATGGTTAGCTTTCGTTTAACATATAAATTTGAAATATGTAATAGACTCACGTGGTGCCATTTAATAAAATGTAACTCTATATTAGACTGCCAATACTATTAATTTGGTGGTATTGCGGAGTATGTCAAACAATGTCCCCGTCCATATTTGTATCGTACAATTTTGAGCGTTTCATATCTATTAGTTTAAAAGTTACAAGAGCGTAATGAGATAAATGATCCACTCTATATATATATGAATGTACGAATAAAAGTAAAATAAATATAGTATGAAGTACATGCCTCATCATGTTTACAAATATGTATTTAAGATAAT
Source organism: Thermobia domestica (assembly GCF_964235325.1). Classification (NCBI taxonomy): domain Eukaryota; kingdom Metazoa; phylum Arthropoda; class Insecta; order Zygentoma; family Lepismatidae; genus Thermobia; species Thermobia domestica. The sequence goes on from NC_137455.1 coordinate 258,434,661, forward strand.
AATACTGATTCTATTGTAAATTAATTGAGAATTTATATTAAATTTTTAATAGGTAATGGGCCTCACATTTCTAGCAGCTGGAACATCTATACCTGACCTCATTACTAGTGTGATTGTGGCAAGAAAAGGGTTTGGAGACATGGCTGTCTCATCTTCTGTTGGAAGCAATATATTTGATATTTGTGTAGGGTAAGTTTAACATTTATTTTCTACACGAGAAATATATTTTCCTACAAGTTGAAAATATGTTCAGTAAAACAAAAGAGTAAGTATAATTTCTCTCTTTCACATTCTCCCCTACATTTCAGAAATATGGCTCATAAAAGAACAATTTTTAACTTAAGGTTACTGGACTTTTTCAATGAATTTGGTGGAACTTTTCAAATTCAGTCACAATACATACGGATTTGCTTTAAAATTCTGTAAAACACGGAGACACACCCCGAGAAACGGAGACATCTAATACTATTATTTTAACTTCAATTTATTCCTTTTACCAGTCAAAATGAAAACGCGTTTTTCCCCATTTTTCAATAATTTCTGAACACATTAATATAATGCACACAAACTATCAAAGCAAATTACGTCCTTCTCACATCGCAATCACTGGTTTGCTTTCACCATATTGTCTCTAATACATTATAAATTTTCAATGTCAGTTTGGAAACAGGCTAGTTCCAGTTGGGAGAGATTTTAGTGATTTGTGACCAGAGTTCGTAATAAGTGACAGATTTTAACAAGATACAACAAAGACTCTATAAAAAGGGAGAGAGAACCGCACAAATTACAAATGCTGGAAGATTTTAAGAAGAAATATCACTTACGAACCATAATAACTTTTAAGTTAAGCAACACAGTTGGTTTCACAAATGAAGTTGAATAATGTGATTAAAAGAGATGACAAAACTTCTAAAAACTATGATAAAAACAGCTGAAGAAAACATAAAATATGTTAGATTGGAAAAAACTAAATCGTGTTTCGTTGAGAGGCACAAAGATGTGAAGAAACAATAAAAAGGAACGAGATTACAATGAGATCAAAATTAGTATAATGTAAATATAAACAAATGGGAACCCTAGAGACAAAGCCATTTATATTTTTAGGGTCATAAAGGAGAAATATTCGGAAGTAGAAATTCGGAAATAGAGAAAAGCAGTAAAAATAGAATACTAAAATTATACAGTAGTGTATGTATACTCAGAATGAAGTAGCAGTTCAAATATAATGTAGCATATAGTAGAGATTAAAACATCCTAGTCTGTCAGATATTTTAGTTAGGTGAAAGCAGTATTTGGATTAACTGATAAACATTGGGGAGGAAAGTATCTTTCTTCTTTCTCACCTGAAACATTGGTTGGTGGGCAACATGGAAATTTTAAAACTTTTCTTTCCCTTGGGAGAGCTGTTTTATACTCTGATAAGGTCTCTTCTTCGTAACTGCATCTAGATATTCTATCCTTGGTCTTCCTCTTCCTGGTTTTCCTTCTGCCTATTACTCTATCAACACAATGATCCAATCGGAGTGCCAAATAAGATAGTCAAGCATGCTGTTTCTTCTTTTCCCTATTATTTTCATGATCTGTTGTCCTTCATTAGCTTCTTTTAGTACGTCTTCGTTCCTTTTCCTTTCGGACCATAATATGCGCGGAATTCTGCGCCAACACCACATTTCAAATGTTTCCTGCTTGGATATTTCAGTTTTTCTCAATGTCTACGACTCTGATCCGTAAAGCACCACGCTCTATACCTGGTCTTAATAAATCGTTTTCGAACGTCCAACGACACATTTCTTGATGTTAGCAGTCATCTTTTCCTATTGAATGCTTGTTTAGTCTGCGCTATTTTTGAAGTTACGTCTTTTTCACTTCTTTTGTCCAAGAATGTTAAACTTCCTATATAGAGGAACACTAGACAGTATAGATAGTGAAATTGAAACTGCAAAATCCTTAACACAGGGATAGCTTTTTACAGAGGATGAAACCGACATTAACGAACATACCAATAATAAATCTTCGCGAGCAGACTTCTATCCAACAAATTTGCTAAAAATAGGTGATATCTCTTTATTGTAGCAGATGCATAGATAATCTGTTAAATATGACAGAAAGAGGGAATGCCTAGGGAATAGAAGAAGTTTACAATAGATGCCGAAAATATATACTAATTTTGTTCGATAATGCTGGAAACACAAACTACGTTATAAAGTTTGACACATGCACTTACTTCTGTGACAGAAATTGTTATATTCTGTAAATTGTACTCTATTTGAAAAATAGGAGTGCACACCATGAACTAAGTGACAATTTTGTGCCCTTTGCCTCGTTCACTTGAATTTAAAAAAAAAAAAAAAATAACACTCGTATCATACAAAGGTAAATAATGAGTCTTCCAATATTCTGGTACACAACATACCTGTATTTATCACAGTACAATGAAAGTAAGCTAACAGTCAAAGCATAACCCTTCGTGTTGGACTACCTGCAGCCACCTTCCTACTATTTTCTCGAATCCACATTGACACCACGTCTTGTCTTATCCTTACAGGCAAAGAAATCAGTCATTGCTATTGCCACCTCCTGTTAGTTGGTGAAGTATCATAATTTCAGAAAGTGCTTCATGGATCGGAATAGAAAGTAATCCCAAGGGCCAAGATCAGGACTATATGCCGGGTGGCATACGTTTGATGCCATCAATTTGACAATTTTTTGTTGCGTTTTTGTGTCCAAGTGTGGTTTTGTATCCCCCTGTTTGAGTACGATGCGCTTTCAGTTCACTAGTGCAGGATATTTTTGGCGTAGTGCAGTATACATCCGCTCCAATAGTTCGGAATAAAAGTCAGAATTCGTGGTACAACCGTTAGGGACGAACACGAAGTGAACTACCCCCTCGTAGTTCTACCACACACAGAGTACATCTTTATGCTCAAAATGACCCTGTTCGACGACCGGTTTTGAAAGTTAGCCCTTGATCAACCACTGTTTTCTACACACTCAAATTTCGGAAAAACAAACTTTTTATCGAATGTGACAATCCGTTTCAGGAAACACACATCACGCAGATTTTGTTTCAGTTGGCACACATCCAATCTCCTCCGGGCCTGAGCTAGTGTCAACTCATGTGGCACAATCCACCAATTCCTGATGGTTTTCTCGAGTTCGTGATGATAGTGCACTAGAGTGGACTGGAACATGGCAAGTTGGTTTCACAATCGTAATTTGCTAATGGATGAATGTTCCTCAGTGGCGTGCCGTATGACCTCAGAATCTGGTACCCTAGGGTAGCCCGATTTTGGCTGATCTTCGACACTTCTACAAACGGCACGAAATTTCTGGAACCAACGTTGCAGCACCTTCTTCTTTCATATGACAACTGTTTTTTTTTTTTTTTTTCCACCATAGCATTATGCCTGAGTTCGAACTCATACACTACGAGTTCATGTATTAAACGTTCCTGAGCACTAATTGTCACTGTCACTAAAAACTAACTGAGGATACTGACGTAGTGGCAGCCTTCGTGTTAAGTAATTAATATGTCAGACTACCTCTTCAATCACTTGACCTTGTACTTAAGGTCGAACACGGTGTGGGTTCTATAAATATTGCAAGGTTTATGACTTATTTTTGTATTATCGGTCTTCGATTACTTATATAACGCTAATTAGTATAATTCTAGACATCAAAGACAAATTACTGCACGCATCAAACCATATTCCGTGGCTTGAATTCTCACTATTAGCCAATAAATGGTTCATTCTATACTTTCTTCGAAACAATGTCTACTAATTCATGTTTAATAAAACGTTTTTGCCCATAGGATTTAGAGATCATCTTCCAAGGTTCGTACACACAATTTTGATATAATCTACAGATGGTTATCAAAATAAAAGAAACATTAAAAAAGGTGAAACTTATCAGATTAATAAAGAGTTGGGCTAAATTTCGCTCTCAGAAAAGCTCTGATGCGACCTGGAATGGAGTCATAGAGGTCGTGAGTAGTAGATATTACACCATGCTGCGTGGAATGCATAGTTCAGTTCCGTGTGGTCTCCAAAACGGACCACAAGTGTTCAATTATGTTCAGGTCCGGAGATATGGCGAGCCAAGGAAGTGTTCAATTTCATTCCAATGATTCTCAAATAACGCTGCAACAGCTCCAGCTGTGTGAATGGGCATATTATCTTCTGAAGTATGGCGTCATTGCCTGAAAACCATTTGGACCATAGAATGCACATGGTCCTCTAAAATGGCGACATAATCATGGACAGTGATGGGACAGATACGCATCAGCATAGGACCCACTGAAAACCAGAATATTTCGGCCTACAGCAAAACGGAGCCGCTACCATGTTTTACGACTGGGCGGAGACATTGCGGATCATACACTTCTTGGGGAATACGCCACCTAAACACGGCCCGTAATATGAAATAAGATGAACGATGCCATCCGAGTATATCACGCGCTTCTAGTCGACAATGGTTCATGTTCGCGGCACCATTGATGACGTGCTAAAGCGTTATGGTCCCTCATCATTTGTTTCGCCCATGCGACCCGACCTATATGTTCAAACCATGTAACTCGCGGCAGATTGTGATTTTTGACACAGGCTATGGGAAATCCTGTTTGAGTTCCTCCGTCACTTATACCGCAGTCGCAAAATGGTTCTGAGTGACAATCCATTTTAATGCTCGATGGGACCTGTCACCGAGGATTTTCTTCTCGTCACTGTTTTTCTTCGCTGATGAGCTTTTGCAGTGAGTTTTATAGGCCATCATCAACTTGGACACTGTCCCTCGCGACACACTCGGCATACTTACCGCTTTCGTCATGCTCACATCTTATAACCAAGCCTCAAAGTCTGCTCTCTTAGAAAATGAGAGATGTCACCCCTTCTATAACCACTGCTGAGTTTACTGCACATTGACGTTCTACTGCTTCTCACGTAGTACAGAGTTTGCCCTAACACACCACCAACCACTTTTCGGGTTTGCGGTCGCCGCCTGTCCGTTGCCAACTGAGATCTGACCTTTTTCCAACACCAAGTGTTTCTATTATTTTGATGACCATCTCTCTCTCTCTCTCTCTCTCTCTCTCTCTCTCTCTCTGTGTGTGTGTGTGTGTATGTGTGTGTATGTATGTGTGTGTACATATGCTATATGCCAGTCAATGTACTATCTGATACTACTATAGTTTTAAATACCAGCTTTATTTTATTTTGCAACAGAGAATTTTAGGCTATCCAGCTGGTGCTCTTTTTACGATTTATGCTCTAGGAAGGAGACAGCTTGTAAAAGGCAGCTACTCGATTGCCGAAAATTTGCAGCTACAAATAAATAAATAAATAAAAATAAAAAAATAAAATAAAATAAATCTATAAATTTTGAATATGTATGTTTATGTGTATTACATATTTGCTTTCTTTTTAAGGTTACCTGTGCCTTGGCTACTATACACGATCATCTACGCCAGTCCTGTAACTGTGAACAGCGTGGGTATGGTGTGCTCTATCGTCATATTATTTATGATGTTACTTTTTGTTATATTATCTATCGCTTGTTTTCGATGGAGAATGAACAAAGGTTTGGGTTTTACAATGTTCATTTTATATTTTGTTTTTGTAGCAGTGTCGTTGTTGTTTGAATACGAGTATCTGACTTGCCCTGTTTAAAGAAATATATTGTGATAATACGAACTGGGCTTCATGTTAAAAAAAGCATAAATAAAAGAACGTCTTCTTAGTACAACCTCTACCTAATGTTGAATCTTGAAACCTGCTTTCTTAGGTGCTTTCATCTGTTTATTTGTTTATTCTTGTAAAGCGAAAGAGAAAATAAAAACGCGTGATTCTTATGATAACGGACAATTAACCATTATTTTTTTTAGAGAAAAAAACTTTTGAAATTTACGAATAAAGCATGGACGAAATAGGGCTGTGGAGCACTGTAATTTTAAAATGGCTGTACAGTGTACATATTTTTTAAAAATAAACTTATCCTCAAACTGTTATCGCTAAGATGAAAGACTTATGCCTCAGCTGCGGAGGATATTAAAGGCTTCAAGGTGAAGTGTGAAAAGAGTGTTCCGAGGTTTCACAAGTGGAAAATTCATATTTTGAAAAATATCGTATGATAATAATAGACACTGAAAGTGGTGAAACAAAACCAGAAGAGAAAATAATATAAAGCTCTTGAATGGATATCTTAGTTACGGGTTTTGAGACATAAGTGAGTTTGAAGACAGAATAATATACATATATAAATATATATATATACATATATATACATATACATATAATTTTTTGAAGAGTTTGTTGAATATCATTATATTGTTATGGATATATTGTTGACTCAGAAGAAACACAAATAATGGATAATGTCTATCAATGTATGCACACAGAAATGAAAATAAAGCAAAGGAAAACATGAGTCACGACGGATATTTGGACGTAACAAATGTGCAGGGACTAAATATGTGCACAATTCACTGTGAAAACCTCAAAAATTGTACGCAATTGTGGCACTTAATACTACACTTTCATTCAATTGGTATAATGATATATTCATTCAACTGATTAAATAATGTATTAATGTACTTTTATATTCCAATTGTTGCAAGAAAGGTGAAGGGCAGGTCCCGCCTGTGGTCCTATTTGTTTATATATGAAAAAAATCTATATACATATACATCTCCAGTTAAACGTGAGTGATTAACCAGAACGTAGAGATACTGATAATGTTTACAAAGTACACAAACACTACACTGATCAGGTAAAAGTCCCCTCCTTTCCCAATAAAGAAAAGAAGTGTCAAAATATTTAAATGTATATCAAAATACACCGTACCTAGAAATAGAATGGTAAGCATGTTGTTACATATTACACAGATAGAATGCTATTTTAGTAGGTAAGGAAATATTTATTGGTGTTCGGACTAATCTATTTATATATTATTTTTTACTCTTAAAATACATACTGTTGTGTAAAGAAAACCAAAGATGAAAGCTAGCTGCACAGATTAGAGTAACTGAAAAACAGATTTCGAACAAAAATGGCAAAGCGTAAGAAGCAATAAATTGGACTTTTTTTTTATTTTATTCAACTTTAGATTCCTAAAACGTTTTCAATAATAACGTTTCATTTCATATTTTTAAAAGTTATGTTGGGAAATAAATGAAACGCACAAATAAGATTTACTAATTTAGAAAAAAAAAAAACCTACTCTTCTGCCTCATTTTTAAAATGCTTTCTATCCCAGACATTCCCATAATCAGAAATATTCCCTTGTACTAAGCTACGTGTTTATTTTTGTTTTATTCGTGAGTAATATCCTAGGGTCAATAAATTAATTTTGTATTATTTATAGATTAAAGAAACTATTTTTCTCCACTCAAATGTATATTCTTTAAAATAAAATAAATGAGTGAATATATTCAATTATTATTATTACATTTATTGATTATATTTTTTAAAGCTCATAAAAGACAAACTTCGACAATGAAATCGTAGCTTGTGATTTCAATTTGATTTTTCTTTTTTAAATTTCGTATAAGAACAATATATATTCACATTTTATTCTTTCATAGAGTCTCAGTTATAATGTCGATTAAATAGCATACGCTTATACAAAGGGACTATTTTAATCTTAAGTTACAACTTAAAGCCTTGTTTCTGTGTAGAAATGTAGAACATTTCCTGGAAAGTACGAATATCATATATTACCGACACTACAATAGGAAGTTACCTCCTATATAAGATTGCAGAAGAGTGGTTCTGGCGTAGAGAAAAAAAATATAGATAAAATATTATTTGCTGTATTTACCTAAAAACGGTCATTAGAATAAGGATGAGGTGTTGTACATCTATCTAACTACATATATATAAAAAATATATATAAAAAAATGGCTTCAAAAATTAATTAGCAGCATGATGGCTTAGTGTGCTGGACTTACATGTACACACACAAAATAGTATTAGATCATACTGCAACTTTTCTTCAGTCGTTAATTCTTCAGTTTGTGTAAAATAAATCAAGATTATATCAGTTTACAATAAATTTTCCTGACTTTATGTAAGTTGTGTGATTTGTTGTTTATATTTTTCATAATTTATTTATTTATCTATAATTTTGCGTCTTTTTCTATTAAGAAATCACAAATATTAACAGCATACGAGAAACAAGCTCATAACTTTTAAAATAAGAAACAAAACAAAACAAAAAAAAAACATTATGACATACGTACCTTAACTAGTAAAAACAAAAAGAAAGGAAGAAAAAGTTACTTTTTTTAACTTACAACATTTTTTAAAAGAATGAATAAAATTCCATAATTGCTTCCATACCATGAGTTATCTTTTTATATAATACATATATAAAAAGCCATATCCATGTGTATAGGATAGGATAGTTTCTATTTAAACTGCTGCCTCTTACAAAGAAAGCAATAATATTAATAATATATGGATATTTATGTATGAAGGGAAAGTGTACGTATGTAAGGGTAATGTATGAGTGTATGTATGGAAGAGAACTTGAAAATGTGACAAAACACATTTGCATGGATGTAGGCTTGGGTCTTTATATACGAAAATAAAAAGTATATTATTTAATGAGTGTTTTTTCATGTTATATTATTGCACTTAGAAACATACAGGAGCACTAATAAAACTTGTATATGATTATATACTTATATTCATCAATTAAAAGAAAGATATAATGTAGGTCATATACTGTTTTTGCACTTTCTGTGTATCGTATCTCTGTTTAGATATTAGGCCTACCAATAATCTTCAACGTTTAATCAAATACCTGTTGTACTTGAACAAAAATTATATAAATTGTTAAGGAAAAAGAGTGTAGAATTGATAAGAAGCTAAGAAAAACATGTAAAATAGAATCAAAAGACCTTGTTGTATTTCTAAGTATAGATTCTTCTGTAAAAATAAGAAGCACAAGGTAAATTTTTAAATAAATAATCTTAAAATAAGACCTTGTGGCAGAAAAAAGAATAAGGAAAGAATTCAATTTATACGTATACAAAAAGCAAAGTGTGTAAATCATGTTGTAAATTAAAAGAATATATTGATAGGATAGGGAATTGTTATGTAAGGCCAAGGTAAAGTAAATGGAAGGGAATAATCTTCCGAAGGTTCTTTTGACAGACATATTTAATAAGATTTTCCTTACTTGCAAAAATATTAATTTATTAGTGTAAAAAAACATGAAAATGCTTCAATATTTCTCTAAGTGCCTAGACAGTATGTTAAACCTAATTAAATTATTTTCGTGCTAATAGAATAAAAGAAATTACAAAATAACTGTAAAGTGTGAATAATGCTTTAGTGCTTCGTGAAATACAAGTTGTGTCCCAATTGTGCAGCTATATTGTTACTTATTAAGCTTTTTGAAAAGATGAAATAAATGTTATTATTTTTTATTTTGTTGGTTAATATATCTGTTAAAGCACATATGTATTTTATATTTGTATGCCACTATTTTTTAATAATTTCGTTATCAATGCGGAAGTTCATATGCTGGGTATGTGAACTTTTAACATCTTTACAAAGGCAACAGATGTTTGGAGTGAAACAGACAGAAACTTAAAGGATAGGAGAAATAGATATTATACACACATATATATATATATCTAGTTATTTTCAAGAATATACTTCAAAATAAATACTTATTTAATGCTACAGGTGATATATATATATACATATATTACACACATATATCTATAAGATGTATTATACTAAATAGGCCAATTTGGTGGTGTTAAGATGTTTGCTCTTCTATAATAAGGATCGACATAGGCATAGAAATACTTGTGACTCAAGCTTTAAACAGCATTTGGATTTTTCGTGTAAAAAAATATATACAAAAACTATGACGCAATGGTATTAAACCACATAGAGATAGAAAAAAACCTAGACCCTACATTTATTCCTGTTGCGTATATATATATCTACATAATCTTAAGGTGTGTTAACTTGCACTTCTTCACTACAAGAGAAAAGTACAGTCGCAGAAGTAGCGGGTATAGACATGTACATTTCTTGTTCTATTCCTAAAGAAAAAAGCATGAGAAAAAAAATAAACAATGATTACCTTTATGTAAAATGTTTGTTAACATACATGGTGGAGCATCAGGAGATTGTTTGTTATATCCTGGTACTTGTAAATTATGTAGATTGTTAATACAAGGCCATGTTGTGCATGGTTTGTTATATTTTTGCAGACAATACACATAATATGTTGCTGTATAAGAAAAGAAGTGTAGTAGTTACCTGAAGTATCAGTGACAAAATACTTATCATCGTTGTTTTTTGTCACTGATATAACATTCCTGAGCTCCTATGGCAATTTCTATATACTTTGTTGCCTTGATATTTTTGATTGTATAATACTTGAAAACTAAAACTCATTTACATCAACCACTCCCTATACATACATGCGTATATATGTAATGAAACTGTCAGGATGAAAGCTGTTATTCGCTGAAGTGAATGGTTAACCGAGTGTCACAAGCATAGGCTAAAATACGGAAATGCACATATTGTACGTTTTTAATTAATAAAACAAAATATATATATATATATCCTTCCATTAAAAAACTGAAAAATATTTTTTGTTGTTTGGATTTTCAAGTAATTTTGGTTAGAACTTCCATATACATATTCTGAGTAACGAAACAACAATTAATTTCAGTTACCCCGCCTTTGTATTCTTTGAACCGATGATACAACGAACGATAAAACATATCTAGAAATTATATAGACATATTTTGATTGTATACTGAAGTACATATGTGTATTTCAAGAATATTCCTTCCTTGCAACAAGAGATATTTGATACTTGCTGCATTTTGTGATCAACTCTGACCTTTTTTTGTAACACGTTACTTTGTTCGAAAATTACATAACGGCTTTCGGTTTTGTACCAGCATACCCATCACTAATATGCTAGGTTGCAAGCAGGATCCCAGATCATGTGAACATTATCACGAACGAACATTATGTGCGTGGTTTTTCTCTGAATACTTTCATTTGTTCCTATCTCGTCCACATTGCTCCACATTGTTCATGATTCATTTGTATTTTTTCCTTAGATTGCAGGATATTACATTTTTCTTAACTACTGTTAGCTGAAAGTGTAATGCTCCCTTGCAAAAACTATCAGGGGTGAGCAATTCGCAAATATATTCTGTTTAGAATTATTTATAGCTAAGGGATATCAGGAAAACTATGATTTATTTTATTTATTTTTCTGAAAACTAAATAAAATCTTATAGCTTCAGGACTGATGTGGCAGTAGGTTCCATAATGCAAGACAGATGAACACCTTGAGTAGAAGTTCTATTCAATATTCGTTGTTTAAAGTAAGAAAGGTTTCCTGCAGCATAGATTAATGGCGACAATTTGTAGACAATTATGTGAATTATTCCATTATTTTTATGGTGTTTTTTTTATTTGCATAATTAGTAACGTTAATTGGTAAAATATACTGTGAAACTTACTACACAGACATCCCTTCTCCATTGTCTCCTTTGAATTTTGTTTTAGTAAAAATAATTTCTAATGTTATTTCACCTTTCTTATTCCACAACATCTGAAAGCAGGGCGATTAAATCATTATTGCTTGCTTTAAAAAATCATTTGTCTATCAACTTTAAATGTTAATTTTGAGTGTGGATAGTAATATAAAATCTTTGAAGTCGTAAATTACGTCCTCCATTTATTACTTATGTCTTAGGAATTCCGGATTATTAAATGCATTTCAATTATAAAGAAGAAAAGATAATTCAGCAGTTTACATCAACAGATCCATGTATTGTAAGTGAATACTAGCATATGTAATATGTGAGCAACCTCGTGGTTATATGGTTAGCATTTAACGAAATCGCCTCAAAAGAGGGCGCTTCTACAACATTAACCTCTTACCTGGTACGTAGATGGTGAAAATGGCTTCTGACATCACGAGCCTGAACAGCTTCAATATGCTTTTGATGTCGGTGAGAGATTAGACGCAAATCCTCATCCTTGTTTCGATGTCAGAGTGAAAGTGAAGGGTTGTACGTGAGAGATTTGGAAAAAACATGGATTAGTGCAAATGTACTTTGCAATAAAACTAAACGCATAGTTTGGAGAGTACAAATAGAACTATCTATAAATAGAACTAAAATGTGTTCGGACGGAATGTCAAGTTTATTGTGTAAAATTAAAATGAACAAATTCCCAAGCAAAATTTTTCCTCTTAGGAAAACCAAATTCATGACTTATTGAGACGAGAAGCTAAGGCAGTAGGCTTAGGCATTGCATACAACAAAAAGTGTATTTACTCACGTGTGCGTCCGTCCAGGTGATCTGAGTTCGTAGTGGGATCCTGTTCAAATTACACAAAACACACTACACTTCGCTGTCGTCTCCTATTGTTCACATTCGAGTAACGATCTTGTGACGAATCGAAGCGACGAATGTAGGGAAGATACTACTGGGTTCCTCGAAATGCCGGCTTCTTCGGGATCTAGTTCCGGTCCTCTCAGTTACAAGGTGCGATGAACATTCCGGTATTCAAATGATGAAACATCAATAACTGTCCTTATGGAATTTCTTGAAACCAAACACGTAAGGGAAGAAGAGAATCCAGTCGAGATTGGCGTTAAATTATTGCTTCCATTCTCTACGGTGCGAATTTCTACGATTTAGTGCCGAAAATTTAGCGGCGCTGTGTTCATGGGTTTTGATTTGAACGATTGAATTCACCCACAAGCCATGATAATAGATTCAAAAATGAATGAATACATCAGGAAAGCAATTTTTCCACTTAGTTCAAAAGTCGCTAAACTTCAGCACTGAACGATGTCTTCAGTAACGCGGTTATAGAGATTCTCCTCTTATACGTGCCAATCAACTAGTTTTATTTAGACAGCATCGATTCTCATCTTGGTGATGCCATCTTTACAATCTTACTGTTAGCTGAATAACTGCAGAGTAATGCATTCTTGTATGTCTCGCTCATCATGAATTTGTGTTTATAAGAACGAAATGAAAAAATACTTTTAAGTTAATGAATTAATTAATGCAAAGGATTTTATCCGCGAGACCAATGGTTTAAGAAGAGAAAAATAAGTGGAGGCAAAAGTCTGGATCGCGGTGACCGATTTTAAGAATAAAATGTCTAGGACGCGTATCTGAATTTAGATAGCTTTACTCATTATTTTATTTTCCTTTCCTAGCTTTCTGTCAAAAAAATTTAGAAATATAATTTACACAAATTTCACATCATTTTGAGAGGAATAAAGTCATTTGGTATTTTCATTTTACGATATATTTAGCAAAGGCGAGGAGACACGGGTTCGATTACCGGTGGGAACTCATGTGGTTTGCATCTCACGTAAGCTGTAGAGCCATATCTCATATAGCCTTGATGCTAAAAGAGACGCTAAACTTCAATCAAATTTAAACATATAATGCGTATAGAAGAAAGGAATAGATCATCGCAACTAATTTCCATAACCAAACTATAAATTAACAATTTTATTTTCATCCTCATTCGCTGTATTTTATGCTTGTGCTTATTACAGTTACAATTAAAAGTTGATATATTTATAATATTAAAGACATATGAAAAATTGAAAATAGCTTCTTCCAATTATTTTGCCAATTGATATAAGTAATAATGCAATACATTTTTACTCGACTCCTCCATCCTCCCTGCCTGGCTTGTGCATCCCTGATACTCATTTTAAAATATCAATTGAACAGTTTTCGCCAAGTTAAATATTTCTTCAATTTTGGAATCAACAAATATCCAAGAACGAGCTCAATATTTCTTCAACACGAAATGTCTCATGAAATTGTTGTTGAAACCTAAGATGTATTTTCCAGTAGAACGGTAATGAATATTTGTATTTTAAAAGGTAATTTACAGAAATGCACAAGGAATTTTCTTACTGAAAAAAAAAATCTCCAAAAGTTTTCAAAATAATATATTAAATATTTTTAACATAGTTATATTAACGATATAATAGAGAAACCTCAGAAACGCTAACATATCTACAGAAGTTCCAGTCTTTTGTACTTTTTCAGAGGATGACAGACTGATGTCGAGCTAATTAAACAACGAAAATATATATAAATTGAAAATTAAATAGAAATGACTATTATGATAAAAAAAAAAAAAAAACTTGCTCATTCTTATTTCATTTTTCGTCAACCGAATTAAGATTATACATTCCAATATTTTTTGCACTTCACATAACCAGGATTCCAATTTTATGTTTTAATTTAATCTTTCTTTAGGATTTTTAAAGTTAATATTTATTTCCGTAACTTTTTTCATAATAACAAAAGTTGTCAAAATACTGGCAATAGCAATAGAATTTATTAACAGATATCAGAATAATGCAAGAATAATGACTATAAATGCATTTTTTTAAAATTTTAATAGTTTAACTTTTGAACTATTCTGAAAATATTAAAATAAAACGTCGCTTTTAAGTATGTAACAATAATACACTGGTCATAAAATTCAAGACAAATAAATCATATAAAATTATTTATATATTCAACTTTGTGTAATGAAAGAAAATGTGTAGTTTATTTATTGTGGTACTGTCCCTTTGTATTTTTTTCTTATTGACTCAGGTATGTAAATATTATTTCTACACTAAAATAATTAACAGAACTTCTGAAACCTATTTTTACTAATATCTTTGTACCTGGGTCAATAAGGAAAAAATGCACACGGGACAGTACTGATATAAATAAATACGTTTTTATGCATCACGAAAAGTAAAGTATTTAAATATTTTCATATGATCTATTTGTTTTTAATTTCGCAATCACCGTATTGTTCTTACGTGACTTTATTTTCACGCTTTTCAAGATTCTGCGAAAGTTAACCCTTCGTCGCAAAGGTGAGGTGTACCCCAGCCGTTATTACTTACAGTTGTAACTACTAGACTCCACGGGTTAGCCAAATAAAGATGAAAAACAAAAATAATAGTAAAATCATATAATAGCAATATGATATCCCAATTCATTAAAAATGTGTTAAAATATAGCCAAAGCTATTTGAGGTGATGGGGTGCAATATACCCCACCCTTGCAGTGGCGATACGCGACTCTACATTTATAACGGAGGGTTAGAGAATAATATAAATGCTTTAAAATGAACTCTTTAGTATTTGGGAATACTGCTCTATCCCAAATAATGAGTTTTTAAGAAGTTCTTATGGTTTAGTAGTGCATCAATAATGTCACACTTGATTTTTTAGATGTATTACTTAATGAGGAAATTCTCGATAGAACTATTTGGTTTAGATCATAATATTTCCTGAATGTTAAAAAGGCTAATTGTTGTAAATTTTTAGTAATTCAGGTAGACTGTTGAAACATTTGAAAATATGACTGAAACCCAATCTGATTAACTCACGAAATTACTTATAGTTAATTACATATATATGTATATATAAAATAGACTCCTTTTACAAAATTAACACAATTTTTATCTCATAACGTGAAGTTAAGGAATAAAGTTTTGCGTGAGTATTCAAGTATTCAATACCTAAATCTTCAATTTTATTATAGTAACATTGTTATATATCATTTCGTCTTCCGTTGTTAAGATTTCAGCATTTTTCTAGTGTTTAAGTAAAGTAATTCTTTGTATGAATAACTAACTCAATATGAATAACTAAAAAGAATCAATATAAACTAGCGATACAAAGAATACTTTTCGAAAAATTATTGTCTAGAAACTAATTGCAAAATATAAACTGTAAACAGTAGTTCTGTGAGTTCTGAAAAACCTTATAGTTCAGTATTCCTTATGTTTGCATAACTTGTCCAATATTTATTTCACTTTAGCCGAAATGTGAAGTATTCAGTCGATATGTGACTGGGACGCTATTTTCGATTTGCTTTTGCTTACTCATTTCTTCACGTAAGTACATTCTATTTTATTTGATCTGCTAGAGTGAAGTTGAATACTTATTAATATTACGGGGTAGGAGTGGGAGTGAGTAGCAGTACAAGATTAGATGCAAGTAACTTTTTGTATTACATTCCCCACTGAAGTACAATACGAATATTTGAAATAAATGGTTTTTATATAAACAGAAAAGAAATATCAAAGAAATTAAAAAATAAAATATCATATCGATTTATATTTTGAAAGTTTCTGAATATGCTCATTGTTGTTAGAAAATAAAAAAATGCCATATTACATCAGTTTCACTGGTGGTGAAGAATGACTGGAGCATAAGAACCATCAGTACTCTTGCAGACCCTGGTACATACATCAAGAGTGATTTTTCTGCCGGTAGGATAAATCAAGTGAAACAATATTCTAAAATATGATTCTTTATTTGCTCAAAACACCACAATAATGATAGTATATACTTTTGGCCCTCTCTAATGACATGGACAATTCACTTTTCTCAACTGACCTTTCAAGGGATCTTCAAAGTAATATGTCAGTTAAAATTAGTACATAAATTTTTACTTTTGTTCGCTAAATCAAGTATTATTAAAATTCTGTAAGTACTAATATTTGTAAATATACAATTTAACATAATATTAAATAAATACCTAAATACGTATACCTAGAATTTATTGTTTTAATATTTCAGAGTAAAAGCCTTATCTTTTCAGAGTGAATTTCAACTATATTCGTTTCGTAATAATAGGAAAAGTGACTTCACTATTAATGTTGTATTGCTAATATTGGTATAGCGATAGTTTGTAATTTTGATTGCTATTTCAAAATTACAATGTTTCTCTTGACAGCATATATGTATGTGTATCTATTTATTATTTATATTATTTATTTGCAGTTTGTTTTATGGAAGTTCTAGCTTGATATCCGAAAATCCAGGATAGAAAATATTTGCCTTAATAAGCTGATGGATAGGATTAAGTAAATACCTAAAAAAATAATTTTGTGTTCTGTGTGCAAATATCAAAATTAATAAAGTATGATTGTACATAATCTGTGTTGTTATTTATTTAGCATAAATCTAAATATTACACATAAAACGAAAATATCTAAGTAAGATATTTTTATATGTTTACCTGTGCGCTACTTAAATAATTTTATGTTTTTAAATAGAAATATAAATTCTCATAACGATACATTTTTAAAGTTTACTTGTAATTGTATCACTAATAGAAAAAAAATCCACACTTTCAACAACTAAATATTTACAAAATTCCTTGTTCATTTACACATGAAAGTACAGTATGTAATTCAAAAATATTCAATAAAAGCTAATCATTAGTTATGAATGCTATGGAAAGTACAAGTTGGGAGAAGTTAAAATTTCCTTTATATTTAATTTGGAAGGGTGAGGCAAGGTAAAACAGGCCACAGTAGTCTACGTCAGGAGTTTCCACACTTTTCACTGTATGATGAAAAAAAAAAAAAAAAAGGCTGTGTTAACACATGAAGGATTGCATGAACTTTGGATGAAAAGCTTAGACACAAACCTACGCTTTCACTTAACACTAACAAAAGGTTCCGAATCAGACACTGAAGCGAAACTTCACGTCAATGAAAACATACGTTACTTTACAACGTAATAGTCACCGCACAGATGCAACCTTTGTTCTTGTGAGTCTCTTGGCGAGCAACCACTACAGGTCACATGATTTGGGTTGGGAACACTTACTACAACAATTTTAGCTTTCCATTTAAAGAATTGTTGTTTTCCTTTTAAGATTAGCTCGAGTATAATCGAATTGGTAATTATTTTTGTTGTAAGCTGCTTTCATACAAGCATTGTTAGCTGTTGGAATGGAGTAGCGCTGGACAAGTTCAGCAAGAAGCAAAAGTGTTTTTATATTGCGAAATTCTCTTTTATCAATAAATTGGGATTAAGGTTACAAATTTGAATCAAGTTTTTCTCACGCAGTAAGAACGAAATTCCATATACACTGACGAAGGTCGTATTCAATTTGGTCAATTTACTCTGAACTTATTAGCAAAAGAAAATCGAGACGTGAAGAGGCACTTTTGCATTCCGCTATACATAAAATCTCCCAACCTTCTTGAACATCATTACCATACGTACATTCTGCACCTTTTTTTTTTTTTTTTTTTTTTTTTTGCTAACGGCCAGCGTCAATACTTATAAAAATATTAGTTATATTACTGAAAACTGCATATAAAATGTACATTTTTAGATAAATTAATGTACATTTATCTTCTGACACTGTCTATGCTTTTCAATTTCTGTATTATGCAACTAAAATATTATATATAATCATTTCTATGGTCAACGTAAAATTACTTAAATACAGTATTTAATTTATATTTTTGGCCTTTGTTCCGATATTAACTAAATACACTATTAAATTATAAAGTCATTTACTCAGCAATTTTTAGGAAAAAGAAAGGAAAATAGATACTAAAATTTACTTTCACTAAAATTATTTTTGTACATTCATTTCCACATAAAGGAGATTTTGGTTGTTGTAGAAAGATAATTATTATACTTGAAAACACGTCACTCTCATCTACGTAACAACTCTGAAAACCATAAATAAACAAGAAAAAACATAGACGTTTTGAATGACTTGGAGACATTACGGTGTTTGAATATTCAGTTTTAAGATGATTTTCAAACAGACATCAATCAGATGGACTTCAGTAAAGTTCTTCCTTTTTCTTTAGTACCGATAATCTTTCAGATACAGTTATCCACAAAATGGAAAATTTAAAATTATCATTCAAATATATTGTTAAAATTACTAATAGTTGGTATAGAATATATATTGAATAGCTCAAATATAAAAGAACTCACTTTGAATCTTGGGAATTAAAAATTCTATCAAACTGTTTTGATGCTTGCTGCTAGAATTCATAAAATAGAAACAGTTGATAAAGATATCAGCAAACATCGAAATAGTTTGATAGAATTTCTAATTCCCAGGATACAAAGTAAGGTCTTTTATATTTGAGTTATACTCTTTTCGGATAATATTTTGTTTTTCTATGTTTTCTTATTATGTCATTACCTGTATTTGCTATTTGTTCGATCCTCTTAATTTTGTAAACTTACTTGAAATTGTCTCCTAAAAATTATATAATACCTTTGCTGCTTCCTTATAGTATGTTTAATTACGTAAGAAATTACGTTTAAAAAATGTTAATAATTATCGTAATGAAGTTTGGTATTATGTTTTGACATATATTGTTCGTATATTATGTAGCTGATATCATTGTATTTCTACGTTACTTACTCTTAATAAGTTATATTTTAAGTGAAATCTTTTACAGGTTTACGCCATATACCAGATCAAATATTGTGGATGCACCATCTCTTTAGAACCAGGCTACTGTAGATTTTTGGGCAGAGTAAATGCAAAACTCCACCCTCCACATGTTCGACACATATAAAAGATAAATTGGTCAACACCATGCTTAAACACCCTGTAACCCCACGTTGTCCCAGGAACTCATTCGACAAATGCTGATGCTGAGTCGTACTATGGATGATGATAGAATGAAAATAAATCCTGTCATCACTGGTAATCGAATTCAGGCCGGTTGACTACTGCACTCCAGTTTTGAGTTGAGTTGATTTTGAGTTTGACGTCCCTTTCAGCAGCGAGGCTATATGAGACGGGACCTACTGATTAACGTGGAATCCGAACCACATCAGCTCCTGCCGAGAATCGAGCCCGGGTCTCCCATGCCTGCATTCCAGTTTTGTTATATTATTATTATTATTATTATTATTATTATTATTATTATTATTATTATTATTATTATTATTATTTATAGTAATAAATTGAGTAGGTTCTACATGAACTTCCATCGTTTCTCCATTTTTTGTGTGGGGGAGGAGAGGGGGTTATTCACAATAAGTAACAACAAACATTCTAAATACAAAATACTCAAGTCAATATTAACGATGTAACACAATAAATCTGATAATTAAAATCAGGTGTAACAGTCCAGTAAAAGTAGCCGTGAATACAGACATTTAATCCTGTGGTATTACCCACATAGAGCGTCTTAATGTTGCAACAAATTTATATCTTCCGACTGCAATAGAGAAATAGTGAAAGATGAAACCTGTTAAGTAGTATAAGTTTCTACCACTTTTATCAGTAGATTGATGCAGAGGAAGATGGAATATTTTCCTAAGATGTTGAATCGATTGCGTTTGTCGCTATATATTACCGTCCTTGTTCTATGGCGATAAAGATTACAAACAGAAATTGATTAGTTTTACCGGTTTGAATAGATAATTAACTGGGAAGATGGATTACTGGAAACTGAATCTGTTGCTTCTCGATATCTGTCTTTGCTCAGTAGAGATCAATATTGATTACAGAAGTACAAGCAGATTTTTACCTCGTCTGATTTTAGTGGACTACTATGGGTAGAGATTGTATCTTTTCTTAAGACGCTGAATCAATAATAATAATAATAATAATAATAAAAGAAAGAAAAAAAAACGTTTGATGCTATGAATTACCATTTTTTCATGGTGACTAACGTTGAAACCGGAATGGATGATTTCTAACACTTCTGGTTTAAAGACAATATTAATGGAGAAGATGAAACCTATACTTGGGATGCTAAATCGATGTCAAGACAACACGTCTCAATATATCTTGCTGTTTTTCTTTATAGAAATTAAGATTGAAACCACAAGCAGTAGTAAATTTGTACCATTTCTGGTTTTAGTAGAGTGTTTCGGATGGAGATGGGTATGTTTTCTTGATATGTATAATCAGTAACGTAACGTGAAGTTTGTAAATGGGTAGGCTGAAATTAGGCCTGTAGCTAGAAAGTGGCTGGGAGGGGCTCAGTCGCCTTGCGATCACTGTCATCGCATGAAATCTTGTTACATGTACTTGTATATATGAGTGTAAAGTGAACAGAGGGTATTATCCATTTCTCTGCTCTTCCAGTTAACCATACTCTTGTATGGTACCACTTAGACTGGACTTGTTTTTCATCTTTTTCCACAAGCACGAGAGATGAAGTGGGTTGCTTTCTGTTTGTTTCAACTTTTTTTCTCTATTGTGAGACGGGTGAAATACATTTCGTTGTCAATGAGATCTTCCACTAAGTTTCGGGATGCCTTAGTAGATCTACTTATCACTTCACTAATGCACCTACATACACGCATATCACAGAAAACTGACAAACTACACTGTCAAAAAAACAAGTAAAAACAGCGCACAATCAATTGTGCTCTTATATCCTTTTACGGAAATAGCTATTTTTTAAATGGCACTATTAAAAAAATAAAAAAAAAAATATGCCTTACCTGGGGACTGATTCTGTATCGGTCCTCACTAAACTTGATGATCGCAACCCAAAAAATACAAGCAATTATAACTACTATGCCAATTACCGCAAATTAAAATTAAAATTTTGCGTTGCGATAACGCAAACCTGTATAGAATAAAGTACTATTCATGATATACTTTTATTCCTTTTTTCATTGGATTTTTTACTGAATACGAGCTGCTAAATTTTTCATAGTCTTTCTATTTTCTATTTCCTGACGACCGCGTCTGTCGCTTTTGTCTTCCCAAACACTCGAAAGGCTAGACTTAGTCATCTTCGTCAGCATTCGTCCACTTTCTTTACATCGTGTTGAATTTGTGTATTGTATAGATAGTTTTCGTCTGCTGAGGGTGGCGGGAAAGTTATTGTTACCGCCCCATTCTCCTAATTCCATGAGAGAAGCGGAAGGCTAGCGGCCCATAGCCTTCAATACGTTCTTGCAGAACTTTCACTTCAACTCGCTTGATGTTTAACCAGCGCTTTATAAAATAAACCCATTTTAATAAAATTCATTGTACCAATGTCCAAAAGCATCATTTTAGGCTGATGTATAAATAATTGGATAAGCTTAGCATTACAGCCTTAATGAACACTATGTCCCTGTGTATAATGATTCCAAGAAACCTCTTGTCGTGCATATTACTCTTGTCGCTGTATATTACTGTTTTTGTTGCATGGCAGTCAACGCTAATTCTACCATTCCTGGTTTCAGTAAAGGGTTAACAGAAGAGATATAACCAATTCTTGTGACGCTGAATCGATTTATTGAAAAACTTCTTGATTTATCTTACAAGTTTTACTCTACTGTATGAAGATCAACATTTGAAACCGGAAGTAGTGCAAAATTTTACCACTTCCGGTTTCAATAGAGTATTATGGATAGAGATGGTCGATTCCAAGAAAATGCTTGTTGCTATGTTACGGCTTTTGTTCTAAGACGATAAACCTTGAAACTGCAGGTAATAGTAAATTCTTCCCACCTTTGGTTTTAGTAAAATAATACGGGTGGAGATAGTACCCTTTCTCGGGGCGTTGAATCGATTTCAGAAAACCTCTTGTCGCTTTCTATTATAGTTTTTGTTCTATGGGTATCAACGTTCAAACCAGAAACAGTTGATTTCTACCTCTTCCGTCAATAGAAGGTTAATGGAGAAGATGGAACCTATTCTTGGGACACTGAATGGATTTAAGAAAACCGTTTCTCGATACCTCGTATCGTTTTCGCCATTTGTGAAGCAATATTAAAACTGGAAGTACTTGCAAATTTCAACTACTTCAGGTCTTGGTAGAATGATACGAATGATTATAGCATGTTTCTCGAGACGCTGAATGAATTTCAAAAACTGCTTGTTGCTATCTATTATCGTTTTTGTTCTACGGGGATCAACACTGAAACCGGAAATGGGTGATTTTTACCACTTCCGATATTAGTAGAGCAATACGAGTGAAGGTGGTATCCTTTCTTAGGACGTTGAGTTGATTAAAAAAACGCTTGTTGCTATTTGTTATAGTTTTTGTTCTATGAAACCGGAAATGGAAATGTTGTAACCGGAAATGGTTTATTTCTACCACTTCCAGTTTCAATAGAGAATTAATAAAGATGATGGAACTTACTTTTGGGACGCTGAATCTATTCCAAGAAACTGTTTTTAGCCATCTCTTACCGTCCTTGCTATATGTAAATCAATATTGACACCGGAAATCCTAGTAAATTTGAACCATCTCTGGTTTTGGAAGAATGTTACTGAGAATCATATCAAACCATCAACAGTAAACATCGACGTAGATTTCTTCGATAATATTTAACACCGACAGTACATTGCATCAACTACCAAAACATCGACTGTTAAATCATCGACAACAAAAACAACAACCAAATATCGACAACCGAAACATCGTTGGCCAAATCATCAACTATCAAATCATTGACAACCGGAACATCGGCAGTCAAAGTATCAACAACCACATTATTGAGAATCGAAATATCGACAGGAATAATATCAAGAACCAAAACATCGACAGTACATGATATCGGTACAAATATCGACATCCATAACATTGACAACCAAAACATAGATGGCATATAATATCGTCTGCCAAAATTAAGGACACATAAATTGACATGTAAAATAATAGTTGTGTAATATCGAAAACCAGAAAACGAAGAGTACATAACATGATCCAAAATACCAATGATACAAAATATCTACGAAACAGCACGAACATCGATAACCAAAACATCGACAATAAGGAACTCTTGACTTTTAATGTTGACAAAATGCTATTAACTATAAGGTGGGAATAATACATTCTTTATTTTAACTTGTGTGCAACCTACGAAAGAGGAAATGTTGGTAACTAATATTTACATGATACCAGTGAAATTTTGGAAGGCTTTGTTCTCCCGAAATAGTCAACTCTCACTCCCATAGTTAAGATTAATTATGATTACATGTCACTCTTGCGCAAGGCATGTTATTTAGCAAATCGTGCCTCGGTGTGGACTGTCACATTTTGATTTTGCTACCGGACAAAGTTTTTGGAAAGAAAGCCAGCATTGTACAGCGGTATACAACACAAGAAACAGACACACACACACACACACATATATATATATATATATATATATATATATATATATATATATATATATATATGGGCAACTGAAGATCTTCACGCTGTGCATTTCAGAGGCTTCCAATATCTTTTTTCGGTCAACATTCGAACTGGATTTGTAGACCAGCTGATGATCCATATATCTTACCTTCACCTGTTAACGGACAATATTATCTGACATTTCTGAAAAAAAA
This sequence comes from Thermobia domestica, assembly GCF_964235325.1. Classification (NCBI taxonomy): domain Eukaryota; kingdom Metazoa; phylum Arthropoda; class Insecta; order Zygentoma; family Lepismatidae; genus Thermobia; species Thermobia domestica. The sequence goes on from NC_137455.1 coordinate 258,458,777, forward strand.
AAAAAAAAAAAAAACTCTTGGAAGATATTTCGTTGGTAGTATGTAAGTGTGATTTCAGCATGATGGCGCAGCTCATTTCATTGGAGAAGTTAGTATCTCCACAACATATTTAAAAAGAAATGGATCGATCATGGCGGTCCAGTGACTTGGCTTGCGCGCTCACCAGACTTGACACCTCTGGAGTTTTTCCTTTGGGGTTCCATGAAGGAGCTTGTTTATGATACTCCAGTGGAAACTTAAAACTTTCGTTGGAAGAATTGTGACAGCTGCAGCACAAATATGTGAAACACCAGGTATCTTTCAACGAGTTCGTCAAAACTGTACAAGAAGATATACAAGGTGTTCTAATGTCGGTAGACACCATTTTGAATAATTTTCTTAATGTCAGCAGAAATTACGTTATAGTACAGGGCAGGGATGTAATGGGGCGTATACGGGAGTATACGGCGTATACCAACCTAAAATGTTTATAGTCCAGCGTATACTCACCTTAATTTTACAAAAGAATGAGAGTAAATTGGGGTGAGTATACGCCAAGTAGTCTTGCGTATACGCTATACTTTTGAAATCCATCGAGCGTATACACACCAAAAATTCTAGCATTACACCACTGGTACAGGGGGATTACACTTCATGTCCAACGTGGCTTTTTCTATTGTTTTGGCCTCAAGATAATTACAAACTGATGTCATTGTTACTTTTGTGCGATTTCTGGCCTCCGGACAACTAAAAACCCGTCATTATTGCTTTTCTGTGGTTTTTGGCCTCCAGACACTTAAAAATCCATGTCATTGTTGATTCTTCTTACGTTTATCGCCTCAGAAAAATTGAAAACCCATATCATTGTTGCTTTCTCTGCGGTTTTTCGCCTCAAGACAATTAAAAACATATCATTGTTGCTTTCCCTGCAATTTTTGGCCTCAGAACAATTACAAACTAATGTGGCATCATTTGGACGTGGTGTAAGGACATTTTACTAATTGTTACAACTTCTGACTGATTGGACGCGAACGAACAAGTTGGAAGAGTTTCGTTGGTTCTTAGAAGGATTAGGAAAAGGACGGGGATCTGCTTATTAATGAAATGTTTACAAGATCGGTGATGTGGCAGTCAAAGCACAAGTTGCATAGCAGCTGAGGTGTCTCTGAGCAGATGTGGGAAGTGTTTTAAAAATACAGTATAAAACTTACTGCACGTACATTGAGAATACCGAAACTATCGTAATAATGTCAGTTTTATGAACATATGGTTAGGATTGTAATGATATTTATTTATGTTGTATTTTCTTGTACGTTTTATATACGTAGGCTCTACATCTAAACAAATCACAATTTAATGCCGAAAATTGGAGAACTGCGTCACTTCGATTTGCGTTCTGTCTGTTCGTCTAGCTCTCGAAATTCGCTTCTAATTCTTTGACGCACAGTGTGACATTTTGGCAATCTAGGAGGACAAAATTATGATATCAAGAATCTATCACATTAAAGTGACGTAAGGTACGTTTCCGGGGTATAATAGTAGAAATGATTGAACCCATGCTATTGAACCCTATATTTTTTTTAAAAATAGCAATCGTATCAAATCCACGACAACACTAACAACTTTCGTGGACACACATTAAATAAAAAAGGAAGAAAGAGTTGATCACATACAGAAAAACTAAAACGGGGGGAAAGTTGATTGTAAAAACCAGTAATGACCATTAGTTATTGAAACAGAGAATGGATACATGATTTTTTTTTTTTTTTTTTGCCTCCACTTCCCCCTTTCTTGGGCAAGTTCTTTTGGTCTTATTCATGGCAGACGCAACTTCCCCTTACCAAATTGTTCTCTCTCTGCTACTTTTCCTTTTATTTCATTTCTTTCTTTGTCTCATCTTTTCTTGTTTGAAACTTCAACAGGATGAGGAGAGGCTGCTCTTTTTTTTTTTTTTTACCTTATACCTTATTACGTTAAGCCATGACATTTTCTTTTTTTTATTAATTTATAATTTATTATTATTATTATTTTACAAAAGAAAAAGGAAACATACAAAGTTCGTCATGCAGTGGACTCGCATAATTAAGAATAAAAAAGAAACAAGACTGAAAAGAGAACAAAGAAACAAAAAAATATTTAGTAAGCTGACTATTTTTGGTGTCCTATTTCTTATTAGTTTTGTTTAGTATTTGTGTATGTTTTCATTTATCACATATTCCACTTTATATAACAGCACAAAACACAAAATATAACATAATTTGGACTATAAAACTCTACAGGACAATCAAACACTATGTTGACTTATAAATTATTCACACATCACTCTCTGAACCACTACTGCTGAGTTCGTTAGCCGATGAAGATCGATATTCGTTGGAAGTGTGCAAAGAAAGCTCATCCAATAAATCGATTACCTCTCTTTCGATACGACCATGTTTTATTTTTGAAGGAAATCGTCTTGCACCTGTTTCTTTTTTTAACCAACAATGCGTTTTTTCTCGGGACTTCGTGCCTTCCAACTTTGTGTGTCAAGTTTGTAATGAATGTGAAGGATGTATTCAAAGAAACGTATCCAAGCATGAAGAGAAGAGAGACCAAAATAAGGAAGCCCTTATTTACGGTCCTGTTCGATATTGGAAATAAATCATTTATTTCAATCGTCTTCACCCCACACGCAAGTTTGAGTAGAAGCACATGATGAAACTTCATTGCAAACTTTACCGTCTATCTTGCAGAAAATTACTGTAAGTCTCACAAAAATATCCTGTTACTTACATGTACCTTCGTAAGTTTCAGTTTAGTAATTTGATCCTATATTTTCCTTACTTCTGCCGTTACTACTTCAGCTGTCTCCTTCGCGAAAACAAACTTTATAGGTCGGCAGAGCAATGTTGACATGGCGCGGGGTTGTTCCACAACAACTTTGCTATCTTTTGCACGTAATTGGATGGGCACCATGGAAATCGAAAAAAGGCTTGCGTGTGATGCGTTTCGAAAACTTTTGCCTGTATCTGGTATGTTCAGAACCATAACAACCCCACTTCACTACAAGTTCCAATACACTATTCATAGGTAAATTTGCATGCACTAAAACTTCCTGTACATCTACTAATTTGTTGATAGTGTGTTCTAACAGCGATTTTAAGGGAACTTCTGCAGGCACGTCTGTAACAAGTATTCCTGGCGGATAACATTTCTATTTGGAAGATTTTACTTTACGATATGATTTCTACAGCTAGTCTTCAACATTTTGGCCTGGTCGCGAATAACATTGTATTGGTGCGTTGAGAGATTTAAGTCCACCATTAAAGCAACAGCTTGTTCTGGAGAGAGTTCAGGTGACCTTAGGCTTCGAAGGACCAACTGACGAGACTTCTTAATCCTAGTTGCTCTCTGGGGAGAGGCACTTGAAAGTTCACAAAAAGTTTGAACCAGAAAGCCTCTTTCCTTCTTGTCTAAGTTTTAGTTCAATGGCCAACGACAGTTCCTCATGGGTTGTTTCTTCAATCAGACTCTTCACTTTACGTTTCTTTGACTTTCGGCTGCAGTAACTGAAGGACTTATGTGGCCTTCCAACATGACCTTGGGATGTACTAGACTGCGATGTCATGAGATTAGAAAATTGAAGACTACCTTTAAGTCAGGAGGAATTATTTTGCAGAAAACGTTCGCGATGTCTTGATACTGTCTTCCACTTTACTTCAAGTTTGTAACTAAACGTCCTAAGTGTCGTCTTAATAGATGATAAATCATAATCAGATAATGGGAAGCAGCTCAACATGCGTCAGTAAGGCATCAAATCTCGTTACACTTGAATTATGTACCCATATCTCAAATAAAGTGTGATACGGAATTCGTAGCACCATTGTAATTAAAACCAAAATCCTTTAAGTTGGCAAATTTGCGCAATAACACTTTTCACTTTTCAAAAATCTGAATTCTGAGCGGCAACTTATATACAATTTAACACTGGAATGATGCGGAATAATGTACCAAAACTCAAAGCTCTTTTTTACATTTCAATATAATTGTGTGATTAATCGAGTTATCCGTACTTTGTTTTAGAACGAACAGAATGTTTTGAAACGAAACAGTACAATTCAGAACACACGTAATACAACCACCACTACATGCCCTCTTTCTATTTGGTGTTACATGACTCGTGTGATCCACACTGGGCAAGCGAAGTCGCATCAGAGATTTTCGAACGCGCACTGCGAAACCACTGAGCAGGTGTTTTGATTATGATATGGAAGGAATTGATTCTTTGGAGTGCGATTGATTCAATGTGGTAAGTTGTTTATCATTATTATTTATTAATCGTTGTGGTGTGGATTTCTTTTTTTACTACGTGAGTTTGCAACATCAGTCGGCAGTATAATAGAAGCGCGATCTGTTCTACATTTGTTTTTGATGCTCAACTTGGCATCGCTGTTCCCACTTGGCCATCGCAAGACCAACAGTCCACTCTTAAGTCTGGATAAGCTATAGAACCCCTATTATACTCAGGATTCGAATCCATGAATCAGCCTGCTAAAGATTCCTTTAGTTTCCCTCAAAACACGCCAGACAAATACTGGGATAGTACCTCAAGATTAGAAGACAAAAAAAAATTTTTTTTTAAAAAAAAGGTTTATTAAATAAATGTTTTTAAAAATAAGAAGTAGGTTTATTTTGGACGAACTGAAATGTTTGAAACTTTTTTTTCAGCTGCCAACTTCCTCTTTTACAAAAGATTTTACGATTAAAAGACCTTTGTAACATGCGATAATTGTACTATACGACACATACTTCACCATATAACGCAAGAATAATTCGGGAGCTTTCCGATCTCTTTGTAATGCAACTCTTTTTCGTTTTTGCATAATTATCCAAGTGTAGTAATGATAAAGATGGAGGTAGATCTTTAGTAATTTCATTTTTAGATGAGGCGTTTGGAATGTCTTTGATTCAAATTATGATATTACAAGAAAAATAGTGCTTATCATAACAGCATATTTTGTTTCCTGCAACTCTTTTTAGTTTCTATGTTTGCAATTATCCAAGTATAGTGTTGAGAAAATAGCTTTATCCTTAGTAATTCCCTTCTTTAAGTTAAGCATTTTAGATTGCTAATTACCTGACACATGGAGAAAAATATTTGTTTGTGTGTACTAATACGCAAGAACAGGAGAAATGTAGTTGCATTATTTTTTATTCAGATTACAATTGAACATCGTTACAGCGAATATGATCAAGCGTGAACAAAATTCATAATGTATGATTCCCAAACATTTTGCGAAATACAGATATACCTCTTGATAAATAAATATTTAGGCCAATTTTGGAACTAATCGACTACTGAGAAACACGACTGAAGAAAGTAATTATGATTACATTAAGACTATCATTTCAATTGAAGTTTTAGAGGACATTTTTAAAGGAGAGTACTGTCTTTTTTATATAGGTTTACCTCCCTCAAAAAAAAAAAAAAAAAAAAAAAAGTGTATTCTTGGGCTGAGGAAAATTGCAATAACCCTCGTACAAGTAGATGAAAATTACGTTGGATAGTGACGGGAAAATTTTACCTAAATATTGAATATGACGGGAGTTATATATAAAGGCACGTGCGTTTCCTCTGCATCTCGTACATACAATGCAGAGAATAATCAAATAAATAAATAAAACCAAGCGGAAAATCCCATTATCAAAGGAGCGAATTGTATATTCAATTGTATATCATTCACAAAATCGTGGATAATTGACACCTCTTGTTGCTATAGTAACGATAAGACAAACACATTTACAGGGTGCAACAAAGTAAAACTTAGCAACAATAGAAAAATGCCAGAAATTCCTATGTAGAATAATGCATATAATAATAGGATATCATGCACATAATAATACGATAATCAGCAGTGAGCCTACATTTCAGTAACTAAGAATTTCGCATCACAAACAGATATGAACAACAAGCGCTAAGCGTAGTAGATTATATTCGCTCCTTAAAAAGATTCAATCTACTTTTAAATATACATAAATTTCACTATGAGACATAACTGGAAGCTTTCGAAATGTGGGTGTGAAAAGAATGGAGAGAATTAGGTGAGTTTTGATTTTAGTTTAGCGTCCCTTTCAGCAGTGAGGCTATATAAGACGTGGACCTACTAATTAACATGGAATCCGAACCACATGAGCTCCCGTCGGAAATCGAACCCGGGTCTCCCACGCCAAAGGCGCGTACGCTAACCGCTTAGCCACGAGGAAGCTCGAGAATTAGCTGACAAGTAAAGGGTTCCAATGGATGAATCGAGTTGCGGGATGAGACATAGTGCGCTTGATAGAGGATGTGAAAATATGTATATGTGCAAAGTTATAGCGGCTGAGCGCTATAAGAAACGGAGAGGGAGGGGGTCAAAGTTGGAGGGAGAAGAGCTATGTTATGTTATTGAAATACATTAAATAAACTGTTGAATCTTGAAAATAGTGAAAGATAGGCAACGCAAACGATGGTAGTTTCACATATTGGCAAAAGAATGGGCGGAGTAGATGATGAACCTCCGCCGCCATCTTAAAATTCGCCATTTTTTTTCAAATGGAAAGATAGTCATGTGATATATAAATTAGGGCAAATCTGTTCTCAAAAAGTCAATTTAGTGATCGTTATCTCTACTTATTTGGAAGATTTAGTGTCATCTTTATAGTTATTTACGAAAATCTAGGACTGATACTCGTGTTGAAAATTGGATTATCAGGAAAACACATATAAGTTAAACATAACCACAAGTCAAGAAAACTAACAGTGAAATTTGATATTCAAGTTGTATATTATTACATTATTATTATCAAATTACTGTTGGATATCAAATGTCACTGATAGTTTTCTTGGCTTGTACATATGTTTAGCTTACATGCTTTTTCGTGATAATCCAAACCTTCAACATATGAGTATCAGTCTCCTAGATTTTCGTAAATAACTATAAAGATGGCCCTAAATATTCCAAATAAGTGCAGATAACGATCACTAAAGTTCACAATTGACTGTTTGAAAACATGCTGGCCCTAATTGATATTCACATGACTACCTTTCCATTTCAAAAAAGTCACAGATTTCAAAATGGCGGATTTTGAGATGGCGGCGGAGGTCTATGAACTGCTCTGCCCATTCTTCCTTTTCCAGTATGTGAAACTACCATCGTTTGCGTTGTCTATCTTTCACTATTTTCACGATTCAACAGTTTATTTGAAGTAATTCAATAACATAGCATAGCCCTTCTCCCACCAACTTTGACCCCTCCCCCTCCGTTTCTTATGGCGCTCAGCCGCCATAACTTTGCACATATACATATTTTCACGTCCTCTATTAAGCGCATTATTTCTCATCCTGGAACTCGATTCATCCATTAGGACCCTATACTTAAGAGTCGAGCAGAAAACAAATGAAAAGGTCTTAGAAATGGTGGGGGAGAGAAGAACAATTTTAGATTATATTAAGAAGAGGAAGAGAAATTGTGTGGGGCATTAGCTAAAAGGGAACTGTATCATGAGGGACGTAGTAGAAGTTATGGTGGCAGGGAGAAGGAGGGGGCGAAGGAGATTACCACTAATAAACAATATAAAAACAGGAAAATCGTACGTGAATATCAAGAAATTAGCGGAAGACGTGGAGAATGGAATAGACCAAGGGCCAAGGGGGTGATAATCCCCCCCCCCCCCGTAGGGAACTTTTGCCACTATATTAGAAATGTTCCTTAGGGTTCTTAGAATCAAAAAATAGTTGTTGGCCAACATATAAGTGCAACACCTGGGTCCTGGGGCCCTTAACCCTTTAGCACCCGTGTATATTTACAGACATCGATGGGATCTCTTTAAATGACCGTAGATCAGACTGTTACTCCAACACTGGAACAAGTTATACCTCGATCGATTTGTAAGGCTGTAGGCTTTCAGTTTACGTTATGAACGGAACATTTCTGTGTACAAGGGAAAACTAATTGAGGGATATTTAAGAAAATTTCCCCTAAAAAGTCCCTTCTCACGATTCTTTTAGTTATGTGGCAACACTGCAAACTACGTGAATAATAAAATGTATTTAGGTGTCCCATTTTATGTTCAACTTCCAATGAAAATTTCATCTTGATCCTCAAATAGCAGCAAAGGAAATTTGTTTTTTAGTTTTTACAGAGTTCATAATAATAGATTTTCATGAAAGTACGAGTATGACTTTATGTCAATGTTCCGACCGTCAGTGCAACACTGCAACAAGTTATACCTCGATCGATTTGGAAGAGTGTAGACTTTCAGTTTACGTAACGAACGAGACATTTCTGCGTACAAAGGAAAAATAATTGAGGGACGTTTAAAAAAATTTCCCTAAAATAGACCCTTCTCGCGATTCTTTTAGTTATTACGTGGCAACACTGCTAACTAGGTGAATAATAAAATGTAGTTAGGTGTTCTGTTTTATGTTCAACTTAAACTGAAAATTTCGTCTTGATCCATCAAATAGCAGCAGAGGAGATATGTATTTTATAGTCTTCACAGGGTTCATAATAATGGATTCTCATGGAAGTACGAGTATGACTTTGTGTCAATGTACAGTTATTACGTGGCAACACTGCAAGCTACGTGAATAATAAAACGTATTTATGTGCCCTATTCTATGTTCAACTTAAACTGAAAATTTCGTATTAATCCACCAAATAGCAACGGAGGAAATATGTATTTTATACTCTTCATAATTTTCATAATAATTGATTTTCATCGAAGTATGAGTATGACTTTGTGTCAATGTTCCGTTTTATTTTTCTATAGAAAACAAGTGATACAAATTATTTTAGTTGATTTCCTTATTCGTTATATTATGACAGATTCCCAGTACCGAGAAATCCCACAGGAAGGTTTTATGATTTGTTCGTCCATGGTATAATATAAATAATTTCAAAGCAATAATTTTACTATTTGCGGTTACATTATGTTCCTTTGAAAATACTTGTTGTTCTACTATTCTACAATGAATACACTTCCAAACATGTCTGCTGATATGTGAAGTTATCAAACAACTCGTGAAGTTATTGCGTAGGGTACGTATTCCTGTTACATGTGCACACAGACAATCGCACTTAATATAGTATGTAGTTTTTTAATTGCCGTAATATTAAATAATTTGTTACATTCTTTGTGTTCTTGTCTGTCTGTAAGTTGATAATAGCAGCACATTCGCCCTAAAATCCACGTGGATTCTTTGAGTTTAACGTCCCGTTCAGCAGCGAGGCTATATGAGACGTGGACCTACTGATTAACGTGGAACCCGAACCACATGAGCTCCCGCCGGGAATTTAACCCGGGCCTCCCACGCCATAGGCGCGTACGCTAACCGCTTAGCCACGAAGAAGTTCTAAAATTCACGTGATCTGTTATTCTGGAAAGAATGACAAACAAAAACAAGCCAGTCAGACAGACGACAATTGCAACAAGAAAAAGGATTACTGTTGGGAAAAATCGAAAATTCTGTGTAATATACTACGCATAAAACGAAATTGAAACGACGACAAATTTCATATTTAAAAAAAACTTCCATAAGAACTTTCAGGTCAAAGTACTGCGGCAAAACTGCACCGCTTAACATCAAATTGCATCCAAATTCCTACAGAATACGACACAAACACGGTCTATTCCTGGGACTACCAAAGTTTCATAAAATTACCACGATTGCTAAGTCAGTCTGCTGAATCATGTGTGGCCGAAAATTGTACTCTCTTAGTGGATAATTCACCATATTTGAAGCGTACTGTTATACGGCAACGGCAGTATATAGCAGACATCCTGTTTAACTAGGAGCAGTGCGTGTTTGGCCAGAAATAGAGCTAAAATTGGGATCACGAAAAAAGGGAGTTTTATGGGAAACTAGTGACATGTGTCATTAGAATAGCTGAACGTGTCATTAAAGGAACACCTATTCGATAGGAAGACGAATCACTATTGTTACAGATTCAAAAAGTGGATTTCATAGCAGCCGAAATGAGGTACCACAACTTGTACCAGATCGTCGAGCTGAATTTGTTCATGGAACAAACATACCTAAAGATAAATTCATTAAAGGCACAGTCTGTGCAGGTATGACTAAGTGTTTTGTTATTGAAACAGATTTACTGTTACTGCGAGCCAGTCTCAATCACCACCAACAGGTGTGAGTTCCTTCGTGGCCGCCTACTGCGGGAGTGCTACATTCCAAGAGCTCAGATTTACCTAATCTCTCATGCAGTTTATATTTACCCTTATAAGTGGAAGTGATAAGCAAATGCTCGGAAATTATCACATCAAAAGGGGTAGAACAAAGATTCATCTTTTATGACTGATGGCTGGAGGTCATCACCGCTTTCGGCGACATAATCACACATTGTTTTTTATAATGTAAATATTTGTGAATATGAAGATGAGTGGCACGTATGGTTGAGTAAAGTTATTAATTCTGTTCTGCTTGTGAGATATCTGACGGTTATACCTAGGAGCATCTTTTTTGACACCAATCATGGTACACCTCAAGCAGCTGAACAAACATCTTGCCTTAAAAATTTGGAGACACGGGTTTTCCGGTATTACTTGCAGCTAAAAGGATAGATATAAACTTAAAAAGAAGATGTTATAATTCTAAGCTCATGGCATGTAGCAATTTTACCTGGTAAGCCACGAAAGATGTGAAGCTTGTCCATGGTGAATAATAAAAGCTCACAGTAACAATAAAGCTGCTTCAATAACTAAAACACTTACTGACATACCTGCACAGACTGTGCCTTCAATGAATTTATCTTTAGGTATGTATCTTCCATGAACAATTTCAGCTCGATGATCTGATACAAGTTGTGGTACCTCATTTCGGCAGCTATGAAATCCACTTCTTGAATCTGTAACAGTAGTGATTCGTCTTCCTATCGAATAGGTGTTCCTTTAATGACACGTTCAGCTATTCTAGTGACACATGTCACCAGAGTTTCCCATAAAACACCCTTTCCCTTTTTTCGTGATTCCAATTTTACTTGAATACTTTGACCTGAAAGTTCATATATATATATATATGAAATTTGTCGTTGTTTCAGTTTCGTTTTATGCGTAGTGTATTACACAGAATTTTCGGTTTTTCCCAACAGTAATCCTTTTTCTTGTTGCAATTGTCGTCTGTCTGCCTGGTTTGTTTTTATTTGTCATTCTTTTCCAGAATAACTGAGAACACGTGGATTTTAGGGCGAATGTGCTACTACTATCAATTTACAGACAGACAAGAACACAAAGAATATAACAAATTATTTAATATTATGGCAATTAAAAAACTACATATTACATACTATATTAAGTGCGATTATCTGTGTGCACATGCAGGGCCGTGCTGTGGGACGGCGAGCGGGACAACGGCCCCGGGCGCCGAAGGGGAGCGAAAAATTTGGGAGAAAAAGGAAAAATTGCTTGGAATATAGGTATGGGGGCGCCGTCGTATACTCTCGCCCCGGACGCTGATTTTCCACGGCACGGCCCTGTGCACATGTAATAGGAATGCATGCCCTACGCAATAACTTTGAGAGTTGTTTGATAGCATCACATATCAGCAGACATGTTTGGAAATGTATTCATTGTAGAATTGCAGAACAACAAGTATTTTCAAAGGAACATAATGTAACCGCAAACAGTAAAAATATTGCTTTGAAATTATATATTATACTATGGACGAACAAACCATAAAACCTTCCTGTGGGATTTCTCGGTACTGGGAATCTGTCATAATATAACGAATGAGGAAATCAACTAAAATAATTTGTATCACTTGTTTTCTATAGAAAAATAAAACGGAACATTGACACAAAGTCATACTCATATTTCAATGAAAATCAATTATTATGAAAATTATGAAGAGTATAAAATACATATTTCCTCTGCTGCAATTTGATGGATCAACACGATAGTTTCAGTTTAAGTTGAACGTAGAATAGGACATATAAATACATTTTATTATTCACGTAGCTTGCAGTGTTGCCACGTAATAACTGTACATTGACACAAAGTCATACTCATACTTCCATGAAAATCAATTACGAGCCCTGTGAAGACTATAAAATACATATCTCCTCTGCTGCTATTTAATGGATCAAGACGAAATTTTCAGTTTAAGTTGAACATAAAACAGAACACCTAATTACATTTTATTATTCACCTAGTTAGCAGTGTTGACACGTAATAACTAAAAGAATCGCGAGAATGGACTTTTTTAAGGAAATTTTCTTAAACGTCCCTTAATTATTTTTCCTTTGTACGCAGAAATGTCTCGTTCGTTACGTAAACTGAAAGCCTACACTCTTCCAAATCGATCGAGGTATAACTTGTTCCAGTGTTGCAGTAACAGTCTGATTTACGGTCATTTAAAGAGATCCCATCGATGTCTGTAAATATACACGGGTGCTAAAGGGTTAAGGGACCCAGGACCCAGGTGTTGCACTTATATGTTGGCCAACAACTATTTTTTGATTCTAAGAACCCTGTTCCCTAGGGGGTGGGGGAATTATCACCCCCTTGGTCTAGAAGCTTCTCAGTTGCGGCAAGTGATCTGTCAATAATGGCAGAATACCTATGATGATGGTGATATTTCAATAAAGTGATCACATGTATTTCAATTTAAGTCTGGGAACTGTTATTCTTCAATCACCTGCAAAATAGTAATTGAACATTAAAATTAAATAAAAGACAATAATTTGGTCAATAACAATTGAATTTTAATCTTAACAAAAAATAATAAAATAACTTTAGTATTGACATTGTTTTACTGAAAACATTCACATTTGTTTTACATCTGTACATCCAAATACCTTTATCAACTTTTTTCTTTGCTTTTCTTCTTTTGGATGTACTTGTCACAATCTCGCAACAGTTCTTGCGCATCCTCATAATGTACTTGCTTACATGCATTTTCAATTGTCAACCACACATATTCACGATGCTCTTCCGACAATCTGATCGGACAATCTGGATTTATCAGCTTTGCTAGCCAATATGTAACTTTCTTTTGTTTACCTCTCGCTTCATACTGAAATATAAAACAAATATATTAATTATAGAACTAAAAGGTTCTATAATGTCACTGAATCTGTAAGTAAAGCTAATTCCTAATAGTTGACACTCGTGCGCTCCACTACATGCGCTGCCTACCTAACGTTCATAGATGGCACTAGCGTGCAGGCAATTTACAGATTTTATTATTATTATTATTATTATTATTATTATTATTATTATTATTATTATTATTAGACAAAGGCTCTTAACTACGTTTAAATGTAAGCATTAATACTATTAACGTAACCGCAAATAAGTTTGTGAACAAACAAACAAAAAAAGTTAAATGTAAAGAATTACAACTTTTAAGTAAGAACGTTTTTAACTTTTAGTTCAAAGGGAAATATTACCAAACGAAAAGTGACAGAAGTTATCACTTAAAAATACCGTCGCTAATAACTCTTTAGAGTCACTTTGTAGGTACTATTTAATATATTGTTCTCTCACAGAAAGTATCTTTACCCTCGTTAACTACAAATCTCATAACCTCTTTGCGATTCTCCATAATACACATTCAGGAAAAAATAAGCATCCATTCATGATTTCTCCTTTTTATATCAATAAAAAAAAATCATTTAACTTCCAATATATTAATGTGAACTGATCTGAAGGTACTGCTTATTCATTTCATTTCTAATTACCTACCAAGCAAGATAAAAATTCTTTACTTTATTTTAACCACACTTATACCTTAGTAAATCTTTTTAACAATGGAAAGTCCACAGTCACAAAAGGAAAATAAATTTCGCAAAATCAATATATCCTTAAAATATACTTTTTATTTTAATGCTATGGCCATTTTCCCCCCATTTATATTTTCACCTGATAGTTTCTCGTGAAATCTAAAACAAGTTACTTTTGTCTCGCTGTTAACTGGGAATGGACTACTATCTATCTATCTTATATATATATATATATATATATATATATATATATATATAGATGGTGATCAGAAAAATGGAAACACCTCAACGAAATTGCAACTTACCAGATTAATATGGTGTCGGGCCACCTTTCGCCTTCAGAACAGCCTTGATGCGACGTGGGATGGAGGCATAGAGGTCGTGAATGGTAGCAAGTGGAATTTTACACCATTCCTCGTGCAGGGCATCGGCCAGTTCTGTGAGAGAGGATGGAGGTGGAAATCGTCGCCGGAGTCATGTTTCCAAGACGGACCACAGATGTTCAATTATGTTGAGATCTGGGGATTGGGCGGGCTAGGGGAGGTGTTGAACTTCATCCCGATGTTCCTCAAACCACACTGTACCAACGCCAGCAGTGTGAATGGGTGCATTATTATCCTGGAAGATGGCGTCATTGTCCGGGAACATCGGGACCATAGGATGCAAGTGGTCTCCTAAAATTGCGACATAATCGTTGGCAGTGATTCGTCCGCTAAGTGTGACCACAGGACCCAATGAAAACCATGATATGGCGGCCCACAGCATCACCGAGCCGCCGCCATGTTTCACAGTTGGGCGGAGACACTGCAGATCATAAGCTTCTTTGGGCGTTCTCCACACATAAACACGGACCGTGGTTGGGAATAGGGTGAAGGATGACTCATCCGACCATATCACACGTTTCCAGTCCTCAACGGTCCAAGTTGCATGGTCGCGGCACCATTTGCGGCGTGCGAAAGCGTTATGGTCCCTGATGAGCGGTTTGGCCCGTGCAACACGACCCCGTAAGTTCATGTCATGTAATTCGCGGCGGACTGCGATTGTCGAAACAGGGTTGGGGAGGTGCTGATTGAGTTCCTCCGTCACTTGCTCCGCAGTGGTACGACGGTTCTGCGTGACAATGCGCTTTAATATCCGGCGTGACCTGTCACTCATGATTTTGCTTCCGCCCACTGTTCCGCTTTCCCGATGTGGTTTTCCCGTGTGTTGTGTAGGCCGTCATCACCTTCGACACTGTCCCACGCGACACACCTAACACAGTAGCCACTGCCGTCACACTCACTCCACATAACCGCGCACCAACAATTTGCCCTCTGAAAATCTGAGAGGTTTCCCATTTTACACTACCTCCGTCTGCTACAGCTACTGAACACTGCTGTTCCACTGCGCCTGACGTAGTATGGAGACCGACCTAACACACCACCACCAGTGGTCCGGCGCTGCGGGCGCCACGACACCACTGCCAACCCATACATCTGACGTGTTGCCAATTACAGGTGTTTCCATTTTTCTGATCACCATCTGTATATATATATATATATATATATATATATATGTGTGTGTGTGTGTGTGTGTGTGTGTGTGTGTGTGTGAGGGTTGTGGCAAAAGTCATGGCAACTATTTTTTTTTCTTAGAGATATGTGAGCGGATCACAAACTTCTATGTGTCGTGTGGAAGTTCTGCATGCATAGTGTGTATGCAGAAAAACAGATGGCTCTGTGATAGCTGGTAGTAGCACAGCGAGGGCTGTGAAATCAGTCAGTTGGTGAGTGTCGTGCGAGATGGAAGTAACCCGTGTTGAGCAGCGCGCTTACATCAAAATAGCCATTCTCCGAGAGAGAAATGCGATGGAATGTCACAGTGAATTAATAATGCCCTACCATGCGGGACAGTAGCACGGTGGGTAGGAAAGTTTCAGCAAGGATGTGTGTCAACCAGTGATGAGCAACGTTTGGGACGACCTGTCAGTGTGCGGTCCGACGTGGCACGTGCCGTCATCAAGCAGCTCCTGGACGAAGGCAGACGATGGACGGTACTGGAGTTGGCGGAGGCAAGTGGCATCGAGAAACGCACCATCCACAGGATATTGAGTAATGAGCTGCAACTACGCAAAATCGCATCGCATGTGACGCATCAAATGTATATACATGTGTGTGTGTTTGTTTCCCCTAAAAAAATGAAACCTTTACTGAAATGAGAATATAGAAGGAAATGGGAGAACCACGAGGAAACCCACACGGGAACAATGTTATCCACTATGAACACACGGCCTGGGATCAAACCAGGGAACCCTCGCATCAGAAATGAGTCCTCTGCTAGCCTGTTTATCCTGGAATATTCCATTAAATCTTTTACTTCAATAAAACCTACAATTATCTCAAGCTCATTAACAGCTATCATTACTCTTAAAATGTTTCCTCCCTTGATATGAAGAGCCCATGTGTCTACTACCAACATTAAAACTACTACACAACAACGTTTATAAGAGGGGTTGCTGGTAAAGATTGGGCCTTACCAAGAAAAAAATTAAGCTAAGAAGTTGAAATTAGCAGGGTATATAGGGCAGGATCTGTATATACTATGTTGCAAAATGCAATGTTCTATGATATTAACATCCTTTTCTTTTTCATTTCAGAAGTGAACATGGCAGCACCTCCAGCAAGCTTTAGTCCAGAAGAGCATAGTACCGTTATGAAGATTCTCTTTCTCCAAGAGAAAGGTGCGACGCACATCTACGATAAAATGAAACAAACTTTGCGGGACCGTGGGCCGTCATATGCAACTGTCAAACGCTGGGTGGCGAACTTCAGAACTGGTCATTTTGATGTTGAAAGTGAGAAACCCAGCGGAAGGTCTGTTTCTGTGTTTGTTCCCGAAAATGTGCAAGCCATCCAGTACACGATAATGGAAGATCACTGTATATCAGCCAAAAGGATTGCTACATGTTTGGTCATATCACGTGAAAGAGTTGGTACCATTATTCATAATGGTTTGGATATGAGGAAGGTTGTAGCAAAGTAAATCTCCAAACTTTTGACGAAAGTAACAATGCCTCCTCACACACGGCATCTGAAACACAGGACACATTCACCGCCGTAATAATACGACGGTGTTAAAATAAGAATGAATGAAAATAGAACATGAAAATAGAATATAGATTAGTGAAAAATAGTAACGTAAACATTAATCTAAAACAGTAGAAAGAATAAAATAGGTACTATGTACGGAAATGGAGAGTAAGTTGTGATGTGAAGTTATTACAAATGACTAGAGCCAGAACTGCAGTTCGCAATAGGATCCTTTCTCTGTGAGGAATGTGGAAGATTCTTTAAACCGGAAACTGCGGTGGAATGTACTACTATGAGCTCTTCATTTTGAGACAAGCAGATTGGAAGTCGGATCATTGCACGAATATCGGTTGATGGGAATCTATGTTCCAAGGTTAGATTGATGTTGAACATAGGATAAGTTTCACATTTGGGTTTCTGGAATTTCTTTGGATGAGGTACGGGGTGTTGATTGATTGATTGAAAGGGTTTATATGGGCGCGTCGACATCGAGGTCTTTTGCACCCTTCTCTGACAGGAAAAATGAAGCACCCAAGAACAAAAAAGCATAGTATCACAGATATAATAAAGTAAAAGCAAAGTCTGGAGTACGTAAAAGGTGTTCGGTCATTTATGAATTAAAATGTCATAGCATTCAAGAAATGTGCAAACTCGATACACAAACACAAGGACGGGTTAGTACACAACAGCATGTTAATCTTCTCTGCCGGGGCAGCTCGGCAATAGGTGCACACACTTGGGGCAGCCCATAATTAGTAATGAATATGACAGTGCAGTAAAGAAGATAAAAGCAAGGAAATGCTATGACAAGCATAAAACCACCATGAAAAAACACAAACGGTAGATAAAATCAGAAATAAATTAATTAAAAGAAATGTGAGAAATGCACTCACAGATCACGCAAGACGTGCAAAGTCTGCAAGTAGGTGAAAACTTGCTGGATCATCTGGACATCGTCTCCAAGCAAGGTAGACAGATCAGCTGGTTAGCCAAGGCGGGCTCACTCAGGAGCAAGAGGAACACATTCCACAAGAAGGTGGCGGATGGTCAGGAATGCACCACACTGGGTGCAGGAAGGCGGGTTCTGACGACGTAACAGGTAGCCATGGGTCAAATGGCTGTGCCCGATACGTAATCGTGCCAATCGTCGTTCTTCCAGTCTTGAAGGACGAGAACTCGTGGCCCAAACACCAAGTCGCGGCTTGACAGCATGCAATTTATTCTGAAGGTGCTCATCCCAGTTTGTCTGCCAGCGCTGAAGGAGAAGACGGTTGATTACAGGGCGAATATCAGAGCTGGGGAGCGGTGACGGATACTCAGGTCCTGTAAGGGCAGCTTCCTTGGCAACACGGTCAGCACGCTCGTTCCCTGGAATACCAGCATGGCCAGGCACCCAACAAAATTGGACATCGCAACCTGCAAGTCGTAAGGAATGGCAAGAGTAGAATTTGTTGAACTATAGGGTGCACAGTTGACACATCCGTGAGACTATGTAAAGCGCTGCTGGAGTCAGAGCACAGGAGAACATGTCGGAGATGGCGTCGACGAATATAATGCAGAGTCTCCAGAATAGCAACCAATTCAGCAGTGAACACAGTGGAAGTAGGATGGAGCTTCAAGCCAGCGCTATAATCATCCGTGACGAAGGCACAGCCAACAGAATCTTCATGCTTCGAACCATCCGTGTAGAAGACAGCGTAGGTACGGTACGCATCCAGAAAAGAGAAGAACTCCTGACAAAATTGTTGATTGCTGGTAACAGACTTCTTAAATTGCGTTAGATGAAAGCTGACAACTGGTGGAAGAACTGTCCATGGAGGGATGGGCAGGAGGCCCAATGGATAGATGGCAGGGACATCGAGTCCAAGAGAAGCCCCAAGGTCTATAGCACGAATGCCAAAAGGCCGGGTAGCAGTAGGTCGTGCTTGATATCTGTCATAGCGAGCACCCGCCTCAAGGGCAAAGGCCGAAGGATGGTCAGGTACGGCACGGATATGAATATAATAGCGCAGGAGCAGGCAGTCCCGACGGTGGGAAAGAGATGGTTCATGAGCCTCGACATAGAGACTAGGAATAGGGCTAGTTCGGAAAGCTCCAAGCGCCAAACGAAGGCCAAGATGATGAACAGAATCCAGATGACGTAGGATGGAAGGTCGAGCAGAACCATATGCAACACAGCCATAATCCAATTGGGAGCGGATGAGGCTACGATATAGACGCAACATCACAACACGGTCAGCACCCCACGAAAGATGGGACACCAAACGTAGTAAGTTCATGGAGCGGAGACAGCGGTACTTCAGGTCTCGAACGTGAACAGCCCAGGTAAGTCGTCGGTCAAACTCCAAGCCCAGAAAACGAACATGATCCACATAGGACAATCGAGAACAGCCAAGGAACAGCTCAGGATCATAGGCACAGTGACGAAGGCGACAAAAATGTACGCAGTGTGTTTTGGTGAGAGAAAAGCGGAAACCAGTAGTGGTAGACCATCGGTGAAGGTGGTTGAGCGCTAACTGCAACTGGCGAGTAACTGTACGGAGATCACGTGAGCGACAGTAGATAGTAAAGTCATCCACATAAAGCAGCCCATGAACAGAAGGGGAGAGCTGCGACATCACACTGTTCACTGCAACAGCAAACAATGTGACACTCAACACACTACCCTGTGGAACGCCATTCTCTTGTGGAAACGGAGCAGAAAGAGTAGCTCCAAGCTTGACTCTAAAAGAACGTTGTTGGAGAAAATTCTGGATGAAGAGAGCCAAGTGGCCACGTAAGCCCCAGAGATGGAGTTGCCGCAAAATGCCATATCGCCAAGCGGTGTCAAAGGCCTTTTCAAGGTCAAAGAAGATGGCTACTAGATGTTCTTGATGACGAAATGCATCCTGAATAGCACTTTCAAGATGCGCCAAATGATCAGTAGTGGAACGGAAGCGCCGAAAGCCACACTGAAGATTGGAAATGAAGCCATGGTGTTCAAGAAACCAGACTAAGCGGGTATTGATCATCTTCTCCAAAAGTTTACACAAACAGCTAGTCAAGGCGATCGGGCGGTAGCTTCCACTGGACGTGGCAGGTTTAGCAGGCTTCAACATAGGAATAATGTATGCTTCACGCCAGGCATCGGGGAAGGAGTCTTCAAGCCAGATGCGATTGTACAGGTCAAGAAGATGTTGCTTGCCATCGTCAGGCAGGTGCCTGAGCATAGCATAACAGATGCCATCAGGACCAGGTGCCGTGTCCTTCGTAGAATCCAAAACAGCAGTAAGTTCAGCAGTAGTAAAAGGCAGATTATAAGCTTCAGCGGTTGCAGAGCGGAACTGAAGTGGCGTACGTTCGGTGCGTTGTTTATAAGTGAGGAATCCAGCTGAGTAGTGAGTAGAACTGGATACATCCGCCAAATGACGACCTAATGCAGCAGCAATTCTGTCCTGATCAGTGACCATTACACCATCGATAATAAGGGATGGAACCGCAATGGAGGTAACATGTCCCTGTAGACGACGAATTTGCGACCAGACCGCTGTCATGGAGCTGCCAGCAGTAAGAGAAGAAACATAAGTGCGCCAGCTATGACGCTTAGCTTGCTTAATCAGATAGCGGGCTCGAGCACGAAGAAGACGAAATTGAGCCAAATTATCAGCTGTAGGAGCACGATGAAAAGTACGTAGCGCTCGACGTCGGGCCAGAATAGCGTCACGAATCTCCTCAGACCACCAGGGAACGGTGCGTTCACACCGGGAACCAGCATAGATAGGAATAGAGTCGTGTGCAGCTGCCAGGATACTCTGCTGAAAGGCCTCACAATGACCATCAACAGTAAAACGAGGTTCTAAAGTGAAATGAAAAATGATCCCAGTCTGCTCGACGTAGATTGTAGGCAGTGAACGGAGCAGAATGGATGAGCGGAAGACCATGCACAAGAATAGGAAAGTGGTCACTGCCACAGAGATCATCATGCACGCGCCAAGTAAGATGGGCACCAAGTTGAGGACTGCAAATGGAGAGGTCCAAATGAGAGTAAGTACCAGTAGCAATGTGTGGGACTGCCATCATTGAGGAGCAATGAGTTTGTGTTGTCAAGGAAAGTGGTAATCTCTTGACCTCGCGGCTCAGTACGAGGAGAGCCCCACAGTGCATGGTAGGAGTTAAAGTCACCCACAAACAGAAATGAGGATGGAAGCTGTCGGGCAATCTGTTCAAGATCGACAGCAGTAAAGACGTCATGACGCGTAAGGTAGATACAACAAAAAGTAACAGGTTGTCTTAAGAAGACACGAACAGCTATAAGCTGGAAAGCACTATTCACATGGATGAGAGCAGAATGGTAAGCATCAGAGACCCCGATTGCTACACCACCTGCTGCACGACCTGCAGTAAGCTGATCATCACGATATACAGTGTAACCAGAGAGAACTGAGTTGCTAGTAGAGGTAAAATGCGTTTCCTGAAGACAGAATATGGTAGGATGAAACAATGTCAATAACTGCTTAAATTCCTCGTAGTGAGTGGAATAGCCATTTAAATTCCATTGAAAAAGAGACATGTTCAACTAGCATCGAGAACAAGAAGCGAGGTACTGCGCTTGCCTTTTTCACGGCCTTCCACAAGGGTAAAATTATCGAGCTCCTCCTCCACCATATCATCCATAAGAGACTCGTCATCACTAGGTGGACTACGTGACGTATGCTTCTGTTTCTTCGCCCCAGGTGGGCTAGAAGACTGGATGCGTGAAGATTTCTTCGATGCCTTGGTAGAAGAAGCTGTGAAGGAGGGAGAGGCAGCCTTGGAAGCTTGAGCCTGGAGCTGTTTTTTCCGTTCCTTCTTAGTGAGGGGTTTGGTAGGAGGCTGGCTGTTTGACTGCTTCAAAAACTGGGTTATGGAGTGATTAGAGGCAGACGAGATAGAGCCAGCTGCCGGAGCGGCAGGAGGCTGAGAAGCAGGAATTGGCTTAACGATTCGTGGAGGCGAATGATCATTCAATGGAAGCTTAGGCTGCGAAGCGGATGATGATCGGTGCTTCGTGCGGGATAGTCCTGGGTTCACAGAAGAAGCAGTGGTACGGGACGCCTTGGAAGAGACTGGCGCACTGGGAACCTCAACGTCAGTCTGGGTAGCAGAATTGACTGTCTGAGTACCTTGTGATCTGCTGGTCTTTAGAAGGGAAGAGAAACTGGTGCCGAAGGTAACTGTTGGCTGTAGCCTTCGTTTAGCCTCAGCTGCGGAGATCTTTTCGATTACTATCAGTTCACGGATCTTCTTCTCAGCCATAAAATTAGGACAGTCACGTGACCAAGCTGGGTGGCCACCTTTACAATTAGCGCACTTCGATGGGGCCGCACATGGGGCCGGACCATGAGCTGCGGAACTACAATTGCCACAGATAGCAGAGGCATGACAAAAAGGGGCTGAGTGGCCAAAATGTTGGCAGTTAAAGCACCGTAAGGGTAGTGGTATGTACGGGCGGACCTTCAAACGGTGGTAAGCAACGTTCAAATGCGTTGGAAGGTCAGGTATAGCGAAAGTAATGATATAGGAATCCGTGGGCTGTACTGTACCATTTCTCTTCGTAGTAATTCGATGGACGTCTGTCACATGGCTATCCGTAAGTTCGGCACATATTTCCGTCTCTGGTAACTCTCTCAAATCGAAGCATGTGATGACTCCTTTGCTAGTATTTAACTGCCGATGAGGCTCAACCAGAATAGGAACAGGTCCTAGCTGAGTACTAGTTAAAAGTAGTTGAGATCGTTTTTCTGATGTCGTTTGAACAAGTAGCGTCCCATTTCGTAATTTACGAATATGTCCAGGAGGAAACGTTCCTGTGGCTATATGATGAAGCTGACGATGAACTATAAAGGGTGACAATTTACTTAAGGCTCCAACTGTGTCAGTTGATCTGTCTTTGATAATTAAATATCTTGGTGCAAGACCAAGCTTTTCCTCTCTCTCTCTCTATCCTGGGTGGGTGGTTGATGCGAAGCCATAACTGAAGAAAGCCCAAAATCCTCTCAGCTTCCCCGTCGTGGTTCGAAGCGGCCAACGAGGCTGGCAGGTCCTACCTGCATGACCCTTGTCAGCAAGCTAAGCTGTGACACCAAGTCAAAATGACAAGGAGGCAGAGCCACTTGCACCGCCGACTGATGGGTACTTTTGAGAGGACCCACGTCCCACCGTGTAAGGGGAGGGACCAATGGTTCATTGGAGATTCCCGCACCGCAGACTCCCAGCATTCCCTTTCAGGGCATCACTTCTTCCGGTCCTGCTGGGTGCGCATGCGCTGCACTCCTCCGTCCCACGGCCCCGGGTCCAGCGTCATCCAAGAAAATCCAAAAGCAAAACCAGTCCATAGCAAGGTTGTCTTCTAGAAAGAGCAGTCCATATCCGAGGCTTATATTTTAACGACGCTCGATCCCAGGTTTTAAATGCCGGGTGATCGGCCCGGCACAACCCCCAACCTGGAGGACCAGTGGCTGATTGCAGTTCCGAAGAACTGGGCGATGGGGGCGCTACATCCCGACGCCGGGGGTACGGGGTGTGTTTCAAGATATCTGCGTAATGGAATTGGAAACCAGATTTTATTATTAATGTTATTTCAGGTGACTAATTAAAATATAATAGCACAGAAAAACAACAGTGATCGAGTTTCAACAAAACGAGTAATGTCACGCTCCACAAAGATCCATGTTCCAAATGCTCCTGGCGGCATACGGGATGTCACAATTGACACTAGTATGTGTAAAAAGAGAATGGAGTTTTGTGAGAAAGAAACCTCAATGACCAATAAGATCGAAGTCGTCAAGTTACTATACCACAGCGAGTGGCATGAACATCGAAAGTGTGAATCAATTCACAGAGTTGATCATCGTTCAACCCTCCGGAAGTTCTGTGATGAGACTGATTATGGTTATGCTGAAACGGAAATGTTATTTTTAATCTTGACTAAGGAAGAATGTGTTCGAAATAAAAGACAAGAACCAAGCCTGAAAACAACGTAAGCACAATGTGAACGTGTTGAAAGGGACGGAGACAATGATGATGACTATTATTCAAGGATTTGATGAAGAGGGATGATAGTGAGAGGCGAGAGGACTCGCTTTAAATGTTCACCATGACTAGTGAGAGGCGAGGGGACTCACTTTCAATAAGTACCCCGAGTAGTGAAAGGCGAGGGGACTCACTTCGTTAAGCACCCTGAATAGTGAGAGGTTCAAAAACTCACTTTAATCAAGCATCCCGGTAAAATAAGTACAGAAACAGGTTTCAAATCGGTCTGCAACTCTCTCGCTGTAATCCCTGCAAATATAATTGTTCTGGGCTAACTGCAGAGCATTTCAAACCAAAAGACTTTTCTGTAATTGTAATCACCATATTGGATCCGCCATATTTAATTTTGTTAATTTTGAGGTCAGATTCTGAATCAGCCGTCGTAAAACCTCCCTAGCAGTGTGTTTTCTTCTATATTA
Organism: Thermobia domestica; assembly: GCF_964235325.1. Classification (NCBI taxonomy): domain Eukaryota; kingdom Metazoa; phylum Arthropoda; class Insecta; order Zygentoma; family Lepismatidae; genus Thermobia; species Thermobia domestica. Next base: position 258,483,050 of record NC_137455.1, read on the forward strand.
AATGATTGTTTTCAGTCTATGTTTGGAGTTTACCCCTAACATTCAAAGGATGGTTTGAACCCTTAAACCTGCACCATTGCCGAAATTTAAAAAAAAAAAAAAAAAAATGTCTATTATTTTTCGCTATTATACAAGTATGCAAGTTTCATTCAAATCGGTGAGTTACACTTTCGTAAGTCTACCATAATTCGGAATATGTAGCAGGAAGAATGTTGGTATAAAAACAATTTCAAAATGTGATTTTTCCTTATGATTTCAGATTTTTATACTTACTCGAAAGGTGTATAAATATGTACTGGTAAGATGGACTGAAAGTTCTAGGATAAGTTTATAAGGAATCAAAGCGTTGTATAGGCATCACTGATTTTTTATGTGGATCGAAAGAGCAGCTAAAGGGTTTAGATACATCTAAACATGTAAATGAAGTTGGAAGAACTGCAGCTATCAGATTTAATGTGTGTATTATCTTTGTAATCAATGTTAGAAAGTCAATGTTGAACATACGCAAATTTTACATCTGGTTAATGGTATTTCTACGGTGGAGGTGCAGCGTGTTTCAAGAAACTAGTTACCGTAACATGTGCATAAAATTCACAGGTTCTTCAATAAACCACATTGATGCAGACCGTGAAAGCATTTCCAGCTTTGGGTAAGAGATAAATCGTATAGGACAAACAGATTTACGTGTTTATGTACACAATGGAAGCCTGACAAGGCTAACAGCTGTGAACGAAAATTCGATGTATAATACGATTTGCTTTGAAGGTCTTTCAGCAGGAAGTTTTTTTAAAAAAAGGTTTTGAGTTTATTTATAACAGCTCTTCAAGAGCTTACAATGGTAGTTCTTCTTTGCAATTCCAAGTAACAAATATTATTACTACGCGATAACATAATTTTACAAAATATACACAATGGTGCTTCCGGAGCTTCACACGAAAGAGCAGAGACAATTTTACTTATTGTATAGAAAACATACTATACTACAGACAGCAAATTGATCTCGTTCCCGGTAATTCACACACTGTCAATCAAAGAATGATTACATGAAAACCAATACAGTCATATATGATTTATAAGCATTAACTGATAGCTCCTAAAAATCTCTTGTTTTACGAAGAAACAAACGATATTAAACATATATTCTCCTTAAACTCGTGATATTTACATATTTTTAAATATGATGAACATTTCCCTAAACTAAATAGCACAATTTACACTAAATTACAATGTAATATATAATATAATGTAACAAATAAATGTATACCTGCAAAACCTTTTGGAAGTCTTTCTCAATTTCTAAATCTGAGCTCATTAATCCTGTTTCTTCCGTTGTTTCCCTTACAGCAGTATCGTAATCTGACTCTCCAGGATCTACATGTCCTGAAATAGATTTAAAATATTATTTTTATCAGTAATTTTTAGTAAAATTTTCTGTATCAGATTAGATCAATCTATACAGATAGTTATCAAAACAAGTACAACACAGTCGGTGAACAACGTCAAAAGCTCCCGGCGTGTAAAGCTGTGGAACACAAACTCTGTTGCCGGTCTACTTGCCCATCAAATTTCTTTCAGATCAGAATCAGTGGTTACCACGAAATAAAGTACCACATACAAGCAGAGCCAAGCCTGCCCTTGACCGAGCTCGGTCACCAAATACAGCGATCTTTACCCCTTAGACGATGGGCAATTTGCCCAATAAATTACGTTCAGTTCGGCCAATAGATACCGAGAAATAAAGTACCACATACAAGGTGAGCCGGGTCTATCCCTGGTCGAGCTCACCACCCAACATAGTGATATTTACTACTTGGGTAATAGGCTACTAGCTCGCTAAATTTGGTTTAGATCTGACCAGTAGTCATCTAGAAATAGGAAGTATCACACACATACATCTGAAGTGAAATCGTAAGCTCTCGTATGTTTAGCAGGGAGCTAATAATGGAAAAATCTGTAGTTTGCAAACGTACTATGTATGAGGTGGTAACACTGAGGATAAGTGTATAGCGCCTGGTCATTGTTAGTGGTGCGTTAGGTGATCGTCTCTAGTATATCAGGGGGTAGAACTGAGATGAGTGTTGAAGCGGACAAATGGTGGTGACACAAAATGGAAGACCTCTCTCAGTATGGATGCATGGTCGGAGATCATGTGGTTCGGATTCCACGTTAATCAGTAGATCCATGTCTCACATAGCCTCGCTGCTGAACGGGAAACGGGACGTCAAACTCAACTCAACGACAAACATGACTGATGCCTAAATCAGAATCTCGAACACGTCACAATCATACTTCAACGCGAGTTGCATAATGTGAACATCCCCAGATGGTTTACAAATTTAAACCGCTGATCACCGCCAACAACGCTTTGGCGCGAAAATTATGTCGGGAGCATGCAAAATGGATCGCCGATACCTGCAAACGCGTAATGATTTCCTTTCACCTTATTCCCAACAATAGCCCATGTTTATGCATGACAGACGCCTAAAGAAGCTTATACTTTGAAATGTCTCCTCCCTACCGTGAAACATGATGACAGCGATTTCTTTATGAAAGAACTGGCAATACAAAATATGTCTATAAAGTGATTCGTTCTTCATGTGTGTGATTTGAACTGATGAACAAAGTGACATAAGTGGCCGAAACCGTCAAACGAAACAATTTCAGACAGAATTATCAAAGTTTATGTTTGTATATATCTTTTCAATAATTTTACTTAAAATATATGGATTTTTGTATTTAAGTATATATTGTACAAAAGCTGAATTTCAATAATAATAATAATAATAATAATAATAATAATAATAATAATAATAATCGCTCTTTGTCACAAAATCGCCTTAAAATTTTCTATGTTAAGGCTCACTCCCACTTTTTACAATTCTAGCGAATGACTTAAAGATAGTGGAGAGTAAAAATTGTAGAAGGTAAGCCAAATGGTATCTAAAAAACGCTCTGGATGAATTACATGATTTCGTTACTTCTGCTTTCAACTCTAGTGTAAGGATCTACTATCCTCAATTCTACAGCCAGTCTCAAGTAATATAGTCTTTAGTTCATAGTAGATTGATTTGTTTTATTGAGAACCGAAGAGAAACCTAAAGGAGGCCTTACTCTCATGAAGAAAGAAAGAAAAAAAATACCATGTTACGCTGTTTTTGCCGCAACAATAACACACTTCAGTAATAAATGATGATTGCCTTGCATTTTGCGATGTGCAAAAAAAGCTTTTATGTAAATATATATATTCAACTACGAAAGAAAGTTCACAAACTTGGCATTCCGATTTCTACGATTATTTCGAATTATATAAACTAACTTTTTAGAAAACATAACATCTTACTATTTAGTTTGGAGTTTGAAATATCTTTTCAGCACCGAGACTATCAGACCTGCAGCTACAGCTTAATTTGGGATCCGAAGTACATAAGCCCCCACCAGCAATCGAACCCAGGTCTCTCGCAAGAAAGGCGCATAGGCTAACGGTAGCCACGAGGGAGTTCTAATATCTTAGTACATTAATACCATCAAGAAAACAGAACAAATTTCTTACCGAATCGAAAAGATATCCGTCTACACAGATAAAATCATGTCTCTAGGAAGTGTACTAAATCACTTGAGAATGTTCAGGAAGTTATATAGCTAAGAAATTTCCCTATTACGAAAGTTATCGACTTTCATTGATTTTATTAAAGCGAATCTTTGCATAACAATATTTACAACATAGTTAATCAACTGACTTACCATTTACTTTCTTATGCCTCAAATTAACGTATAATAACAGGTTTGTTCCACGACATTTTGATCTAAAAAGTCTATTTTTCTTTAAATTTGGTTGGGCTAAGTTCAAACTTCAACTCTGATGCACCATAACTCGGGAACAAAAGGCCTGCATAACAAAATATTCCATATATATATATACTAAGGTCTACCACCATGTCAAGTTTGATACAGATCGGGTTAGTGACAGCCACAATCAATGGAGAAATTCGTTTATCGTACACTAGCATCACAGGAATACAATAACTGTCACAACTGTAACCAAAATTTTTACTTACTAAAAAAGGCAGAAAAATATATTTATTTACCATTTTCATGGGAAAATCGAACCTTCATGTTCTGGACCAGTTTCTAGAAGTTTGGTGGTACGTAACGGGATGTTCCAACGCGGAGACTGTTTTTTAAGATGGACGCCAGTTGCCCTTGCTCTCTCTGAATTTAATCCGCTTTACGCGCGAAAGGGGTTGGTCAAAAAGATACGTGCTGCCAAACAACGTCCTTATGTTGAATGTACATAAGGTGGGATACTTCTTGCATGGAAAGTACTTAGCATAAAGATCTTGTAAGAAGATGTCCTTAAATTCTTCTTTCAAAACCACGTCCTCCTGAAGTCCAATCAAGTTCTATTTGCGAAATGTTAGGAGCATAGTACACGTCAATAATGATATATCCACTGCAACAAGGCTGAAAAGTAAAAGGTATTTTAATTTCTCATTTGATTTTCCCACAGATCACACGTCCACGAAGTTCACGAGCAAATTAATTTTGTATTTGCAACTTCTAATTCAGATCATTTAATGAGAGGTAATAGCCACAAGGAACGCAAGCTCACACAGCCACTTTCATCAGCTATATCAAAGATTTTCCTTTCATGTACACGAAAAGTGCCACCTCATTTATCAAATTACAGAAACGCTGCATCATCTTTTACTTGCTCAACCATCGTACTTTTGTACAGCACATATCCTCATTCTCCATTTTCAACTTCTCTACAAATGTTTTACATTGGTGGTGATTGAGACCTTTCGACTTTTATATAAAGCTGACACAAGACACCTTTGTATTCATAATGTGGGCAAATTTAAGTGATTTTCCTGGTGTAAAATACACACACGTTATTTATTCATTTTTTTCTGCATAGTAATTCTTCCTTTATTTTCTTTACAGTCTCTCCATTTGGTCCAAACACTGAATGAGCTTCATCAGTACGCATTCCGTAGTTTTCCCATCTCAGCTGGAATTGGCAAAATCCATGTTTCACCTTCTGTAGGATATCTTACCTCGTAGAACTAGCTTTCATAGGTTCTAAGGAGAGCATTTCTTTTGTGCAATGGTATGAATTTTATCTCCTCTATCTTCCCCCAATACTACATTCCGAAGCTTTCTAAATATTTCTTCACTAACTTCTGTAATGTCCAAGTCTCCAAACCTCTACATATAGAATTTGACCAGCTTCTTCTTTAGTTAAGAGTTAAACGTGCTAGTTAGGAGCGATCATTTCTTGTTGAATAGTTCTTTGGTTATGGTAATTCTTGTCCTGATCTCTTTGGTGCAGCAAACATATAGTAAGATAGAAATACGAATTGCAAAAGTGTATTCTTTAAGACGTAATACTCCAAAAGCAAGCATTAATGAAATGCTATGTGAAAGTAGTGTAGAAAGTAATCATGCGCAACCATAGAAGTGTTGAAACGCTGTGTTACAAAGTAAGGTACGTATTTTAAGGCCAAATCAAGTTTTCTTTCGCTATTCTCGTTTATGCGCATAACGTCCTCTTCGACAAGCCTGCTCCCTATAGACGAACCTCTGCCCTCACTCGGTTAGATACCATTCGTGCTCTTTAGTGGATACTTAGCACTGGTTGGTTTCTACATGTTTTTTGCACTGTCGTTCTTATGGCATACGTCTAGCCATTGTATACCCATAAGGAGTAAGCCCTTCTCAAGTGAGTATATGCACTTAGTAATGCAACACCTCCCTTAAGAAAAACTTTCTACGGCAATAAGAGTGAAACTCCTGATAAAAGAAGTGAATATATCATGAACGTACGTAAATATGTTTACCTAAATTGAGACTTCACGACAAAATGTAGGCCTATTCTTGAAATACGGGAAAGCAATGTGATTTTTTTTTTTTTTTTTTTTTTTTTTTTCAGGTTAACGACAGCTTGTAAAACTTCACGCAAACGACTATGATAATTTCTTCAGAAACCACTTTACGAGAAGAATAATATACAAGAACATATGAGACGACAGTAAGGATATACTCACAAAATGAACGGAATACGAAAGTGCGAGACGCTACCCACAACTAGTCCTGTTTCATTTCCATCCTTCACTCCTAACTGTTAATCACAAATATTTCCTATTTTCTTTGCTTTTCTCTAAATATGTATGCATCTATATTGTATTGCTGCGCAAAATTAGTATTTTTAAACTGTTAACTATTGTAAACTACGCACTATTGACAAATAGCTAAAACAATGAATCCTTACGTTCTCACTGCGATAGGGCATACAGCTTCAAAACTGGGGAAGATTCGTGAATGAAGGAAGTTCTTTCTGTTGCATGTCTGAATAGATATTCTGCCAAATATCCACTGTTACTGCCTTAGAAAGTGTTTCTTATGAGAGGAGCTGTATTAATAAGGTGCTGATTCACTTTATGGAAAAAATACTACAGTGCGACAACATGAAAAAACTTGTACTATGTCACCACTACAAAGCACGAGTGACGCCTAACCTAGCCAGAAGCAGGAGCGTCAGCAACGATGGACATACACACCCGAGGATTGTGGAAAAAGATTTCATATGGCATAAAAATACATACCTCACGTATGTGTGTGTGGGGGAAGGGGGGGCATTTCGTCGTTCCTTCAGGAATAATCAAAGGATAGGTTTTGGACATCAAAATACTGTTCTATTTCAGGCATATCATGCTGCATTCATAAAGTAAATCTTAACCACATTAGGTTAACATACGATATAATTTTCGTTTTATTTCCTTCCGCAGTTCATTATGTTTTTTCCTCCATTAATACAGTATACAGTCCTACGTTATTTACTAAGACTGTGGATTTGAAACACTGACACATTACGCTTTATTGCCTGTTTATCTAATATCGCATCTAGAGATGTGAGGTCGAAAATTTTCCGTTCTAAAAAGATATCAGTAATCAAGTAATAAATCTTCAGCAATCATAAAATTGGTTGAATTCATGTACAGAAATGTAAAAAAGTGAAAGATCGTTTAAAGAATTTGAGAATTTTCATGGCTCAGACAATTTTCAGTACTATGTTGGAACAAGTTAAACAATTTTTCCTGAATCGAAATATTTTATGTCCTATATGGAAAAATTGAAGAAGTACAGAAAAACACCATGTAAATTTTTACTTACCAACTTGAAATGTTAGAAAATTTTCTGGTTCCCGTAATCTAATTGAAAATTATAATTTGTTACTGTCTAATTTTCCTCTACAGGAATTGTATATCTCGATGTGCAGTTAAATATAGAGGAAAATTTTCCACCTAACATCACTATACATAATATCCAAAACTGTCCGGATTATGAAAAGTGTTTTCACTTGTTTCTACATCGTAATGAAAATTTTCCGATTCATGAAAATTCCTTACATTTGTTTTTCAGAGCAATAAAACTTTCCGATTCACAAAAAGTTGTTTTACTTTTTGCTCCAAATGATGAAAATTTTCCGACTCAGAAAAAGTTCTTCAATTTTTGCAAGACACAAAATATTTCGATTTATGAAACATTGTTTCACTTGTTCCTACATAGTACTGAAAATTGTGTGAGCCATGAAAATTTTCAGATTCTTTAAACGATCTTTCAATTTTTAACATTTTTATACGTGATTTCAATCAATTTTATGAATACTGAGGAACTGTTACTTGATCGCTGATATTTGTTAACGGAAAATTTTCCGGAAAAATATAGAAGAAAATTTTCCACCTCACATCACGGCTAAACAACGATATAGCAATACGTGGAGTATGTTTTTATGAATCGGAAAATTTTCCGGAAAATTTTCGTCGCTGTACAGGACAGACAATTCTTCGATTCATGAAAAATTGTTTCACTTGTTCCTACATAGTTCTGAAAATCGTCTGAGCCATGAAAATTTTCAGATTCTTCAAACAATCTTTCAATTTTTAACATTTCTATACATGAATTTAATCAATTTATGAATACTGAGGAATTGTTGCTCGATCACTGATCTTTGTTAAGAACGGAAAATTTTCCGGAAAAATATAGAAGAAAATTTTCCACCTCACATCACGCTATACAAGGATGTAGGAATAAGTGGAGTATGTTTTTATGAATCGGAAAATTTTCCGTTTCAAAATTTTCCGGAAAATTTTCATCACTGATCGCATCACTGGGTGATATCAATAAAACGGAGAAGTTACTCATTATTTCCAATTTTGTAGTAGTTACTTGCATTGGTATCAATTAAAAGAGAACTGGACACTACTCGTTTCGGCTGACCTCGGAGAAGCTCCGCCCCTCTGGAGAAACCACACCTCTATTCTCGAGCCGAGTAACTACTCTGCGTTTGATATCAATAAAAATCAAAGACTCCTCTGTGATGCTAGTAACTTCTCCAAATTTCTGGAGCAAGCTAAATAGGTGACTCCGTGCGAAATATGGCAGAGCGTATGATTGTTTGGTACGTAGAAAAACTTATAAACCTCATAGAAATGTTGCAAATGGAGATTACAAAAAACATTATAAGTTCATGAAATAAAATGTAGAGTGATTAGCACAACATTTTTTAGGAGAATCAACCGAAATTTGGGATGGTGCACTACGTAATGACGAAAAGATCCGGGTTTTCTTACGTTACGTGAGTGATCTGGGATTCCAGGTCGGAATGTCAGGGGATTCTGGTGTGGCTCAAAGTATTGCGTCTATGACTACTGCAAGTGTAATGGATGCGATTATTGCGAAATCTGAAAACTGATTGTTTCTGGAAGTGTGCGTAATATGCAAACAGCATAGGCACAGTGGCAAGAACAATATACATTTCCGGGTGCTATCGGAGCACTTGACTATACACACGTGGCAATAAAGAAACCTAGTATTTTGGAGACGAATACGCTAATAGGAAGAGCTCCTTCGTGGCTAAGCGGTTAGCATACATGCCCTTGGCGTCGGAGACCCGCGTTCGATTTCCGGCGGGAGCTCATGTGGTTCGGATTTCACGTTAATCAGTGGGTCCCGTCTCATATAGCCTCGCTACTGAAAAGGACGTTAAACTCAAAATCAATTCAACTCAACGTTGATAGGAAGGGTGTATACATGAGAATGTATTCTGTTTATGTCAAGGCGAAAGGGGACACGTATGGTGTGGAAAACGCAATCAGATGGACGTGCTTTATGACGTGACTGCCTTGAACAAGGAAACAAAGGGGCCAAGTGTCTGGATTCGTTCTTAAAGCCAAACAATCTACAAAGACCTTGGACAACATGTGATATGCGCTTGTCATGTTAATCTTGATATTGCTGGATTCCAATCAACATCCATCAGCTCGAATAGGTTCGTCCTTATGGTTACAGTATTACTTTCTTGTTTCCAGTTTTTTTCTTCAAATTAGTTTTTTGTTTTATTCTCGCTCGAATATTAAAGATTCTCTTTTGGATTTGTGTCGGATATTAGGTTACAAAAATAGCCACTTTCGGTCTTATATAAATTTATTTTTATATATCTCCCCCCTCCTTCTCCTCCCCTACGTTGTTCCGTAAAATTTAAATCATAAAACCGATCCCAGGCCTGAACCTCATATATGTTGAAAATTTGATCAAGTTCGGTCGAGTGGTTCAGGAGTTATTAAGTTTTATTTATTTTCGTATACCCCCTCCCCTCAGTTCTACCATCAAAGTGAATAGCCTAAAACCAGCCCAGCCTCGAACCTCATCCATGTTACAAATTTGATCGAGATCGGTTGGGCGGTTCAAGTGATTTAGAGTCACAAACATAGTGATTTTCTATTTTATATATATAGATTCTTCCATAGAAAATGCCGGCACATTTCCTGTTTCTATTAAATTTATTAACTTTATTCATACTTTCAAAGCAATACTTGCGCATGCTTAACTGCGTATGTGTGATTCGTGGCGTAATCCCTGACAATGTTGGGGTTAAGTGCCGTATCGCCGAAAAAATTTTAGGAAATTTACCGGGTCAATTCGAGTATTTATTTAAGTTTGTGAGGAGGAATGAGTGAAAGTGAGATAAGTGAAATAGTAAAAATGAAGAAAGGTGTTGTTTTTGTTGGTTGCTTTTGATGTTGTAAGCGGCACAGTATGTGGAGGCGAAAGGACTATTTCGCGATGCATAGCGTTGGGAAAGAAGGAAAAGCATTTCGAGGGCTATTTAGCTGAGTATTTATTTAAGGCAAGGAAACCCCAGGAAACTGTTGTGCACGGTTTTTTTCTTGAAATTGGAAAATTTTACAAACCTCAGCCTTGCAGGTAGGTGACTTCTAACTGAACGGGAAGAAATTTCTGCACAGTGTACAGAAGCTGTATTGTGTGTTAACAAGTGAAGCGTTGCAAGTATGAAACCACGACAAGTGCTATTCAAATTTGTATGACCGCCAAAACCCACACGTTGTCACTACCGTCGCTCACGCGCCTGCTTCCCTCGGACGCAAACCCTCCTGTTGTGCTCCTGCCCTGACTCGGTTAGATAGCATTCGTGCTTTTAGTGGCCACCTAGCACAGATTGGTTTGTTTTTGGACTGTAGTTTATATGCCTCTAACATAAAGTAACGTAATCCAACAGAATATAACCGAATGCAGTGCATTTTGGTGCCTTTTTTCACGGTAATAGTATACAACAGTTCCTCATCGTGTTCCGTACTCGAGAATACTTCTTACTCTTGCACCACGTACAGAAATGGTGGTATGTCATGTACAAGTGGTAACAGAACACAGAAGAAACCCAGATGGTAATAGTATACATGAGAACCCCCTGATCTGTGTTACTTCTGTGTTCTATTACCACTTCTACATAAAATACCATAAATTGTCTACGTAGTGCAATAGTAAGAAGTATCCATGTGCACAAGACATGCGATATGCGTTAAATTTCCTCTCCCCCATACACACACACAGTCATAGATAAAGTACAAGGGCACTACACATGCAGATACAAAGTACAGGTACGATCTTTTTTATTTTCGTATCAGTCGATAAGTAAATAAAAGTCGCTTTGTTGCCGCCTTTGTAAGTTCGTACATACTCAATGAATAATCCCTAAAAGTATGAGCGTCCTGCTCCTTCGGGAACTGATGCAGCTTCATGTATACTATATCCGGGAAAAATGTAATTTTTCAACAATTCTAAAACTTGAGTGGTATTCTAAAACTTGATATACAAGAGAAAAATATATTTATGAGGTGTTATGCTCGCCCTTCTAAACGAAAAGTGTACCACAGAAAACAAAAGTCTAATATTATTAAAGCTTACAAATTATATTTTGTTGCCTCCCATAAAATTAACCTGCAAGATATTAAATAAAAACGGAAAATTCACCTTTTGGAGGAGTCCATAAGTTGGCCTCATACGAAGCATGTAACAGTAAATACTCAATTTGCTTTATCTTTTCCCTATATATAACGAATCCTGCCGCACGCAACTGTATTGCCATTGCTGTTTATTTAATCAACCACCTTCACCTATGACCTATTGACAGCTGTAATTGGCACAGTGGAGACATTTTCCCGTTCTTATTGACATTGATCACCTCCAAAGAGATGTTTTATACTCGTGCAGATGTTAAAATCCGTCTCTCTCTCTCAATGTTTTGATGCTCCAGGAACTCGTCCAATCCGTCTCGCCGGGGTATATACAATAGAACCAGCTCAGCAGTGATGCCAATTCCTTCAGAGCCGTTTTCCCTTCACAAGCCTCAGAATTTCCCTTTTCCGGACAAAATTTCCCTTCGTCCAAACCGTTCAAGTACTGTATTTAGTCAATGTATTTTTAAAAGTTTTCGCTTTAACCCTACGGCTACTGCGTTCATGACTTCAGAGCTTAGCTTGTTGCTTTTTATTACATTTTACGTCTGTTACAATGCTGAACACACGCTCAGTTTCAGCATTTAAGTGAGGCAATGTTAGTACTAATGATGCCAATTTTGCGAGGTTTGCAAATTGTAGATAGTCTTCAAAATTTTTGATTCGAGAAACACGAAACCACATTTCGTCTGTTGGTTATCCTTTAAGTGCTCTTTTCTTCATCGTTTAATTCATGCCGGAGACGCCTCCATTCTGCAATCAAATCGTTGCTATCAAAGTATTCAGAAAAATGACTTCGAAGATGCCCGATACCTATTGGCTTTTTTTTTTTTTTTTTAATCGAGAGCTACATCCGAGGTCAAAAATTCCATTTCATTAAACAGTGACGAGTCAAGTGGAAGCCGTGATTGTATCTCTGTTGTAGCCTCAATATAAAAATCAAGACAGCGAAGCCTAATAGCTTTCACACCTTCTTCAGGTAATTCAAGCAAACAATCTTCGCATTGTTGCCCAAGAAATAATTCATCTAACGGCTGAAGATTTCTTGGGTTTGAAACATTTATGTTATATTGGTGTACTAATTCAGCTTGCAAAAAATTTTGGCCTAGTGTTCGAAATAATTTCCTTGAGTTTTCTGCAAGAAATGGAATGAAAACCTTCCGGGATTGAAAAAGCGCATTAAAGGAGTTGAAAAAATTTAGAGCATATTTTAGAAAAAAGAAATATGCTTTCGTATAAAAATTGTTCAGTTCATTTAATACAAATTCAGAACTCTTTAGTTTGTCCTCGAATACAGCTAGTTGGAAGTAATTTTGAAGCACTGACCAATTTTCCAGTAGCCTTACAATGCACTGATGAAGAGATAATTACCTGGTTCCGGATACTTTCAAAATACTTTTTAAGATTCATGTGCTCCTGAAACTCGGCCAACACTGCGCATCGCTTCGAACTTAGAAATAGCGCAAAGCAATTTCTCCGGAGCTCGCGATAATTTTTCGCATGCCTTGCTAGCAACTAGCGGAACAGAGTGACAAATGTACTTCATCATTATTAACTTCGGGCAGTCATTCCTTAACAATGAGGAAAACAAATTGTTCGTACCGACCATCAAGTCTGCACCATCGCACGCCAAGCCGATAATGTTCTTTAGTGGGATTTCTTTATCCCGCAAACATTCATAGAAAGCGGAATAAATGGCATTTGCTGAACAATCTTTAGCGTCCAACTTCGCTAACTCCAGTAACTTGGTTTGGACCCGACTATTAAATGGTTAGACGTATTGGGCCATAACACACAACATTTTTTGACACGAAATATCAGTGCTTTCATCCACGAGAATAGAAAAGGGGACTTGCTTTAAGTTTTCAGCAATCTGTTCTGTTTCGGCCCGGGCCAACACATTTTTTACTATCGCAATACATCTTGACTTCCTTAATTTAATGTTTTTCGCAATTCCGGAGTCATGAAATACATCCTTCAGAAGTGGTACAAGATGGTCAACCACCTGGAAGGCAACGTTGTGCTCAGCGAAGAATGCTGCAATTTTAATTTCCGCACTTTTCACGGCTTCAGATGTATCGTTTGGCTTTGATGTTCGCACAAAATCTTTCAACGATTGCACGGAGCGCAAGCTTTTCATATAAGATGCATGTTTTTGTCCCCGAGAATGTTTTTCAAGATCACTTTCCCCACAATTTAGCACAATATTGCAACCAACACATCAGCACTTCAAATCACAATCTCTCACTGGCTGCAGCCAATTTTGAAATTGCGGGTCTTGCATCCATTCAGGTCTAAATTTTTTAAACTGCTTACGAGGAACTTTCTTCTCCGCGGAGGGTTCATTTCTTTTTGCCCGTTTTTCACTGGAGTTCCTGCAGATTCACGCGAACGACTACCGTCTTCCATTTTGTTACCACTTAACAGTATGGTATGTTGGTGATATAACACTTCAGATCGTTTTAACAGTTGTAAGAAACGTAAGCCACAGCTACGGACTAAACTGCAAACGCACCAACACAACACGTCCCGAGCACGAATCCAAACCAAACTGTTATAATAATTGCAATGATAATTTAATTGAGAAAGATTTCATCTTATTGCATTGCATTTAATTCAACAATGTGAATTTTAATTTTGATAAAAGATTTTAAATAAGCATTGTTGTAATGTTTCGAATTTAACTGAATATGTTGATCGATGTGTAATGTTGATAAATATTATCGAATGCAAAGCAAGAACTTGTGAGAATTTATGTGAAATATGTGCAACGAATTATGTTTGGAACAAATAGAATGTTGAATTTATACTGAATTTTAATTAGATTAATCAGATACGTAAATACATTCAATCTCTAAATGATTGAAGAGAGGTTCAAATTTCCCTGCAATATTGAGAGATCACAAGCAATTTCCCTTTTTCCCTTTTCTCCAAAATTTACTCAAAATTTCCCTCCGCCAAGGGAAATTTCCCTTCAATTGGCATCACTGCAGCTCAGGGAAGTAAGGCCGCGCCTCCATTGCATTAGACAGTGATGCCAATTTCTTCAGACCCGTTTTCCCTTCACAAGCTTCAGAATTTCCCTTTTCCGGACAAAATTTCCCTTCATCCAAACCGTTCAAGTACTTAGTAAACGTATTTTTAATTGTTTTCGCTTCCACCCCCTCACCCCAATCTTATAACCACATACAAGCAGATAGGCCTACCTGACAGCCTTCCTTTGAGCTTACGCAGAATTTGAACTTGATTTGTTGTTTAGATATCTAAGGCGTCGCGATAGAGGAGGGGAAAGGATATGGAAAGGTGTAGGCCAGGACCTGTGTTAAAGGTGCAATCTGTGCATTTGCCTAGTGTGACTGAGGAAAAACTCTAAGTACCTCGGTCAGGACGGACAACCTAAATAAATCATTAAAAATATAAAATAAATATTATGTAAATTTAATTTTTATCCTAGACATCATTATAGATTTTAATATTAATGTAACCTAAGGTACAAAGAAAATATTAAGTATATATTTGGTATGTACTTACTTAAGAACAGCACTCTCATATTTACTGAAACGAATACGAACAGTTTCAAAGAAAACTCTAGTTGCTACTGTCTTTGACTGTACACGAGGAATGTTCGTAAGCACAATACAAAGTTTAAGAGATGCAGAATTCTTAAGAATTAATAATTCTGTGCGCACAGTCACCAGAAAATTTGTAAACTTACACAAACGCACATACACTAATGACCCAGTATTCGCCCATATATACAGTACATATTTACATTCACGATTTTCTTCTCTTACATCGATTAATCCTCTTCACAATCAATTTTCTGGTTGGAAAAAACATCTTCTGATTGGGAAAACCAAACTGTTACAATAGTTGGAGTGATAATTTAATTGAGAAATATTTAATCTTATTGCATTGCATTTAATTCAACAATGGGAAGATTAATTTTGATAAAAGATTTTAAATAAGCATTGTTGTAATGTTTCGAATTTAACTGAATATGTTGATCGATGTGTAATGTTGATAAATATTAACGAATGCAAAGCAAGATAACTTGTGAGAATATATGTGAAATATGTGCAACGGTTTATGTTTGGAACAAATAGGATGTTGAATTTATACTGAATTTTAATGAGATAAATCAGATACGTAAATATATTCAATCTATAAATGATTGAAGAGAGGTTCAAATTTCCCTGCAATATTGAGAGATTACAAGCAATTTCCCTTTTTAACTTTTCTCCAAAATTTACTCAAAATTTCCCTGCGCCAAGGGAAATTTCCCTTCAATTGGCATCACTGGCATTAGAATGCGACTGCGAACGCGAATGCGAATGCGAACTGTGAATTCATGTGTCTATACTACATCCGAAGTTTTGTGAATGCGAATCAAGTTGCAATGTCTCTTTCAAACCTTCAATATGAAATATTTTTGCTTGAAAATTAATATCTTAAAGTTTTCAGAACAATAATAATAATAATAATAATAATAATAATAATAATAATAATAATAATAATAATAATAATAATAATAATAGCTATTAATTTCTTTTGTGTGCAAAATAGAGTGAATGTTTCTACTATTATTATTACGCTTCTGTGGTAACCACTATTTTAACTTTAAAATAAATTAACTAAATAAAATTAAGGATTGCAAAATCAACCAACTTTCTAAGAAAATTTTCTCCATGAGTAAAAAAACCGATTTTTGCTATTTCAAACATATTAATCAATAATTACATGTATTCGTAAAATCATTGTTTGAGGAACAAAGAGGAAATATAAATTAAATAAAAAGTCACGGTTCGTATATTAATTAAATCTTCATATTTTAAAGAGAAAACAAAAGAAAATTATACATATCTTCCACTCCAAGTTCTTTACTTACATCTGCCCATAATTTGTTCTCACGAGTCTTTGTGGTAATCTGGATAAGCTTGGATCCACAATGGAACTTTATCAAAAACTCAATTTATTAAAGCATCAACATCTATTTTCATTTTTAGTTTTATCTCCGCATCTCGCAACGTCGTCTGCTTTCACGCAAAACAAACTTTCTTCTCTCACGTAGCGGTCAATTTCTCTGCAGACAACTCTCCATTCGCACGAATTCGGACGAAGAATCCCAGCATTTTGGTATCGTTCACATTCGCATCTTTTCGTCGGTTTTCGCAATTCGCAGGTCGTAACTAGTCGAGGCACTCCAATTTATTTACACGTGCTGGGAAATTCGCATTCGCATTCGGAAGTAATGGAGGCACGGCGAATTGCGAAAACCGACGAAAAGATGCAAATGCGAACGATCCCAACATGCTGGGATTGTTCGTCCGAATTCGTGCGAATGCAGAGTCGTCTGCAGAGAAATTGACCGCTACGTAAGAGAAGAAAGTTTGCTTTGCGTGAAAGCAAACGACGTTGCGAGGTGCGGAGATGAAAATAAAAATAGAAATGGAAATAGTTGATGCTTTAATAAATTGAGTTTTTGATAAAGTTCCATTGTGGATCCAAGCTCATCCAGATTAACACAACAACAAATTATGAACAGTTGTAAGCAAGGAACTTGGAGTGGAAAGTATGTATAATTTTCTTTGTTTTCTCTTTAAAATATGAAAATTTAATTAATACAAGAACCGACTTTTTATTCAATTTATATTTCCTCTTTGTTCCTCAAATAATGATTTTACGAATACATCTAATTATTGACTAATATGTTTGCAATAGCAAAAATCGATTTTTTACTCATGGAGAAAATTTTCTTAGAAATTCGTTGATTTTGCAATCTCTAATTGTATTTAGTTAATTTATTTTAAAGTGAAGATAGCGGTTACCACAGAAGTATAATAATAGCAGAAGCGACATTCACTCTATTTTGACCACAAAGGAAATTAATAGATATTATTATTATTATTATTATTATTATTATTATTATTATTATTATTATTATTATTATTATTATTATTATTATTATTATTATTATTGCTCTGAAAACTGAGATATGAATTTTCAAGCAAAAATATTTCACATTGAAGGTTTGAAAGAGACATTGCAACTTGATTCGCATTCACAAAACTTCGGATGTAGTAGAGGCACATGAATTCGCAATTCGCATTCGCAGTCGCATTCGGATGCAATGGAAGTGCGGCCTAATGCTCCCGGAAGTAGGAACAAAAAACACAGTTCTGATTGGTTGGTGCTATCCATTTCTTGCCACATTGCACTCAAATAGCAGAAATCAAACGATTGTTGTTGTCGGTCTTCGTGGCCAAGTGGACTAGCGCTATGTGCTAGTAACGGAAATGTCTTTTGGCGTGTGTTCAAACCCACCTGAGGAAAGTTTTTTTAAAACATTTTTTTTTCATTTTTATAACACTTTTTAAACTAAAATAATATGAAAATAATATTCAAAAAAGTGATTTACTTACTTTTGTGTAGATAAGTAGTAGTAGGAACGGATTAGAAGCCCCGCAGGGCTCGATTTGTTCCCCTTGTACTCCATGATATAAATTTTGTGACCAACTTAAAACAACTGGCTAGGATAGCGCGTAAAAAATGCTGGCTAGAGTAGCGCGCGAAAAAACGTACTTCCGGGAGCATTACTCTCCCGAGCGAGTCGTTATAGAATAACTGGTACACAGACACAGACTACTAGAATAATTATAAGTAGTCTGTGAACTGGAAAATCCAGTTCGCGTTCAGGGTATTGGTTGGCTCTGTAAGTGACGTCACATGGGGGGACATTTTGAAACAGTATATCAACAAGCGTTATTTGTGTATGCAGTATTTCCAGGGGCGGACTGGCCCACCCTGCTACCCTGCAAATGCAGGGTGGGCCCCCCAAACAGGTGGGCCCCCTCCACCAATTTTAAAAAGATGTGCTCAATTAAACCTACCAGCATCAAAAATATGGCAGGGTAACTCCCGCAAACTTGTGTTTTGCATAAAAAAGACGTAAAGTTAAACTTTCATGAACAGACCTTATTCTTCTTCACGTTTATCGACTTGAAAAGGTTCCGTCTATGAGACAATCAGGCCCTAAAACATTGCGGGGTTTGTGATACAACAGCTGTTAAAAACGAGCACGTTAACTACTACTTTTTTAAATATAAGAAACACAGTAGATTTCAGGCTGTTATTGGATTTGGATACCATTGCCTACTCCGGTCCTTTTACAAGCCGGCGAGTGGCGATGTTTTAAAGAAACAATAGTTTCGTAGATATTGTTATTGTGGAAAGTGGAGGTGGAGCCGGAACGCTTTTGAACTGCATTGTCCTCAGTCCAAGCTTCGAAGAAAGAAATCGGATCAGGCTTCGTTGTTGTTGTTGTTGTTGTGTGATGTGACTCATTCGAGTACTGCAGAACAGTTGCCAGGTATTTTTGTTTTTCTGTCTAAGGTGTTTATAAATTATAATGTATACACCACGTCTTTGGATGATTTCAGTCAATTGTAACTTATCTTTTATGGCTATTTTTACTTGAAATTACACAACTTTAACAGGCGAACACGAAATTAACTGAACTGTTTGCTACCGCATAGTGCTTTCAAACGGGTCAGATCAGGCTTTAATGGGTCAGGGGTCGAGTCAAGCCTGCTTCAGACACGGGTCGGGTCAGGTCACCTACGCTAGGGTCAGGGCTGCTCTAGCCACGGGTTGGCTCGGGTCAACTTTCTTATGCGCCGTTTCGGCAAAACCCGTCTCGGGTCGAGTTGAACGTCGACCCGACCTGACTCATGACCCGAATATGTTTTAGCCGAAACGACGCATAAGAATGTTGACCCGAGCCGACGCGTGACTAGAGCAGCCTTGACCCGACCTGTGACCCAAGGAGGTTCGACTCGAGCCCTGACCCGATGAAGCCTGACCTGACCCGTTTGAGAGCACTAGCTGCCGGCACTGGGCTCAGCAAGCGTTGGTGTAACTTCTAAAAGTGCTGAACACTTATGCTGTCAGTCAAATCAGTGTGTATATTCTGTAAATGTTAACTTCCCTATAGTTATTTAAAGTTAATTTAAAATAAAAGTGTAGTAAAATGTAAAAAATATTTGTGATGTGCAAAGTAGGTATTCATATGAAATGAGAAGTTGGGGCCAGCCGAGGAATGGGCGGACTACACTAGACGATAGACGATATCTAATCTTTCTGCGATATGAAGATATGATATTATGACTTACTTATGTCAAGGAAAATCTTGCGTTTCGAAATCTATCGCAAATTTACTCCAATCGCATTCTTTGTGTTGCATTGAGGCCACAAAGTTACAGCTTTTTCAAATTTCCAACACTGACGCCATGTCTGTTGTCTCACCGGACACGCTTGGGGGGGGGGAGTTGTCTGCTAAGAGCGGGGTGTACTTTCTCGAGATTATACAGCAATATTTAGACGAGTTTGTATATGTGGGTTACAACATTTTCTTCTCGCCAAAAAGACAGGTATAGAGAGAGATTACGGCACATTCGCGAGCAGACTCCCGACTAAAGTAAGTGGTATTTTTTACGTATCAAGGGGGAGGGGAGCCCCAGATCAGCTATGACAAAATACGGATCTTCGTTAAGTAGGGTGGTTGCAGGTTTGGTTACTTAAAAAAAAGTTTCAGATATGTTATTTTACATGAAAATGCAATAAAAATTGCCTCAAAATTAATTAACGTTTCCCCGTCTATATCTCCTCTACTGCTTTTCTTTTTTCTTTTCTTTTTTTTTTTTAAATCTGATGGCATTTTCTGAAACACCAGTCTTTATTTTGGGTTTTCTAAAACATGACATTCATTTGTTTAAATAAATTGTTTAAATTCATTACATAAAAACAATAGCACTATATGAATAACTGACAGCACCAATTCCGGTATTGTGTGTGTTTACAATAAAAAATGATAATGTCAATTACACACTGTATGAGTAACTATTAAAATGTTCCTACTTCAGATTTTTTGTAAATTAATGTTTTGCTTTTGTCTGAATATATGGGATATTATTTATGGGTTCGAAGATGAACTTTTATATGTAATACATATGAAGAATGTCAAGTACATTTTTTACATTTTTATACGGTGGACCCTCATTTCAGTTTAGCAGGGTGGGCCCTATGGTTGCCAGTCCGCCCCTGAGTATTTCATTTGTTCTCTTGAATGATAGCGTTCCTCGCGATACCCAAGACTGTTATAAAATAAAAGATCTACCCATATATAGGTATATCTTCATCCTATTAACCGAATGAAGTCAAAAAACAACCTAGCATTGGCATGTCTGATTGGCTACTCTCGTTTCCGCCATATATGTTGGCTCAAAGCATTGCCAACTTAATATGTAGACATGTACGGCCTTATATAGAGTCGTTTTGACGTATTTTTAACGCCATACTAAAGGCTTGACTAGTGCAGGAAATATATGCTAGTCGAGCTCTTTAGTATGGAACTAATCACGCATCAGAACGTCTCTGCGTAAGTAGGCTTGCCATACGTCCCGGTTTGACCGGGACAGTTCCTGTTCTGATGTGTAGTCCCGGTGTCCCGGCCGGTATCGTGTTTAGTCCCCGTCAGAGAAAGAAACTTAGTTTCTAGTCGCTAAGTTATTTAACAACTTCTAGCTCTTTTCTGATAGAGAAGTTTAATGGAAGTCAACAGTGAGAGGACTAATGCTCTCCAAAATGAACTTTGGAATGGTTTGCAGCGACTTCCTTGATAAAATAAAGAACAATAGGTCTATGTGCTCTCTATGGTCATGTGTACCCGTTGGAAGGACTTTTCTGCATGTGTTCCATGGCAGCTCAAATCCTTATTTCCAACATTACAATTTCATACTAGTTAATACATCAAATATGAAATTTTAACTACGTGACCTTTGACCTTTAATGACATTTTTGAATTTTTTCTTGTGCTCATACACATCAATTGGGAGGACCTTTCTGCATGTGCTCTATGGCACTTCAAATAACTTCTCAAACGTCGCAGTTCCAGACTTTCTAACACATCAAACATAATATTTAACTACGTGACCTTTGACCATTTATGACATTTTTTACCGTTTCCCTATCCCATACACACCAATTGGAAGGACTTTTATAAATGTGTTCTATGATAGCTCAAATCATTTTTCAAACGTCGCAGTTTCATACTTGCTAACTCATCAAACATGACATTTTAACTACGTGACCTTTGACCTTTTATGACATTGTTGACTTTTTTCTATGTCCATACACACTCCTTGGAAGGACCTTTATGCATGTGGTCTACGGTAGCTCAGATAATTATTTCCAACATCACAGGTTTTTTCTTACTTGTTAACACATCAAACATGACATTTTAACTGCGTGACCTCTGATGACATTGCTGACCTCTTCGAGTTGCTAAAAGAGATCTTAGGTAGATCCTTTATGCATATGCTTTTTAACATTATCTTCAACTGAATTAATCGTGTACAAGAAGCTATTGAAAAGGGAGCTTTCTCCGCAGAGGTCACAGATGACCTGGAAGAAGTCACGGGGTCACGATTGCGCAAATTTCTCGTTATCACATTGTTTCGGATCAGAATTTATGTCGATATAGCAATTTTTGCTGCCTGAGATGGATATTCAAAAGAATGGCATGTGAGACTACTATTTAACATTGAAGTCTCATAAGGAAAAAATCGCATTTTGACCTTTGACCCTGTAACTCGGCAGACTATAACACCCGTGATCTCATTTTGCTATCAGACAAATCTTCTGACCTTCCTCTAAATTGCCTGCAAATTTCGCAATTCTAGCTTTTACCAGTGCTGAGTACTATGAAATTAGAGTTTACAAACGAATTATGGGACAGTCTCTCTCTCTCTCTCTCTCTCTCTCTCTCTCTCTATATATATATATATATATATATATATATATATATATATATATATATATATATATATATATATATATATATATATATATATATATATATATATATATATATATACACGTTTGTATGGGCGCCTTTTGGTAGACTTGTCCACCGCCCTCGTTAGTATCCCAGCACGGGGCTGGCTGAGAGTGTGGGGATATCGGAGGTACGGGTGCGAAAGATGTTGCACAAAGAATTAGGGATGTGAAAGCTCTACGCAAGATGGGTGCCGCTTGCTGACTGCCAACCAAAAGCAAATGCGAAAACGATTTTCGCAGCAATCTGTGGCCCGATTTTCAAAAGGGATCCGACCCATTTTGTGCGGCGATTTGTGACAATGGATGAGATATGTGTTCACCACTACACGCCAGAAATGAAACAGCAGTCCAAGCAGTGGGTGGAAGCCGGTGATGCAGCGCCGAAGAAAGCGAAGACGATCTTATCGTCATGGTCAGTGTGTTTTGGGATGCGAAAGGGATGCTGTTAATTGATTACCTTGCAAAAGCGAGAACAATTACAGGCGAATATTACTCCAACCTTCTTAACCAGCTGGAAGTCAAAATTCTTGAGAAGAGGCCTGGCTTGAAGAAGGAGAAAATCATCTTTCACCAGGACAACCCACCTGTGCACAAGGGTGCGTTGGCGATCGGAAAACTGCGCGATTTGGGGTATGATTTGCTCGGCTATCCCCCGTATTCTCCTTATTTGGCACCATGGGACTTCTATTTGTTCCAGAGCTCCTCCGTGGCTAAGCGGTTAGCGTACGCGCCTTTGGCGTGGGAGGCCCGGGTTCGATTCCCGGCGGGAGCTCATGTGGTTCGAATTCCACGTTAATCAGTAGGTCCACGTCTCATATAGCCTCGCTGCTGAACGGGACGTTAAACTCAAAATCAACTCAACTCAATTCTATTTGTTCCAAAACTTGAAGAAATTTCTTTCTGGGAAGCGCTTCACATCGAATGAAGAAGTTGAGAGGGTTGTGGATGAGTATTTTCACAACCGTCCAGACTCTCACTTCCGGGAAGGAATACTGATGTTGGAGAAACGCTGGACCAAGTGTATTGAAATTAACGGAGATCATGTCGAAAAATAAAATCATTTTTGAACTGAAATTCGCAGTTTTTCATTGTCAGGCCGAGAACTTTTCACACCGCTCTCGTATATGTTTGAATAATGTGTAGTAGTTCTTCCTTTCCCCCTCGTTTTGCGGATGTTAAACTAGTTAGTTGTTAAATTTTATCTTGCTCATTTTTATATGTAATTAAATTTCAGTAGAAACAAGTCTTGAGGGAAATTGAACTGCTTAAGAAATTAGAACACCAAATTTGACTACTGAACAGCAAATTTTGAGCCTGAAATACTTCACACTAATTTCTGCATTATTATTATTATTATTATTAACAATATTATTATTATTATTATTATTATTATTATTATTATTATTATTATTATTATTATTATTATTATTATTATTATTATTATTATTTCCTGCTACAAATCAAAATACTATCGTTGTGCATACTCATAATCATGCAATGTAAATTTGTTTGAATTCTGAGTGGTGTGGAAGAATAAGTCTTATGTTAGAATTTGTGAAAACGTGCACTATGAATTTTCAATGTGCATGTGACTTGTT
This sequence comes from Thermobia domestica, assembly GCF_964235325.1. NCBI lineage: Eukaryota > Metazoa > Arthropoda > Insecta > Zygentoma > Lepismatidae > Thermobia > Thermobia domestica. The sequence continues at coordinate 258,506,859 of NC_137455.1, forward strand.
AATTGAGAACATGGGCGGCGATTGGGGAACAAAGGGGGCAGTTGTCCCCCCTCTTTTCTGAAGTGACCCACTGATGTATGCAGTTCATTTGGAAATGTAAAGTTATTGCATATATTACTGGTTCATAGAAAAGAATGATGCCATATATTTGCCGTTGCGTGAGTACGTATTGGTTATTTCTCTTCCCGTGGTGTTAAGAAAGCTACAGGAATTGCGTTTTAATTGCCACGGAAAATTTAACCTATTGGAGCGCAATAATTCCAGGGTACTTTCATTTCTTACTTACAATTTTGTTATTCAGCCGCTTTGAAACTAATTGAGATAACATTTCGCAAAAAAAAAAAAAAAAAAAAAAAAAAGTGACAAGTTATTCTTTAATTGCATAAAAATTGAGAGTTCCTCAAATGTATTTTCTTTTTTTCTACTATTAAGGAATATTGAATAAAAACAGAGTAAAAAGAAACAACTTCTACCTTTTCCTTGTTTTGCAATGTAATATACGAGTGAAGTAGTGTGTTTAGGGGTGTACGAGTGTATATACAATTAGATTTAGTGAATTCAACACAATTCTAGGTTTCAAAATTATTTTGTATAACTGGAGTGTGGAGTGATTCTAAGTATTGTTGACTTTAGGTGTGTGCCAAGAAAGTGAAAACTGCACCTAATGGCAACGAACATGTTTCGGGAAGATACAAAAATATTTCTTTAAATGTCGCAGCATACGCTCGTAGTATTTACTGTCTTTCTAAGTGTAATGACATACATTTAATAGCATTGTGGAATTAAAAGTATAAGTTGTTCATTAATCCCTGGTTTCAATGCAACTTTTGCAAAACAAGTCTAATTTTTCATTACTATGATTAATATTATCCTTTCCATTTATTTGTTTTGCAAATTTGTTATTAAATAATCTGATCAGACAGTTTTTGAGACAGAATTTTAAGATGTTCATGAGGAAGAAATCAAATCTCTTCTTACACTTTTGTTGTTTAACAATACAAAGGGATATTGTCTACTTGCGTTGCTTTTGTCAATTTCCTTAAAAACATATGGAATACGATATACGGTATTTTTACTGAAAAAGATGGTATCCTATTAGTTATACAACCTTTCGTCAAACAAAGTGTTAGCATCTACCAGGTAAATTAACATTGATAAACAAAATTCAGATCATGTCTTGCCCCCCTACTTTTAACATCCAATCGCCGCCACTGATTGAGAATTTCTTCGAGAATTTTTGATCAAATATTATCATTAACAATGTCCCTTTTTCGAGTTTCAGAAATCTGGCAAGTCTATGCATAAGGTGTTGTCTAAGCCTGCAATATGTCCCGGAAAAAACGAGACAGTCCCGATTTTGGGCATGAATGTCCCGCGTCCCCGTAAATTTAGTCGGGACAGGGAAATCACCGAATCACCTATTCCATTTCTGCCATCAATATCTGCTTATTCGAAAAGTGAAAAATTCAAAAACTCTGACATTGGCTGAGAATCCTGCAATTAGTGAATGAACAATCCGCTGTAACTATGCGCGCCGACTACGTGCCTGCTCCGGGGCTCCGGCACCCACACAAATAATCTTGTGGGTGCGCCGCACCCACAACATCTTTAGTTTGAACCCGTTTCTCTTGCGTCAACCGTGTTACTGACTGAGCTAGGGCAGCCCCAATTTATCCTCATACTACGGGTATATTTTACTTTATTACAGCAAAGCCCTTTATCAGAGTGTTCGTAAAAGATTTTAACTAAAAATAAATCAACAAAATTTCGAAACTTCTCTGAAAACATATAATTAGGCTAACACGTCCCACCACTGATATGCACCCACATAAATTTCAGAAAGTCGGCGCCGTTAGGTGAAACACGTGACAGCTTCGAGCAAGTTACCACACCACCTTCTACTATTTGATAGCGAGCAAGCCAATAGACTCTCAGCACAGAGTTGTAGTTGTCTGTTGGCAGCCAAGGGGATCTGCAATCTTTGGTAAAGTTAACGAGCAGCTGAGCTGTTGTTGATAATACAGTAAAGCCGTGGTTATCCGACCTCGTTGATCCGGATAATCTGGATCAGATTTGTAGACATTTTTTAATTGAATTTTCACAAAGATAAGAATTTCTAACTATTGTAGCAAGAACGTCACTATAATTACGCCAAACTTTTTTTTTATTTTGATTAAATGTACAGTTCATTGACCGTGCTTCATTCAAACGCCACACGTGTTTGAAACAGAAGACAGCGGACCAATTCTTTGTTAAGAAATGGTGTGAAAATTCATAGTAATAAACGGTAAGTCTGCTTATTTAAGGATTTGTTTTGCTGGGCCTTAATTACGAGGTTTGTCCGGATTTTCGATTTTCTGAATTGCCTTTGGTCCCAGTTAGTTCGGATAAACGACGGTATACTGCACATTACAAATGGAGTGTTCTAATTTTGTATCAACGAGAATGCCTAACCTGAAGTGCACGTTGTCTTCCAATTTGAAGGAGAAGTACCCATTTCTGAAAGCAATGAATTTGAATCATGAAGTTGACTGCAATGTTATTCTTCTATTGCACCTGGTTGAAACAGACATTCTTCAACACCAAAGACAAGCAAACATAAAATGGCCACCGTATAAGCAAGGGGAATAGCATTGACTTTTTCTTCAGCAAGACATTAGATAAATTAACAAAGAATTATAAACAAGGCCATCGCTACCATATGCGCAATACGCGCATTTGCACGGGGCCGGAAGTTTCGAGGGACAACAAAATCTCTTATAAATATATTTAAAATAAATAATTCTTTTTGGAAACAGACTTTATGATTATGGTAGTTAAATTTACTAAGCCGATCTTATATTTGAATACTACATAAATTAATCATGTTTAGGTCGCATTAGTTTAAGGTCACAAGGACAGTGTTAAAGAAAATGGCCAACTAAATCCCAACATGAATTGCTTGATTGTTGTCAAATGCAAGAATTTAATCCTCGAACAGCAGCGAACATCTATTCCGTTTAGTTAGTTATCACAGTTTTGATATGAAAACTAGTTTTGCTTTTGTCACAAATAAGTTTCTTATGACTGAACGTGGAAACAACTTTTTTTAAAAAAAAATGTTTGAACAGATATAGAAACAGAAAATTCAAGAAATAAAGATAAAAGAGTTAGTTGGACTGGAATTTCAAACTGATATATTGAGATTGAAGGTCAAAAGGATTAACGTCTTTCCTCTGCAGGTGTGTTCGGTTTATCTTTCACTACAATAATAGATTATTATTTAAAGAAGAAAAACAGACACAACGAGATTGTATTTGTAGCGTTTAAGCCTTTCTGAGTGCCAGTACATTTTCCCTCTCGTCGTGATGGGATGGCATTCTCAAAATATTGATTATTTAAGATTTGTTCTTTCTGGAGAAAGGGGGCTGCAAATAATGCAATTGCACAAGGTGGTAAATTTCCTAGGGCCGGCCCTGATTAGTATAAATAATATTTTTGAGAGGTTATAGGCACAGAAGCTTGCTTTGGTCTAGGGCTTAGAAACATGTAAATCCGGCCCTGACAGTTACACACGACACAAAGAGAAAAAACAGCTGAGTTTTCACCAGGTTAAACTGACAAACAAAATTCCGGTAAATACAGCCATACAAATAAATATTACTAAACACACGAAGAATATTGAAGGTAGATTGTATCACTGATTTAAATAAAATGAAATTATTTGTTAAATAACACGAGGTGATTCTTTTGTAGTTGGATTGTAAATATGTTCACTCAATACAATTATTTGCATGGAACGAAAAAAGAAAAGTAGCTGCAGCTGAGAGAACTTTCACCTATTACACTGACCATAATCAAAGCTGCAGTTCATTGGATTGTGTTGGAAAGTAAAGAAGGGAGCCAGGTCCGTATCCACGGGAGCATGTGGGCCGGACTACACTAAATTGTTATTGCCCCCCGAAAATTTTCACAGTAGCCTTGCAAATAAACTATAATATGGTTATAATCTACAAGTATAATATGTTTGGATCGGGTCTTCCTAACTTCTACTTGCCCCCTACCTTTTTGGGCTGCCTAGGGGTCTCAACGGGGAGATCGAAGGTGTCCCGTATTCACACGAAAATAATATGGCAGGCTTAAGTGTGTCTGTCGTTTATTTTCATTTACGTCGTTGCTTCAGATTTATACTATACAACTAGCCCCTGGCTCAGAGCCTGTAGAGTGTAGGCGATACACATATAACCTTCAAATTGCCCCCACTATGCACAGCCATGCGCGAACGGACCTCACCCTACTTCCCCCTTTAGAATAAAAAATTATAAAAGGAGAGAGAAGGAAAATTCCATTCCCCACGACTGAGAATAATGGCGACTGAAGTGGTTGGTTCAATACTGGACAAGGCTTATTCATATATTCAAAAGAGAATTTATTTTACTTCTAGTAACACTACTACGAAAACTTCTACGACTACTTGAGAAGTCAAGAGAATTTCTAACAAATGAAAAATTTTATTACAACAAATCCCAATTTTCTATGTAGAAAATTAACCATTCAACAAGTAACAATTGAATAAATAGAATATCTCTGTTAGCAACAACTTTTCTCTTCAAAAAAATCAAATCATTTCTTTGAAAAACGTTATCCAATAATTTAAAAGTATTGGGTTTAATAGTTATTCCAATAATCATCCAATATAGAAAATGGTAAACCTTTACAGTAGTTTTTTCTCAAATGTATGAAACTCGAATTTACTGCTAGGTGCCTTCCCGAAGCATAGGAAAATGGGAGGAAAGAAATTAAGCTTAAATGGGTCAAAATACATGAATTGCTAACGATACAAATACTGCAATTATTTCGTTTCCTTTTTTCTTCTTTTTTGCATCACATGAAAATTATCATTCATTTTATAGTGTCCACTTGCCCGAAAATTTTCCGAAACAGCAGTATTAATCACACAAAATCCTAACTAGCAACTTTTAATAGATATCATTGCAAGGAAAACAGGAATCAACATGCTCTACTAAGACACTCAAGTATACCTGCATAAATCAGTTAAGTTATGATGCGCTAACATTATATTACTTTTCTTTTTTTCTGTTTTTAGATAACATATTTCTACTAACAGCAGGTAATATCAAAACCTCAATAAAACTTAGTAGTTAGGTTCTCTAATTATATTTAAAGAATCTAATAAGGAACTTCTAATTTCTTTCCTTTTTATTATTCTAAACAACCATCACCACTCACTTCCAAAGTAGCACTGTAACGGGCTTTTGGATGAGAGCAGAACCTTCCGCAGCAACGTGACGTCATTCCGAATGGCACGAAGCTTGCGCCTACAACCATCCAAGGTTACTTGTGCAGAGTGCTTCCAACTCATATAGAACTAACCAGCTTTGGAGTAAGCCGGATTTTTATCTCACAATTTTTTCTTTTTCAATATATTATTTTTTATTATGAAACTTGGGTAGGTTACATATTATACAAGGGTCGGTGAAAAAATTCCTATCCAAAACAATCCCAAGTTGAATAATAAAATTATTTCAATACATTACCAGAATCTTCCATAAATATTTGTTATGCTAACGCCTTCTTTACAATACGTGTACCATTGACACTCCAAATTCTTACAACACCATACACAAAAGGATGATGATGAGGTATTTACAGTATGAAAAAGGGTAACCCCTCTCTTTCTCGGACGAGGCATTCCTACAGGAAAAATATATACAACACAAAATTTGTTCGAACAATCTTTCTAAAATATACAAGTACAATATTCACTAAACTATGAACCGCAATTCATTAACCTCATTAATTCATTTATACATGTTACCTTTTATGGGTTAGATTGATTATCTTGTCTCGGTGGAAAATCTCTTACAAAAACGAACATGACGTTTTATGTACGTATAGCTTCTCGATATTTTGTAGCCAAACAGTATTTGGTGTAGGTTTAGAAATAATGCGGTACGGGTCTTCCCACTGAGGGGCGATCTTCGGATTGAAATGCTTTTCAGCTGAAAGTGTCATGAACCTTTTAACCAATACGAAATCATCAATATTTAAATTAACAGGATTATGCTATTGGGTATAAACCTTCGCACTATGTTCCCAAGCGGGTCAATGTTATTATTTATGTTAACTATTTTTTGCTCTTTATCCTGGTCATCATCTAGAAGATCTAAATCCATCAGTCACTTTACATCTAATGGATGGCACAATTTTCTTCCCATATAAAGTTCACACGGATTAGTCCCCGTAGTTTCATTAATACTTATGTTAATAGTAAAAGCATTTTTTCATAGTAAATGGGCCCAGTTTTGTTGAGACTGATTAACATAAGTACAAGTTAGATTTTTAAAAGATCTCAGCGTACGTTCGGCTCTGTTTGATTGGGGGTTATATGGGGAGAATTTTACACTCAGTATAATTTAATTATACAAGAATTTCATAAAGTAACCTCTGACAAAATAAAAAGCTCCGTCATGGAGAACCTTACCAGGAAATCCATTTCGAAGAGACAATTCCTGTAATTTATTACAGATGATTTTTGAGGTTTGTCGTCTTAAAGATTCTAAAAAGACAAAACGACTAGGCGTCAGTAACAATTAAAATATACTCAACTCCCGAGCTACTAGGCAATATTCTCGCGTTATCAATAAACCAGGTATAATTCGGGTTCCTTACCTTTTTCGTAAAATAACGACCCATAGGTTTTCGATTGGAATCTTTACAAGTTTGACACAAATGACATGACTGTATAAAATCCTTTATATCAGAATATAAAGTGGGCCACTTATTTTTCTCAGCGATTTTAGCTATGGTTTTCCGATATGCCATTTGCCCGCCATGAATTACAACACATTTGGAATATTCAATGATCGATTGAACTTGATTACTATTCTGAGCCCTTTATTCCCCTTGCCTTTAGTTTGATTAAAAAATCTTAATTCTTAATACATACTGTGGAACTTGTTCCTTTCTTTCTAACCTAGTGATATTCTCTCGTAACTCAGGATCCTTCCTCTGGTGATCTGCAAGAGGTTTCGCCAAAAGTTAATGAAATACATTACTGTTTTACCATTATCTTTTACGACTTCTAATCTATTATCACCTTTCGTATAAAATTCTAAATGGTTTCCAACCCTTAAAAGGAAATCGGCGACACAACTTATCTTAGTTCTTACTTGAACTATACGAAATTTAAACCTAGAGATTTTCTCTAACATTGTTCCATACCTCCTTCGTGTTTTACGGTTATTAAGTAACCAAGTTAAGCTTTTACTACCAGTATACACTACAAAAGATTTTGACAAATAATATTCAAATTTTTCCGAAGATAAAAAAGAGCCTTAAGTTCGAGTTCGTAAATATTTTTGCTCCAATCAGACTGTGGAATTGCCCGACTAAACACAGACACTGGTCTAAGATTCCGTTCCGAATCATATTGGCTGAGAACCCCAGAGAAATGACGCAAAGAGCTGTCACAATGTACAATGAAGTTGGAATTCATATCAGAGATTTTTAAAATGACCTGACTACGTAAGGCATCCTTTAATTTTTTGTAGGGCTTCATCATTAACTTTAATCCATTTAAATAGCTTTTTATAGATCTTAATTCTTGTAGGGGAGCAATTAATTCTGAGTATCCATAAATAACTTTTCAATAGAAAGAGAAAAATGAACATATTCCGTTAATAAGTTTTCTATTCTTAGGTTTGGGAATGTCTTGTATAGTTTTAATTCTCTTAGGATCAGTCGACATATTTCCGTTTTCAAAACGAAATCCTAAATATTTTATACTAGTTTGAAATAGACAGGACTTCTTTTTAGAAATAGTTATTCCCCAGTTTCTTAATCGGGATAATACCTCTTCTAATAGAGCTTTATGACTCTCAGTATCTTTACTAAACAAGATTATATAATCAAAATATATCTCTAAATTCTTATCAATTAACTGTTCGAAGACCTTTGTCATCAAATTACTCAAAACAAAAGTGATAACACTAGTCCCATTAGTACCGATTTATATCGATATATTCTATTTTTTGTTACAAAAGCAGTAATATTACGACTCTCATCAGACAAAGGAATTTGGTGGAAACAAGTTTTACAGTTAAATTTTGAAAATATATTATCTGAAATACTAGAGATGACCTTCTACATGTTCGGAGAAGGGTAGTTGTTTACCATTACACGTTTCTTTACTTCTCCGTATGAAACTACAAGGCGTGTACCTCCACCTGAATTTTTTACTAAGAAGCAACTCGACGTGAAAGGAGAATAATCTACCTCTTCTATAATATCGTCCTTAAAAGCTGGGCAATAAAAGAATCTAACTCCCTTTGCCTATGAGGAGGTAATTGATAAGGTTGCAAACGAATTGGAGTTTTATCAGCAAGCTCAATTATATAAGTAAAGTTCTTAACTCTAACAATTTTATCCCCAATAACGTCTGTATAAGAAGTTAACAAGTTATTTACATACTCCTGTAAATTAGAATCACATTGTAATAACTGATCAGGAACCATATAATTACCTTGGTATTCCTCCGGTGTAGTCTGAGGTGGATGTAAAATAGACTGATGAAACATGAACTCCAATCCTGGGTCCAAAATGGTGTTAACTCCCATGTCTCTGGTTGCTGATGTCGACGGAATACAACCCTGTTTAGAGATTCCAAGAGATCTAGACTGAGGTGAACCTTTCGTATAACCAAGGTCGCATGGCGGCTGCTTTCCACTCACCACACTCCTAGAAATATATGGAGAAGCGAGAAAAGTCTTGACAGACAAAAGTTCATCAGCTCGGATTATGGGAACCACTAATTTCCGAGCTTTTATATTATGTAAATTACCGGCAACATCTATTAGAGCATTGTATTTCGTGTGAAAGTCATTTCCAAGCAGAAGATCAAACTCATTAGAGTCCACTATGAAGAATAATTCAGAAAATTGTTGCCTTCCAATTTTTAAATATAGTCTTACTCTCGTATTCAGTGTAACTTGAGTATTCCCGAGACCAATCGTCTGTACATTCACCTTTTCTGCCTTTATTTTACATTTTTTCCTAAGTCCATCGTATAGATGTCGTGCTAGATAAGAGCTCGTGCTTCCGGTATCAATTAAGCCCTTAAAACGTATACCTGCTATATTAACAGAAATAGCTAACAATTTTTTCAATTCACCACTTCTTTGATTTACATCTATATTGTTTTGAGTTAAACACTGAGGTTCTAAATAGTTATAATAAGAAAATTCCGCCTTATCATATAATTTCTCTTTAGATTGTAAAGAATGCATAACTGGAGAAACAAGATTTTTATAAACATTTATAGGTTCACGAGATTGCGACACTACTTGCTGTTTTGTTTTTCGCTCCGATGCAGCTGAATACAATTGATTTAAATTGATAGGCATACATCTTTCAGCTAGAAATTGATGGGCAGAAGGCGTTACCATATTAGTGATTAAACTACAAATGGTGGCTTCATCAAAGGACATATCAAGTAAATAATCGATAATTTATAATCTCTGAACTCTAGAATGAATGATCTTCCCCCCTGGGAACGTAGAAAAATAGTCGCATGAATTGTGTTGTTCCAATAGTGGAAATAAATCGCATCACTAAATGACTCTCATACCGTCTGCCAAGGGGAAGCGTCCCCAATAAACGACTGTATTACCTCTTGCATTTCTCCTTTTGTACGATAAAAGACAAGCCACCAACACAAGGTCTAAAGGTAAACCTTTACCCCTAACAATACTATCAAGTTTTAATAAAAATTGAAATGTACACTCAGTATTGGTACCATCTGTTATAGGCAGGGGTGCCCATCTCCCCCAAAGCTGATGGCGCACTCCCCTTCCCAAAACTAATAATCTCTTGCCTCCTCAAAACTCAAGTCCTCTAAAAACAATTGCCCAGTGTAGCAGTAGTTTTTATAGTACTAGTAATTGTTATTTTTTTTGTTTTTATTTCCTGTAGTAGTATTATAGAATGCTTGTAGTAGTAGTAGGGGCAGTAGTAATTGTAAAAATGGCATTACTTTTATTAGTAGTCTTGCTAGTGTACAATACCAAATATGTTCTATAAGGATATTGAAGGGTATAAAAACTTCTACACACTGTGTATGGGACAGGTATTCTTTTTTTACAATTAGTAGTATTATTTTTTCTTTACAAAATATTGATATAATTCCCTTGTGCATGAAAAGTAAGACGCAAGTTACAAGTTGTTGAGTTTTATACCAAAAGAAAATGTTATCCTCGAAATTAGGCTACAAAAAGAAGTGATATCCAACAAAATATTCCTGTAAAAGAACCAAGTACGAGTGGTCTTAAAAAGAATTGAAATCACAAAAATAGGCGCCAAGTTCTGGTGGACAACAGTTACAAACACTCACTGGCTCACTTCAAATTTCGATTTGAAACTTGGCTGTTGTCTGTATGGTTACCACTAACCCACAATTATGTCAAACTACTTTATAATTTTCAACAGACAACATAGGCAAGTTTCAAATCTAAATTTGAAAGTGATTCCTTGAGTGTTTGTAACTGTTGTTCACCAGAACTTGGGCCATCCTTTCATATAGCAACTTGCGCGGTACTTCATTCATAGAGTTTCTAAGCAGGGGGTAGGGGGATTCATTTTCGGGATTTAAAAAAAATCGCATCGTGTTCCAATGTTATTCTAACGACAGCAAAATTACTTATTCGAAATTAGAGTAAAATTCTTCCCAAATTTTTTTATTCCCCCCAATTTTTTTCTCGATGGCACAACTTGCGTCATTCATCCCTCCTGTGGGCGGCCCTTATCTCTTGAAACGAACCAATCTTTCCTTTCATACGGCTACTTGCGCGGTACTTAATTCATCGAGTATCGAAGCAGGGAGTACGGAGGTTCACCCCGGAAAATTTTTGAAAATTAGCTAATCAAAATCGTGTTTTAATGCTATTCCGACAGTAAAATTGCTAGTTCGAAAGTAGAGTAAAATCCCCCCCAAAATTTTTCTCAATGGCGCAGCTTGCGCTATACATCCCCCCTCTGGGCGGCGCTGGTTATAGGTAAATTATTATCATGCAACAATGATTTATATATCCCTTCGTAGGCAAACTTCTCAAAATTTAAATGTAGTGAAGCTGCCATATTAAATGGTCTGTCTTTATACTTATTTTGTAAGCTCCGATTCCCTTCTGCTCTTAAATTTAGCTAAGAGTTCGCAAATTGTGAACTGTGTCCCACATTATTTTGCAGATTCACGTCAACATTCAGGTCCTGAGGTTCTCTATTTTGACCACCTTGCAAAGGTTGGTGAGGATTAATTTGAATATCGGCAGAAGGCCTTAAATTGTCAAAAAATAGGATTACTAAACTCATTATATGCAAAAAAAATCACATCCGCTAGAACTCGAAGAATCTGAAAGTCTATACTTTACATGTGTATCCTTTGACCGAGCCATCTTTACAAGTACAGCACAAAATATTGAGCTCAAAAAACCAGAAAAATAATTATCATTAAACTTACAACCTTCTCACAATTTATTTTCTTTTTACACAATGACTTACTGAACATTAATATTTTTATCCGAACCTGGCAATACTCCATTAAATATTTTGTATTATCATTCATTTCCTCCATTTATAATGTCTCAACTAGAAAGAAACATATAATAAAGAAAGTAATGTTTTCAAATTTGAATGTTAACTTGACCAACTAAATACGCTTATATATATATATATATATACATATACATATATATATATATATATATATATATATATATATATATATATATATATATATATATATATATATATTTATATAAGGATATAAAGGTGAGTACTTTGGCTGGAATCCTAGAGTCGGATCCGGGAGCCAGCATATATTGCCTTTCCAGAACCGTGCTACTTTGCTTTATTTTATTTAAAAATTATATATGTAACGTGTAGGGGATAAACACCTCGGCAGCAACGTGACGTCATCCCGAATGGCACGAAGCTTGCACCTACAACCATCCAAGGTTACTTGCGCACAGTGCTTCCAACTCATATAGAACTAACCAGCTTTGGAGTAAGCCGGATTTTTATCTCACAATTTTTCCTTTTTATAATATATTATTTTTTATTATGAAACTTGGGTAGGTTACATATTATACGAGGGTCGGTGAAAAAATTCCTATCCAAAACAATCCCAAGTTGAATAATAAAATTATTTCAATACATTACCAGAATCTTCCATAAATATTTGTTATGCTAACGCCTTCTTTACAATACGTGTACCATTGACACTCCAAATTCTTACAACACCATACACAAAAGGATGATGATGAGGTATTTACAGTATGAAAAAGGGTAACCCCTCTCTTTCTCGGACGAGGCATTCCTACAGGAAAAATATATACAACACAAAATTTGTTCGAACAATCTTTCTAAAATATACAAGTACAATATTCACTAAACTATGAACCGCAATTCATTAACCTCATTAATTCATTTATACATGTTACCTTTTATGGGTTAGATTGATTATCTTGTCTCGGTGGAAAATCTCTTACAAAAACGAACATGACGTTTTATGTACGTATAGCTTCTCGATATTTTGTAGCCAAACAGTATTTGGTGTAGGTTTAGAAATAATGCGGTACGGGTTTTCCCACTGAGGGGCGATCTTCGGATTGAAATGCTTTTCAGCTGAAAGTGTCATGAACCTTTTAACCAATACGAAATCATCAATATTTAAATTAACAGGATTATGCTATTGGGTATAAACCTTCGCACTATGTTCCCAAGCGGGTCAATGTTATTATTTATGTTAACTATTTTTTGCTCTTTATCCTGGTCATCACCTAGAAGATCTAAATCCATCAGTCACTTTACATCTAATGGATGGCACAATTTTCTTCCCATATAAAGTTCACACGGATTAGTCAACGTAGTTTCATTAGTACTTATGTTAATAGTAAAAGCATTTTTTCATAGTAAATGGGCCCAGTTTTGTTGAGACTGATTAACATAAGTACAAGTTAGATTTTTAAAAGATCTCAGCGTACGTTCGGCTCTGTTTGATTGGGGGTTATATGGGGAGAATTTTACACTCAGTATAATTTAATTATACAAGAATTTCATAAAGTAATCGCTGACAAAATAAAAAACTCCGTCATGGAGAACCTTACCAGGAAATCCATTTCGAAGAGACAATTCCTGTAATTTATACAGATGATTTTTGAGGTTTGTCGTCTTAAAGATTCTAAAAAGACAAAACGACTAAGCGTCAGTAACAATTAAAATATACTCAACTCCCGAGCTACTAGGCAATATTCTCGCGTTATCAATAAACCAGGTATAATTCGGGTTCCTTACCTTTTTCGTAAAATAACGACCCATAGGTTTTCGATTGGAATCTTTACAAGTTTGACACAAATGACATGACTGTATAAAATTCTTTATATCAGAATATAAAGTGGGTCACTTATTTTTCTCAGCGATTTTAGCAATGGTTTTCCGATATGCCATGCGCCCGCCATGAATTACAAGACATTTGGAATATTCAATGATCGATTGAACTTGATTACTATTCTGAGCCCTTTATTCCCCTTGCCTTTAATTTGTTTAAAAAATCTTAATTCTTAATACATACTGTGGAACTTGTTCCTTTCTTTCTAACCTAGTGATATTCTCTCGTAACTCAGGATCCTTCCTCTGGTGATCTGCAAGAGGTTTCGCCAAAAGTTAATGAAATACATTACTGTTTTACCATTATCTTTTACGACTTCTAATCTATTATCACCTTTCGTATAAAATTCTAAATGGTTTCCAACCCTTAAAAGGAAATCGGCGACACAACTTATCTTAGTTCTTACATGAACTATACGAAATTTAAACCTAGAGATTTTCTCTAACATATTTCCACATCTCCTTCGTGTTTTACGGTTATTAAGTAACCAAGTTAAGCTTCTACTATCAGTATACACTACAAAGGGATTTGACAAATAATATTCAAACTTTTCCGAAGATAAAAAAGAGCCTTAAGTTCGAGTTCGTAAATATTTTTGCTCCAATCAGACTGTGGAATTGCCCGACTAAACACAGACACTGGTCTAAGATTCCGTTCCGAATCATATTGGCTGAGAACCCCAGAGAAATGACGCAAAGAGCTGTCACAATGTACAATGAAGTTGGAATTCATATCAGAGATTTTTAAAATGACCTGACTACGTAAGGCATCTTTTAATTTTTGTAGGGCTTCATCATTAACTTTAATCCATTTAAATGGCTTTTTTATAGATTTTAATTCTTGTAGGAGAGCGATTAATCTGAGTACCCATAAATAACTTTTGAATAGAAAGAGAAAAATGAACATATTCCGTTAATACCTTTTCTACTCTTAGGTTTGGGAATGTCTTGTATAGTTTTAATTCTCTCAGGATCAGTCGACATATTTCCGTTTTCAAAACGAAATCCTAAATATTTTATACTAGTTTGAAATAGACAGGACTTCTTTTTAGAAATAGTTATTCCCCAGTTTCTTAATCGGGATAATACCTCTTCTAATAGAGCTTTATGACTCTCAATATCTTTACTGAACAAGGTTATGTAATCAAAATATATCTCTAAATTCTTATCAATTAACCGTTCGAAGACCTTTGTCATCAGATTACTCAAAACAAAAGGTGATAACACTAGTCCCATTAGTGCCGATTTATATCGATATATTTTATTTTTTGTTACAAAAGCAGTAATATTACGACTCTCATCAGACAAAGGAATTTGGTGGAAACAAGTTTTACAGTTAAGTTTTGAAAAGATATTATCTGAAATACTAGAGATGACATTCTACATGTTCGGAGAAGGGTAGCTGTTTTCCATTACACATTTCTTCACTTCTCCGTATGAAACTACAAGGCGTGTACCTCCACCTGAATTTTTTTACTAAGAAGCAACTCGACGTGAAAGGAGAATAATCTACTTCTTTTATAATATCGTCCTTTAAAAGCTGGGCAATAAAAGAATCTAACTCCCTTTGCCTATGAGGAGGTAATTGATAAAGTTGCAAACGAATTGGAGTTTTATCAGCAAGCTCAATTATATAAGTAAAGTTCTTAACTCTAACAATTTTATCCCCAATAACGTCTGTATAAGAAGTTAACAAGTTATTTACATACTCCTGTAAATTAGAATCACATTGAAATAACTGACCAGGAACCATATAATTACCTTGGTATTCCTCCGGTCTAGTCTCAGGTAGATGTAAAATAGACTGATGAAACATGAACTCCAATCCTGGGTCCAAAATGGTGTTAACTCCCATGTCTCTGGTTGCTGATGTCGACGGAATACAACCCTGTTTAGAGATTCAAGAGATCTAGACTGAGGTGAACCTTTCGTATAACCAAGGTCGCATGGCGGCTGCTTTCCACTCACCACACTCCTAGAAATATATGGAGAAGCGAGAAAAGTCTTGACAGACAAAAGTTCATCAGCTCGGATTATGGGAACCACTAATTTCCGAGCTTTTATATTATGTAAATTACCGGCAACATCTATTAGAGTATTGTATTTCGTGTGAAAGTCATTTCCAAGCCGAAGATCAATCTCATTAGAGTCCACTATGAAGAATAATTCAGAAAATTGTTGCCTTCCAATTTTTAAATATAGTCTTACTCTCGTATTCAGTGTAACTTGAGTATTCCCGAGACCAATCGTCTGTACATTCACCTTTTCTGCCTTTATTTTACATTTTTTCCTAAGTCCATCGTATAGATGTCGTGCTAGATAAGAGCTCGTGCTTCCGGTATCAATTAAGCACTTAAAACGTATACCTGCTATATTAACAGAAATAGCTAACAATTTTTTCAATTCACCACTTCTTTGATTTACATCTATATTGTTTTGAGTTAAACACTGAGGTTCTAAATAGTTATAATGAGAAAATTTCGCCTTATCATATAATTTCTCTTTAGATTGTAAAGAATGCATAACTGGAGAAACAAGATTTTTATAAACATTTATAGGTTCACGAGATTGCAACACTACTTGCGGTTTTGTGTTTTTCGCTCCGATGCAGCTGAATACAATTGATTTAAATTGATAGGCATACCTCTTTCAGCTAGAAATTGATGGGCAGAAGGCGTTACCATATTAGTGATTAAACTACAAATGGTGGCTTCATCAAAGGACATATCAAGTAAATAATCGATAATTTATAATCTCTGAACTCTAGAATGAGTTATCTTCCCCCATGGGAACGTAGAAAAATAGTCGCATGAATTGTGTTGTTCCAATAGTGGAAATAAATCGCATCACTAAATGACTACATACCGTCTGCCAAGGGGAAGCGTCCCCAATAAACGACTGTATTACCTCTTGCATTTCTCCTTTTGTACGATAAAGACAAGCCACCAACACAAGGTCTAAAGGTAAACCTTTACCCCTAACAATACTATCAAGTTTTAACAAAAATTGAAATGTACACTCAGTATTGGTACCATCTGTTATAGGTAAATTATTATCATGCAACAATGATTTATATATCCCTTCGTAGGCAAATTTCTCAAAATTTAAATGTAGAGAAGCTGCCATATTAAATGGTCTGTCTTTATACTTATTTTGTAAGCTCCAATTCCCTTCTGCTCTTAAATTTAGCTAAGAGTTCGCAAATTGTGAACTGTGTCCCACATTATTTTGCAGATTCACGTCAACATTCAGATCCTGAGGTTCTCTACTTTGACCACCTTGCAAAGGTTGGTGAGGATTAATTTGAATATGGGCAGAAGGCCTTAAATTGTCAAAAAATAGGATTACTAAACTCATAATATGCAAAAAAATTCACATCCGCTAGAACTCGAAGAATCTGAAAGTCTATACTTTACATGTGTATCCTTTGACCGAGCCATCCTTACGAGCACAGCACAAAATATTGAGCTCAAAAAACCAGAAAAATAATTATCATTAAACTTACAACCTTCTCACAATTTATTTTCTTTTTACACAATGACTTACTGAACATTAATATTTTTATCCGACCCTGGCAATACTCCATTAAATATTTTGTATTATCATTCATTTCCTCCATTTATAATGTCTCAACTACAAAGAAACATATAATAAAGAAAGTAATGTTTTCAAATTTGGATGTTAACTTGACCAACTAAATACTCTTATATATATATATATATATATATATATATATATATATATATATATATATATATATATGTATATATATATATATATATATATATATATATATATATATATACATATTTATATAAGGATATAAAGGTGAGTACTTTGGCTGGAATCCTAGAGCCGGATCCGGGAGCCAGCATATATTGCCTTTCCAGAACAGTGCTACTTTGCTTTATTTTATTTAAAAATTATATATGTAACGTGTAGGGGATAAACACCTCGGCAGCAACGTGACGTCATCCCGAATGGCACGAAGCTTGCACCTACAACCATCCAAGGTTACTTGCGCACAGTGCTTCCAACTCATATAGAACTAACCAGCTTTGGATTAAGCCGGATTTTTATCTCACAATTTTTCCTTTTTACAATATATTATTTTTTATTATGAAACTTGGGTAGGTTACATATTATACTAGGGTCGGTGAAAAAAATTCCTATCCAAAACAATCCCAAGTTGAATAATAAAATTATTTCAATACATTACCAGAATCTTCCATAAATATTTGTTATGCTAACGCCTTCTTTACAATACGTGTACCATTGACACTCCAAATTCTTACAACACCATACACAAAAGGATGATGATGAGGTATTTACAGTATGAAAAAGGGTAACCCCTCACTTTCTCGGACGAGGCATTCCTACAGGAAAAATATATACAACACAAAATTTGTTCGAACAATCTTTCTAAAATATACAAGTACAATATTCACTAAACTATTAACCGCAATTCATTAACCTCATTAATTCATTTATACATGTTACCTTTTATGGGTTAGATTGATTATCTTGTCTCGGTGGAAAATCTCTTACAAAAACGAACATGACGTTTTATGTACGTATAGCTTCTCGATATTTTGTAGCCAAACAGTATTTGGTGTAGGTTTAGAAATAATGCGGTACGGGTCTTCCCACTGAGGGGCGATCTTCGGATTGAAATGCTTTTCAGCTGAAAGTGTCATGAACCTTTTAACCAATACGAAATCATCAATATTTAAATTAACAGGATTATGCTATTGGGTATAACCTTCGCACTATGTTCCCAAGCGGGTCAATGTTATTATTTATGTTAACTATTTTTTGCTCTTTATCCTGGTCATCATCTAGAAGATCTAAATCCATCAGTCACTTTACATCTAATGGATGGCACAATTTTCTTCCCATATAAAGTTCACACGGATTAGTCCCCGTAGTTTCATTAATACTTATGTTAATAGTAAAAGCATTTTTTCATAGTAAATGGGCCCAGTTTTGTTGAGACTGATTAACATAAGTACAAGTTAGATTTTTAAAAGATCTCAGCGTACGTTCGGCTCTGTTTGATTGGGGGTTATATGGGGAGAATTTTACACTCAGTATAATTTAATTATACAAGAATTTCATAAAGTAACCTCTGACAAAATAAAAAGCTCCGTCATGGAGAACCTTACCAGGAAATCCATTTCGAAGAGACAATTCCTGTAATTTATTACAGATGATTTTTGAGGTTTGTCGTCTTAAAGATTCTAAAAAGACAAAACGACTAGGCGTCAGTAACAATTAAAATATACTCAACTCCCGAGCTACTAGGCAATATTCTCGCGTTATCAATAAACCAGGTATAATTCGGGTTCCTTACCTTTTTCGTAAAATAACGACCCATAGGTTTTCGATTGGAATCTTTACAAGTTTGACACAAATGACATGACTGTATAAAATCCTTTATATCAGAATATAAAGTGGGCCACTTATTTTTCTCAGCGATTTTAGCCATGGTTTTCCGATATGCCATGTGCCCGCCATGAATTACAACACATTTGGAATATTCAATGATCGATTGAACTTGATTACTATTCTGAGCCCTTTATTCCCCTTGCCTTTAGTTTGATTAAAAAATCTTAATTCTTAATACATACTGTGGAACTTGTTCCTTTCTTTCTAACCTAGTGATATTCTCTCGTAACTCAGGATCCTTCCTCTGGTGATCTGCAAGAGGTTTCGCCAAAAGTTAATGAAATACATTACTGTTTTACCATTATCTTTTACGACTTCTAATCTATTATCACCTTTCGTATAAAATTCTAAATGGTTTCCAACCCTTAAAAGGAAATCGGCGACACAACTTATCTTAGTTCTTACTTGAACTATACGAAATTTAAACCTAGAGATTTTCTCTAACATTGTTCCATACCTCCTTCGTGTTTTACGGTTATTAAGTAACCAAGTTAAGCTTTTACTACCAGTATACACTACAAAAGATTTTGACAAATAATATTCAAATTTTTCCGAAGATAAAAAAGAGCCTTAAGTTCGAGTTCGTAAATATTTTTGCTCCAATCAGACTGTGGAATTGCCCGACTAAACACAGACACTGGTCTAAGATTCCGTTCCGAATCATATTGGCTGAGAACCCCAGAGAAATGACGCAAAGAGCTGTCACAATGTACAATGAAGTTGGAATTCATATCAGAGATTTTTAAAATGACCTGACTACGTAAGGCATCCTTTAATTTTTTGTAGGGCTTCATCATTAACTTTAATCCATTTAAATAGCTTTTTATAGATCTTAATTCTTGTAGGGGAGCAATTAATTCTGAGTATCCATAAATAACTTTTCAATAGAAAGAGAAAAATGAACATATTCCGTTAATAAGTTTTCTATTCTTAGGTTTGGGAATGTCTTGTATAGTTTTAATTCTCTTAGGATCAGTCGACATATTTCCGTTTTCAAAACGAAATCCTAAATATTTTATACTAGTTTGAAATAGACAGGACTTCTTTTTAGAAATAGTTATTCCCCAGTTTCTTAATCGGGATAATACCTCTTCTAATAGAGCTTTATGACTCTCAGTATCTTTACTAAACAAGATTATATAATCAAAATATATCTCTAAATTCTTATCAATTAACTGTTCGAAGACCTTTGTCATCAAATTACTCAAAACAAAAGTGATAACACTAGTCCCATTAGTACCGATTTATATCGATATATTTTATTTTTTGTTACAAAAGCAGTAATATTACGACTCTCATCAGACAAAGGAATTTGGTGGAAACAAGTTTTACAGTTAAATTTTGAAAATATATTATCTGAAATACTAGAGATGACCTTCTACATGTTCGGAGAAGGGTAGTTGTTTACCATTACACGTTTCTTTACTTCTCCGTATGAAACTACAAGGCGTGTACCTCCACCTGAATTTTTTACTAAGAAGCAACTCGACGTGAAAGGAGAATAATCTACCTCTTCTATAATATCGTCCTTAAAAGCTGGGCAATAAAAGAATCTAACTCCCTTTGCCTATGAGGAGGTAATTGATAAGGTTGCAAACGAATTGGAGTTTTATCAGCAAGCTCAATTATATAAGTAAAGTTCTTAACTCTAACAATTTTATCCCCAATAACGTCTGTATAAGAAGTTAACAAGTTATTTACATACTCCTGTAAATTAGAATCACATTGTAATAACTGATCAGGAACCATATAATTACCTTGGTATTCCTCCGGTGTAGTCTGAGGTGGATGTAAAATAGACTGATGAAACATGAACTCCAATCCTGGGTCCAAAATGGTGTTAACTCCCATGTCTCTGGTTGCTGATGTCGACGGAATACAACCCTGTTTAGAGATTCCAAGAGATCTAGACTGAGGTGAACCTTTCGTATAACCAAGGTCGCATGGCGGCTGCTTTCCACTCACCACACTCCTAGAAATATATGGAGAAGCGAGAAAAGTCTTGACAGACAAAAGTTCATCAGCTCGGATTATGGGAACCACTAATTTCCGAGCTTTTATATTATGTAAATTACCGGCAACATCTATTAGAGTATTGTATTTCGTGTGAAAGTCATTTCCAAGCCGAAGATCAATCTCATTAGAGTCCACTATGAAGAATAATTCAGAAAATTGTTGCCTTCCAATTTTTAAATATAGTCTTACTCTCGTATTCAGTGTAACTTGAGTATTCCCGAGACCAATCGTCTGTACATTCACCTTTTCTCCCTTTATTTTACATTTTTTCCTAAGTCCATCGTATAGATGTCGTGCTAGATAAGAGCTCGTGCTTCCGGTATCAATTAAGCACTTAAAACGTATACCTGCTATATTAACAGAAATAGCTAACAATTTTTTCAATTCACCACTTCTTTGATTTACATCTATATTGTTTTGAGTTAAACACTGAGGTTCTAAATAGTTATAATGAGAAAATTTCGCCTTATCATATAATTTCTCTTTAGATTGTAAAGAATGCATAACTGGAGAAACAAGATTTTTATAAACATTTATAGGTTCACGAGATTGCAACACTACTTGCGGTTTTGTGTTTTTCGCTCCGATGCAGCTGAATACAATTGATTTAAATTGATAGGCATACCTCTTTCAGCTAGAAATTGATGGGCAGAAGGCGTTACCATATTAGTGATTAAACTACAAATGGTGGCTTCATCAAAGGACATATCAAGTAAATAATCGATAATTTATAATCTCTGAACTCTAGAATGAGTGATCTTCCCCCATGGGAACGTAGAAAAATAGTCGCATGAATTGTGTTGTTCCAATAGTGGAAATAAATCGCATCACTAAATGACTCTCATACCGTCTGCCAAGGGGAAGCGTCCCCAATAAACGACTGTATTACCTCTTGCATTTCTCCTTTTGTACGATAAAAGACAAGCCACCAACACAAGGTCTAAAGGTAAACCTTTACCCCTAACAATACTATCAAGTTTTAATAAAAATTGAAATGTACACTCAGTATTGGTACCATCTGTTATAGGCAGGGGTGCCCATATCCCCCAAAGCTGATGGCGCACTCCCCTTCCCAAAACTAATAATCTCTTGCCTCCTCAAAACTCAAGTCCTCTAAAAACAATTGCCCAGTGTAGCAGTAGTTTTTATAGTACTAGTAATTGTTATTTTTTTTGTTTTTATTTCCTGTAGTAGTATTATAGAATGCTTGTAGTAGTAGTAGGGGCAGTAGTAATTGTAAAAATGGCATTACTTTTATTAGTAGTCTTGCTAGTGTACAATACCAAATATGTTCTATAAGGATATTGAAGGGTATAAAAACTTCTACACACTGTGTATGGGACAGGTATTCTTTTTTTACAATTAGTAGTATTATTTTTTCTTTACAAAATATTGATATAATTCCCTTGTGCATGAAAAGTAAGACGCAAGTTACAAGTTGTTGAGTTTTATACCAAAAGAAAATGTTATCCTCGAAATTAGGCTACAAAAAGAAGTGATATCCAACAAAAAACATTCCTGTAAAAGAACCAAGTACGAGTGGTCTTAAAAAGAATTGAAATCACAAAAATAGGCGCCAAGTTCTGGTGGACAACAGTTACAAACACTCACTGGCTCACTTCAAATTTCGATTTGAAACTTGGCTGTTGTCTGTATGGTTACCACTAACCCACAATTATGTCAAACTACTTTATAATTTTCAACAGACAACATAGGCAAGTTTCAAATCTAAATTTGAAAGTGATTCCTTGAGTGTTTGTAACTGTTGTTCACCAGAACTTGGGCCATCCTTTCATATAGCAACTTGCGCGGTACTTCATTCATAGAGTTTCTAAGCAGGGGGTAGGGGGATTCATTTTCGGGATTTAAAAAAAAATCGCATCGTGTTCCAATGTTATTCTAACGACAGCAAAATTACTTATTCGAAATTAGAGTAAAATTCTTCCCAAATTTTTTTATTCCCCCCAATTTTTTTCTCGATGGCACAACTTGCGTCATTCATCCCTCCTGTGGGCGGCCCTTATCTCTTGAAACGAACCAATCTTTCCTTTCATACGGCTACTTGCGCGGTACTTAATTCATCGAGTATCGAAGCAGGGGGTACGGAGGTTCACCCCGGAAAATTTTTGAAAATTAGCTTCTCAAAATCGTGTTTTAATGCTATTCCGACAGTAAAATTGCTAGTTCGAAAGTAGAGTAAAATCCCCCCCAAAATTTTTCTCAATGGCGCAGCTTGCGCTATACATCCCCCCTCTGGGCGGCGCTGGTTATAGGTAAATTATTATCATGCAACAATGATTTATATATCCCTTCGTAGGCAAATTTCTCAAAATTTAAATGTAGTGAAGCTGCCATATTAAATGGTCTGTCTTTATACTTATTTTGTAAGCTCCGATTCCCTTCTGCTCTTAAATTTAGCTAAGAGTTCGCAAATTGTGAACTGTGTCCCACATTATTTTGCAGATTCACGTCAACATTCAGGTCCTGAGGTTCTCTATTTTGACCACCTTGCAAAGGTTGGTGAGGATTAATTTGAATATCGGCAGAAGGCCTTAAATTGTCAAAAAATAGGATTACTAAACTCATTATATGCAAAAAAAAAATCACATCCGCTAGAACTCGAAGAATCTGAAAGTCTATACTTTACATGTGTATCCTTTGACCGAGCCATCTTTACAAGTACAGCACAAAATATTGAGCTCAAAAAACCAGAAAAATAATTATCATTAAACTTACAACCTTCTCACAATTTATTTTCTTTTTACACAATGACTTACTGAACATTAATATTTTTATCCGAACCTGGCAATACTCCATTAAATATTTTGTATTATCATTCATTTCCTCCATTTATAATGTCTCAACTACAAAGAAACATATAATAAAGAAAGTAATGTTTTCAAATTTGGATGTTAACTTGACCAACTAAATACGCTTATATATATATATATATATATATATATATATATATATATATATATATATATATATATACATATTTATATAAGGATATAAAGGTGAGTACTTTGGCTGGAATCCTAGAGTCGGATCCGGGAGCCAGCATATATTGCCTTTCCAGAACCGTGCTACTTTGCTTTATTTTATTTAAAAATTATATATGTAACGTGTAGGGGATAAACACCTCGGCAGCAACGTGACGTCATCCCGAATGGCACGAAGCTTGCACCTACAACCATCCAAGGTTACTTGCGCACAGTGCTTCCAACTCATATAGAACTAACCAGCTTTGGAGTAAGCCGGATTTTTATCTCACAATTTTTCCTTTTTATAATATATTATTTTTTATTATGAAACTTGGGTAGGTTACATATTATACGAGGGTCGGTGAAAAAATTCCTATCCAAAACAATCCCAAGTTGAATAATAAAATTATTTCAATACATTACCAGAATCTTCCATAAATATTTGTTATGCTAACGCCTTCTTTACAATACGTGTACCATTGACACTCCAAATTCTTACAACACCATACACAAAAGAATGATGATGAGGTATTTACAGTATGAAAAAGGGTAACCCCTCTCTTTCTCGGACGAGGCATTCCTACAGGAAAAATATATACAACACAAAATTTGTTCGAACAATCTTTCTAAAATATACAAGTACAATATTCACTAAACTATTAACCGCAATTCATTAACCTCATTAATTCATTTATACATGTTACCTTTTATGGGTTAGATTGATTATCTTGTCTCGGTGGAAAATCTCTTACAAAAACGAACATGACGTTTTATGTACGTATAGCTTCTCGATATTTTGTAGCCAAACAGTATTTGGTGTAGGTTTAGAAATAATGCGGTACGGGTCTTCCCACTGAGGGGCGATCTTCGGATTGAAATGCTTTTCAGCTGAAAGTGTCATGAACCTTTTAACCAATACGAAATCATCAATATTTAAATTAACAGGATTATGCTATTGGGTATAAACCTTCGCACTATGTTCCCAAGCGAGTCAATGTTATTATTTATGTTAACTATTTTTTGCTCTTTATCCTGGTCATCATCTAGAAGATCTAAATCCATCAATCACTTTACATCTAATGGATGGCACAATTTTCTTCCCATATAAAGTTCACACGGATTAGTCAACGTAGTTTCATTAGTACTTATGTTAATAGTAAAAGCATTTTTTCATAGTAAATGGGCCCAGTTTTGTTGAGACTGATTAACATAAGTACAAGTTAGATTTTTAAAAGATCTCACCGTACGTTCGGCTCTGTTTGATTGGGGGTTATATGGGGAGAATTTTACACTCAGTATAATTTAATTATACAAGAATTTCATAAAGTAATCGCTGACAAAATAAAAAAACTCCGTCATGGAGAACCTTACCAGGAAATCCATTTCGAAGAGACAATTCCTGTAATTTATACAGATGATTTTTGAGGTTTGTCGTCTTAAAGATTCTAAAAAGACAAAACGACTAGGCGTCAGTAACAATTAAAATATACTCAACTCCCGAGCTACTAGGCAATATTCTCGCGTTATCAATAAACCAGGTATAATTCGGGTTCCTTACCTTTTTCGTAAAATAACGACACATAGGTTTTCGATTGGAATCTTTACAAGTTTGACACAAATGACATGACTGTATAAAATTCTTTATATCAGAATATAAAGTGGGTCACTTATTTTTCTCAGCGATTTTAGCAATGGTTTTCCGATATGCCATGCGCCCGCCATGAATTACAAGACATTTGGAATATTCAATGATCGATTGAACTTGATTACTATTCTGAGCCCTTTATTCCCCTTGCCTTTAATTTGTTTAAAAAATCTTAATTCTTAATACATACTGTGGAACTTGTTCCTTTCTTTCTAACCTAGTGATATTCTCTCGTAACTCAGGATCCTTCCTCTGGTGATCTGCAAGAGGTTTCGCCAAAAGTTAATGAAATACATTACTGTTTTACCATTATCTTTTACGACTTCTAATCTATTATCACCTTTCGTATAAAATTCTAAATGGTTTCCAACCCTTAAAAGGAAATCGGCGACACAACTTATCTTAGTTCTTACATGAACTATACGAAATTTAAACCTAGAGATTTTCTCTAACATATTTCCACATCTCCTTCGTGTTTTACGGTTATTAAGTAACCAAGTTAAGCTTCTACTATCAGTATACACTACAAAGGGATTTGACAAATAATATTCAAACTTTTCCGAAGATAAAAAAGAGCCTTAAGTTCGAGTTCGTAAATATTTTTGCTCCAATCAGACTGTGGAATTGCCCGACTAAACACAGACACTGGTCTAAGATTCCGTTCCGAATCATATTGGCTGAGAACCCCAGAGAAATGACGCAAAGAGCTGTCACAATGTACAATGAAGTTGGAATTCATATCAGAGATTTTTAAAATGACCTGACTACGTAAGGCATCTTTTAATTTTTGTAGGGCTTCATCATTAACTTTAATCCATTTAAATGGCTTTTTTATAGATTTTAATTCTTGTAGGAGAGCGATTAATCTGAGTACCCATAAATAACTTTTGAATAGAAAGAGAAAAATGAACATATTCCGTTAATACCTTTTCTACTCTTAGGTTTGGGAATGTCTTGTATAGTTTTAATTCTCTCAGGATCAGTCGACATATTTCCGTTTTCAAAACGAAATCCTAAATATTTTATACTAGTTTGAAATAGACAGGACTTCTTTTTAGAAATAGTTATTCCCCAGTTTCTTAATCGGGATAATACCTCTTCTAATAGAGCTTTATGACTCTCAATATCTTTACTGAACAAGGTTATGTAATCAAAATATATCTCTAAATTCTTATCAATTAACCGTTCGAAGACCTTTGTCATCAGATTACTCAAAACAAAAGGTGATAACACTAGTCCCATTAGTGCCGATTTATATCGATATATTTTATTTTTTGTTACAAAAGCAGTAATATTACGACTCTCATCAGACAAAGGAATTTGGTGGAAACAAGTTTTACAGTTAAGTTTTGAAAAGATATTATCTGAAATACTAGAGATGACATTCTACATGTTCGGAGAAGGGTAGCTGTTTTCCATTACACATTTCTTCACTTCTCCGTATGAAACTACAAGGCGTGTACCTCCACCTGAATTTTTTTACTAAGAAGCAACTCGACGTGAAAGGAGAATAATCTACTTCTTTTATAATATCGTCCTTTAAAAGCTGGGCAATAAAAGAATCTAACTCCCTTTGCCTATGAGGAGGTAATTGATAAAGTTGCAAACGAATTGGAGTTTTATCAGCAAGCTCAATTATATAAGTAAAGTTCTTAACTCTAACAATTTTATCCCCAATAACGTCTGTATAAGAAGTTAACAAGTTATTTACATACTCCTGTAAATTAGAATCACATTGAAATAACTGACCAGGAACCATATAATTACCTTGGTATTCCTCCGGTCTAGTCTCAGGTAGATGTAAAATAGACTGATGAAACATGAACTCCAATCCTGGGTCCAAAATGGTGTTAACTCCCATGTCTCTGGTTGCTGATGTCGACGGAATACAACCCTGTTTAGAGATTCAAGAGATCTAGACTGAGGTGAACCTTTCGTATAACCAAGGTCGCATGGCGGCTGCTTTCCACTCACCACACTCCTAGAAATATATGGAGAAGCGAGAAAAGTCTTGACAGACAAAAGTTCATCAGCTCGGATTATGGGAACCACTAATTTCCGAGCTTTTATATTATGTAAATTACCGGCAACATCTATTAGAGTATTGTATTTCGTGTGAAAGTCATTTCCAAGCCGAAGATCAATCTCATTAGAGTCCACTATGAAGAATAATTCAGAAAATTGTTGCCTTCCAATTTTTAAATATAGTCTTACTCTCGTATTCAGTGTAACTTGAGTATTCCCGAGACCAATCGTCTGTACATTCACCTTTTCTGCCTTTATTTTACATTTTTTCCTAAGTCCATCGTATAGATGTCGTGCTAGATAAGAGCTCGTGCTTCCGGTATCAATTAAGCACTTAAAACGTATACCTGCTATATTAACAGAAATAGCTAACAATTTTTTCAATTCACCACTTCTTTGATTTACATCTATATTGTTTTGAGTTAAACACTGAGGTTCTAAATAGTTATAATGAGAAAATTTCGCCTTATCATATAATTTCTCTTTAGATTGTAAAGAATGCATAACTGGAGAAACAAGATTTTTATAAACATTTATAGGTTCACGAGATTGCAACACTACTTGCGGTTTTGTGTTTTTCGCTCCGATGCAGCTGAATACAATTGATTTAAATTGATAGGCATACCTCTTTCAGCTAGAAATTGATGGGCAGAAGGCGTTACCATATTAGTGATTAAACTACAAATGGTGGCTTCATCAAAGGACATATCAAGTAAATAATCGATAATTTATAATCTCTGAACTCTAGAATGAGTTATCTTCCCCCATGGGAACGTAGAAAAATAGTCGCATGAATTGTGTTGTTCCAATAGTGGAAATAAATCGCATCACTAAATGACTACATACCGTCTGCCAAGGGGAAGCGTCCCCAATAAACGACTGTATTACCTCTTGCATTTCTCCTTTTGTACGATAAAGACAAGCCACCAACACAAGGTCTAAAGGTAAACCTTTACCCCTAACAATACTATCAAGTTTTAACAAAAATTGAAATGTACACTCAGTATTGGTACCATCTGTTATAGGTAAATTATTATCATGCAACAATGATTTATATATCCCTTCGTAGGCAAATTTCTCAAAATTTAAATGTAGAGAAGCTGCCATATTAAATGGTCTGTCTTTATACTTATTTTGTAAGCTCCAATTCCCTTCTGCTCTTAAATTTAGCTAAGAGTTCGCAAATTGTGAACTGTGTCCCACATTATTTTGCAGATTCACGTCAACATTCAGATCCTGAGGTTCTCTACTTTGACCACCTTGCAAAGGTTGGTGAGGAATAATTTGAATATGGGCAGAAGGCCTTAAATTGTCAAAAAATAGGATTACTAAACTCATAATATGCAAAAAAATTCACATCCGCTAGAACTCGAAGAATCTGAAAGTCTATACTTTACATGTGTATCCTTTGACCGAGCCATCCTTACGAGCACAGCACAAAATATTGAGCTCAAAAAACCAGAAAAATAATTATCATTAAACTTACAACCTTCTCACAATTTATTTTCTTTTTACACAATGACTTACTGAACATTAATATTTTTATCCGACCCTGGCAATACTCCATTAAATATTTTGTATTATCATTCATTTCCTCCATTTATAATGTCTCAACTACAAAGAAACATATAATAAAGAAAGTAATGTTTTCAAATTTGGATGTTAACTTGACCAACTAAATACTCTTATATATATATATATATATATATATATATATATATATATATATATATATATTTATATAAGGATATAAAGGTGAGTACTTTGGCTGGAATCCTAGAGCCGGATCCGGGAGCCAGCATATATTGCCTTTCCAGAACAGTGCTACTTTGCTTTATTTTATTTAAAAATTATATATGTAACGTGTAGGGGATAAACACCTCGGCAGCAACGTGACGTCATCCCGAATGGCACGAAGCTTGCACCTACAACCATCCAAGGTTACTTGCGCACAGTGCTTCCAACTCATATAGAACTAACCAGCTTTGGATTAAGCCGGATTTTTATCTCACAATTTTTCCTTTTTACAATATATTATTTTTTATTATGAAACTTGGGTAGGTTACATATTATACTAGGGTCGGTGAAAAAAATTCCTATCCAAAACAATCCCAAGTTGAATAATAAAATTATTTCAATACATTACCAGAATCTTCCATAAATATTTGTTATGCTAACGCCTTCTTTACAATACGTGTACCATTGACACTCCAAATTCTTACAACACCATACACAAAAGGATGATGATGAGGTATTTACAGTATGAAAAAGGGTAACCCCTCACTTTCTCGGACGAGGCATTCCTACAGGAAAAATATATACAACACAAAATTTGTTCGAACAATCTTTCTAAAATATACAAGTACAATATTCACTAAACTATTAACCGCAATTCATTAACCTCATTAATTCATTTATACATGTTACCTTTTATGGGTTAGATTGATTATCTTGTCTCGGTGGAAAATTTCTTACAAAAAGGAACATGACGTTTTATGTACGTATAGCTTCTCGATATTTTGTAGCCAAACAGTATTTGGTGTAGGTTTAGAAATAATGCGGTACGGGTCTTCCCACTGAGGGGCGATCTTCGGATTGAAATGCTTTTCAGCTGAAAGTGTCATGAACCTTTTAACCAATACGAAATCATCAATATTTAAATTAACAGGATTATGCTATTGGGTATAAACCTTTGCACTATGTTCCCAAGCGGGTCAATGTTATTATTTATGTTAACTATTTTTTGCTCTTTATCCTGGTCATCATCTAGAAGATCTAAATCCATCAATCACTTTACATCTAATGGATGGCACAATTTTCTTCCCATATAAAGTTCACACAGATTAGTCCCCGTAGTTTCATTAATACTTATGTTAATAGTAAAAGCATTTTTTCATAGTAAATGGGCCCAGTTTTGTTGAGGCTGATTAACATAAGTACAAGTTAGATTTTTAAAAAATCTCACCGTACGTACGGCTCTGTTTGATTGGGGGTTATATGGGGAGAATTTTACACTCAGTATAATTTAATTATACAAGAATTTCATAAAGTAATCGCTGACAAAATAAAAAGCTCCGTCATGGAGAACCTTATCAGGAAATCCATTTCGAAGAGACAATTCCTGTAATTTATACAGATGATTTTTGAGGTTTGTCGTCTTAAAGATTCTAAAAAGACAAAACGACTAGGCGTCAGTAACAATTAAAATATACTCAACTCCCGAGCTACTAGGCAATATTCTCGCGTTATCAATAAACCAGGTATAATTCGGGTTCCTTACCTTTTTCGTAAAATAACGACCCATAGGTTTTCGATTGGAATCTTTACAAGTTTGACACAAATGACATGACTGTATAAAATCCTTTATATCAGAATATAAAGTGTTCCACTTCTTTTTCTCAGCGATTTTAGCAATGGTTTTCCGATATGCCATGTGCCCGCCATGAATTACAAGACATTTGGAATATTCAATGATCGATTGAACTTGATTACTATTCTGAGCCCTTTATTCCCCTTGCCTTTAATTTGTTTAAAAAATCTTAATTCTTAATACATACTGTGGAACTTGTTCCTTTCTTTCTAACCTAGTGATATTCTCTCGTAACTCAGGATCCTTCCTCTGGTGATCTGCAAGAGGTTTCGCCAAAAGTTAATGAAATTCATTACTGTTTTACCATTATCTTTTACGACTTCTAATCTATTATCACCTTTCGTATAAAATTCTAAATGGTTTCCAACCCTTAAAAGGAAATCGGCGACACAACTAATCTTAGTTCTTACATGAACTATACGAAATTTAAACCTAGAGATTTTCTCTAACACTGTTCCATACCTCCTTCGTGTTTTACGGTTATTAAGTAACCAAGTTAAGCTTCTACTATCAGTATACACTACAAAGGGATTTGACAAATAATATTCAAACTTTTCCGAAGATAAAAAAGAGCCTTAAGTTCGAGTTCGTAAATATTTTTGCTCCAATCAGACTGTGGAATCGCCCGACTAAACACAGACACTGGTCTAAGATTCCGTCCGAATCATATTGGCTGAGAACCCCAGAGAAATGACGCAAAGAGCTGTCACAATGTACAATGAAGTTGGAATTCATATCAGAGATTTTTAAAATGACCTGACTACGTAAGGCATCTTTTAATTTTTGTAGGGCTTCATCATTAACTTTAATCCATTTAAATGGCTTTTTTATAGATTTTAATTCTTGTAGGAGAGCGATTAATCTGAGTACCCATAAATAACTTTTGAATAGTAAGAGAAAAATGAACATATTCCGTTAATAAGTTTTCTATTCTTAGGTTTGGGAATGTCTTGTATAGTTTTAATTCTCTTAGGATCAGTCGACATATTTCCGTTTTCAAAACGAAATCCTAAATATTTTATACTAGTTTGAAATAGACAGGACTTATTTTTAGAAATAGTTATTCCCCAGTTTCTTAATCGGGATAATACCTCTTCTAATAGAGCTTTATGACTCTCAATATCTTTACTGAACAAGGTTATATAATCAAAATATATCTCTAAATTCTTATCAATTAACCGTTCGAAGACCTTTGTCATCAGATTACTCAAAACAAATGGTGATAACACTAGTCCCATTAGTGCCGATTTATATCGATATATTTTATTTTTTGTTACAAAAGCAGTAATATTACGACTCTCATCAGACAAAGGAATTTGGTGGAAACAAGTTTTACAGTTAAGTTTTGAAAAGATATTATCTGAAATACTAGAGATGACCTTCTATATGTTCGGAGAAGGGTAGCTGTTTACCATTACACATTTCTTCACTTCTCCGTATGAAACTACAAGGCGTGTACCTCCACCTGAATTTTTTACTAAGAAGCAACTCGACGTGAAAGGAGAATAATCTACTTCTTTTATAATATCGTCCTTTAAAAGCTGGGCAATAAAAGAATCTAACTCCCTTTGCCTATGAGGAGGTAATTGATAAGGTTGAAAACGAATTGAAGTTTTATCAGAAAGCTCAATTATATAAGTAAAGTTCTTAACTCTAACAATTTTATCCCCAATAACGTCTGTATAAGAAGTTAACAAGTTATTTACATACTCCTGTAAATTAGAATCACATTGTAATAACTGATCAGGAACCATATAATTACCTTGGTATTCCTCCGGTGTAGTCTCAGGTGGATGTAAAATAGACTGATGAAACATGAACTCCAATCCTGGGTCCAAAATGGTGTTAACTCCCATGTCTCTGGTTGCTGATGTCGACGGAATACAACCCTGTTTAGAGATTCCAAGAGATCTAGACTGAGGTGAACCTTTCGTATAACCAAGGTCGCATGGCGGCTGCTTTCCACTCATCACACTCCTAGAAATATATGGAGAAGCGAGAAAAGTCTTGACAGACAAAAGTTCATCAGCTCGGATTATGGGAACCACTAATTTCCGAGCTTTTATAATATGTAAATTACCGGCAACATCTATTAGAGCATTGTATTTCGTGTGAAAGTCATTTCCAAGCAGAAGATCAAACTCATTAGAGTCCACTATGAAGAATAATTCAGAAAATTGTTGCCTTCCAATTTTTAAATATAGTCTTACTCTCGTATTCAGTGTAACTTGAGTATTCCCGAGACCAATCGTCTGTACATTCTCCTTTTCTGCCTGTATTTTACATTTTTTCTTAAGTCCATCGTATAGATCTCGTGCTAGATAAGAGCTCGTGCTTCCGGTATCAATTAGGCACTTAAAACGTATACCTGCTATATTAACAGAAATAGCTAACAATTTTTTCAATTCACCACTTCTTTGATTTACATCTATATTGTTTTGAGTTAAACACTGAGGTTCTAAATAGTTATAATAAGAAAATTCCGCCTTATCATATAATTTCTCTTTAGATTGTAAAGAATGCATAACTGGAGAAACAAGATTTTTATAAACATTTATAGGTTCACGAGATTGCAACACTACTTGCGGTTTTGTGTTTTTCGCTCCGATGCAGCTGAATACAATTGATTTAAATTGATAGGCATACCTCTTTCAGCTAGAAATTGATGGGCAGAAGGCGTTACCATATTAGTGATTAAACTACAAATGGTGGCTTCATCAAAGGACATATCAAGTAAATAATCGATAATTTATAATCTCTGAACTCTAGAATGAGTTATCTTCCCCCATGGGAACGTAGAAAAATAGTCGCATGAATTGTGTTGTTCCAATAGTGGAAATAAATCGCATCACTAAATGACTACATACCGTCTGCCAAGGGGAAGCGTCCCCAATAAACGACTGTATTACCTCTTGCATTTCTCCTTTTGTACGATAAAGACAAGCCACCAACACAAGGTCTAAAGGTAAACCTTTACCCCTAACAATACTATCAAGTTTTAACAAAAATTGAAATGTACACTCAGTATTGGTACCATCTGTTATAGGTAAATTATTATCATGCAACAATGATTTATATATCCCTTCGTAGGCAAATTTCTCAAAATTTAAATGTAGAGAAGCTGCCATATTAAATGGTCTGTCTTTATACTTATTTTGTAAGCTCCAATTCCCTTCTGCTCTTAAATTTAGCTAAGAGTTCGCAAATTGTGAACTGTGTCCCACATTATTTTGCAGATTCACGTCAACATTCAGATCCTGAGGTTCTCTACTTTGACCACCTTGCAAAGGTTGGTGAGGAATAATTTGAATATGGGCAGAAGGCCTTAAATTGTCAAAAAATAGGATTACTAAACTCATAATATGCAAAAAAATTCACATCCGCTAGAACTCGAAGAATCTGAAAGTCTATACTTTACATGTGTAACCTTTGACCGAGCCATCCTTACGAGCACAGCACAAAATATTGAGCTCAAAAAACCAGAAAAATAATTATCATTAAACTTACAACCTTCTCACAATTTATTTTCTTTTTACACAATGACTTACTGAACATTAATATTTTTATCCGACCCTGGCAATACTCCATTAAATATTTTGTATTATCATTCATTTCCTCCATTTATAATGTCTCAACTACAAAGAAACATATAATAAAGAAAGTAATGTTTTCAAATTTGGATGTTAACTTGACCAACTAAATACTCTTATATATATATATATATATATATATATATATATATATATATATATATATTTATATAAGGATATAAAGGTGAGTACTTTGGCTGGAATCCTAGAGCCGGATCCGGGAGCCAGCATATATTGCCTTTCCAGAACAGTGCTACTTTGCTTTATTTTATTTAAAAATTATATATGTAACGTGTAGGGGATAAACACCTCGGCAGCAACGTGACGTCATCCCGAATGGCACGAAGCTTGCACCTACAACCATCCAAGGTTACTTGCGCACAGTGCTTCCAACTCATATAGAACTAACCAGCTTTGGATTAAGCCGGATTTTTATCTCACAATTTTTCCTTTTTACAATATATTATTTTTTATTATGAAACTTGGGTAGGTTACATATTATACTAGGGTCGGTGAAAAAAATTCCTATCCAAAACAATCCCAAGTTGAATAATAAAATTATTTCAATACATTACCAGAATCTTCCATAAATATTTGTTATGCTAACGCCTTCTTTACAATACGTGTACCATTGACACTCCAAATTCTTACAACACCATACACAAAAGGATGATGATGAGGTATTTACAGTATGAAAAAGGGTAACCCCTCACTTTCTCGGACGAGGCATTCCTACAGGAAAAATATATACAACACAAAATTTGTTCGAACAATCTTTCTAAAATATACAAGTACAATATTCACTAAACTATTAACCGCAATTCATTAACCTCATTAATTCATTTATACATGTTACCTTTTATGGGTTAGATTGATTATCTTGTCTCGGTGGAAAATTTCTTACAAAAAGGAACATGACGTTTTATGTACGTATAGCTTCTCGATATTTTGTAGCCAAACAGTATTTGGTGTAGGTTTAGAAATAATGCGGTACGGGTCTTCCCACTGAGGGGCGATCTTCGGATTGAAATGCTTTTCAGCTGAAAGTGTCATGAACCTTTTAACCAATACGAAATCATCAATATTTAAATTAACAGGATTATGCTATTGGGTATAAACCTTTGCACTATGTTCCCAAGCGGGTCAATGTTATTATTTATGTTAACTATTTTTTGCTCTTTATCCTGGTCATCATCTAGAAGATCTAAATCCATCAATCACTTTACATCTAATGGATGGCACAATTTTCTTCCCATATAAAGTTCACACAGATTAGTCCCCGTAGTTTCATTAATACTTATGTTAATAGTAAAAGCATTTTTTCATAGTAAATGGGCCCAGTTTTGTTGAGGCTGATTAACATAAGTACAAGTTAGATTTTTAAAAAATCTCACCGTACGTACGGCTCTGTTTGATTGGGGGTTATATGGGGAGAATTTTACACTCAGTATAATTTAATTATACAAGAATTTCATAAAGTAATCGCTGACAAAATAAAAAGCTCCGTCATGGAGAACCTTATCAGGAAATCCATTTCGAAGAGACAATTCCTGTAATTTATACAGATGATTTTTGAGGTTTGTCGTCTTAAAGATTCTAAAAAGACAAAACGACTAGGCGTCAGTAACAATTAAAATATACTCAACTCCCGAGCTACTAGGCAATATTCTCGCGTTATCAATAAACCAGGTATA
Source organism: Thermobia domestica (assembly GCF_964235325.1). Taxonomy (NCBI): domain Eukaryota; kingdom Metazoa; phylum Arthropoda; class Insecta; order Zygentoma; family Lepismatidae; genus Thermobia; species Thermobia domestica. The sequence continues at coordinate 258,543,071 of NC_137455.1, forward strand.
ATTCGGGTTCCTTACCTTTTTCGTAAAATAACGACCCATAGGTTTTCGATTGGAATCTTTACAAGTTTGACACAAATGACATGACTGTATAAAATCCTTTATATCAGAATATAAAGTGTTCCACTTCTTTTTCTCAGCGATTTTAGCAATGGTTTTCCGATATGCCATGTGCCCGCCATGAATTACAAGACATTTGGAATATTCAATGATCGATTGAACTTGATTACTATTCTGAGCCCTTTATTCCCCTTGCCTTTAATTTGTTTAAAAAATCTTAATTCTTAATACATACTGTGGAACTTGTTCCTTTCTTTCTAACCTAGTGATATTCTCTCGTAACTCAGGATCCTTCCTCTGGTGATCTGCAAGAGGTTTCGCCAAAAGTTAATGAAATTCATTACTGTTTTACCATTATCTTTTACGACTTCTAATCTATTATCACCTTTCGTATAAAATTCTAAATGGTTTCCAACCCTTAAAAGGAAATCGGCGACACAACTAATCTTAGTTCTTACATGAACTATACGAAATTTAAACCTAGAGATTTTCTCTAACACTGTTCCATACCTCCTTCGTGTTTTACGGTTATTAAGTAACCAAGTTAAGCTTCTACTATCAGTATACACTACAAAGGGATTTGACAAATAATATTCAAACTTTTCCGAAGATAAAAAAGAGCCTTAAGTTCGAGTTCGTAAATATTTTTGCTCCAATCAGACTGTGGAATCGCCCGACTAAACACAGACACTGGTCTAAGATTCCGTCCGAATCATATTGGCTGAGAACCCCAGAGAAATGACGCAAAGAGCTGTCACAATGTACAATGAAGTTGGAATTCATATCAGAGATTTTTAAAATGACCTGACTACGTAAGGCATCTTTTAATTTTTGTAGGGCTTCATCATTAACTTTAATCCATTTAAATGGCTTTTTTATAGATTTTAATTCTTGTAGGAGAGCGATTAATCTGAGTACCCATAAATAACTTTTGAATAGTAAGAGAAAAATGAACATATTCCGTTAATAAGTTTTCTATTCTTAGGTTTGGGAATGTCTTGTATAGTTTTAATTCTCTTAGGATCAGTCGACATATTTCCGTTTTCAAAACGAAATCCTAAATATTTTATACTAGTTTGAAATAGACAGGACTTATTTTTAGAAATAGTTATTCCCCAGTTTCTTAATCGGGATAATACCTCTTCTAATAGAGCTTTATGACTCTCAATATCATTACTGAACAAGGTTATATAATCAAAATATATCTCTAAATTCTTATCAATTAACCGTTCGAAGACCTTTGTCATCAGATTACTCAAAACAAATGGTGATAACACTAGTCCCATTAGTGCCGATTTATATCGATATATTTTATTTTTTGTTACAAAAGCAGTAATATTACGACTCTCATCAGACAAAGGAATTTGGTGGAAACAAGTTTTACAGTTAAGTTTTGAAAAGATATTATCTGAAATACTAGAGATGACCTTCTATATGTTCGGAGAAGGGTAGCTGTTTACCATTACACATTTCTTCACTTCTCCGTATGAAACTACAAGGCGTGTACCTCCACCTGAATTTTTTACTAAGAAGCAACTCGACGTGAAAGGAGAATAATCTACTTCTTTTATAATATCGTCCTTTAAAAGCTGGGCAATAAAAGAATCTAACTCCCTTTGCCTATGAGGAGGTAATTGATAAGGTTGCAAACGAATTGAAGTTTTATCAGAAAGCTCAATTATATAAGTAAAGTTCTTAACTCTAACAATTTTATCCCCAATAACGTCTGTATAAGAAGTTAACAAGTTATTTACATACTCCTGTAAATTAGAATCACATTGTAATAACTGATCAGGAACCATATAATTACCTTGGTATTCCTCCGGTGTAGTCTCAGGTGGATGTAAAATAGACTGATGAAACATGAACTCCAATCCTGGGTCCAAAATGGTGTTAACTCCCATGTCTCTGGTTGCTGATGTCGACGGAATACAACCCTGTTTAGAGATTCCAAGAGATCTAGACTGAGGTGAACCTTTCGTATAACCAAGGTCGCATGGCGGCTGCTTTCCACTCACCACACTCCTAGAAATATATGGAGAAGCGAGAAAAGTCTTGACAGACAAAAGTTCATCAGCTCGGATTATGGGAACCACTAATTTCCGAGCTTTTATAATATGTAAATTACCGGCAACATCTATTAGAGCATTGTATTTCGTGTGAAAGTCATTTCCAAGCAGAAGATCAAACTCATTAGAGTCCACTATGAAGAATAATTCAGAAAATTGTTGCCTTCCAATTTTTAAATATAGTCTTACTCTCGTATTCAGTGTAACTTGAGTATTCCCGAGACCAATCGTCTGTACATTCTCCTTTTCTGCCTGTATTTTACATTTTTTCTTAAGTCCATCGTATAGATCTCGTGCTAGATAAGAGCTCGTGCTTCCGGTATCAATTAGGCACTTAAAACGTATACCTGCTATATTAACAGAAATAGCTAACAATTTTTTCAATTCACCACTTCTTTGATTTACATCTATATTGTTTTGAGTTAAACACTGAGGTTCTAAATAGTTATAATAAGAAAATTCCGCCTTATCATATAATTTCTCTTTAGATTGTAAAGAATGCATAACTGGAGAAACAAGATTTTTATAAACATTTATAGGTTCACGAGATTGCAACACTACTTGCTGTTTTGTGTTTTTCGCTCCGATGCCGCTGAATACAATTGATTTAAATTGATAGGCATACATCTTTCAGCTAGAAATTGATGGGCAGAAGGCGTTACCATATTAGTGATTAAACTACAAATGGTGGCTTCATCAAAGGACATATCAAGTAAATAATCGATAATTTATAATCTCTGAACTCTAGAATGAATGATCTTCCCCCATGGGAACGTAGAAAAATAGTCGCATGAATTGTGTTGTTCCAATAGTGGAAATAAATCGCATCACTAAATGACTACATACCGTCTGACAAGGGGAAGCGTCCCCAATAAACGACTGTATTACCTCTTGCATTTCTCCTTTTGTACGAGAAAGACAAGCCACCAACACAAGGTCTAAAGGTAAATCTTTACCCCTAACAATACTATCAAGTTTTAACAAAAATTGAAATGTACACTCAGTATTGGTACCAACTGTTATAGGTAAATTATTATCATGCAACAATGATTTATATATCCCTTCATAGGCAAATTTCTCAAAATTTAAATGTAGAGAAGCTGCCATATTAAATGGTCTGTCTTTATACTTATTTTGTAAACTCCGATTCCCTTCTGCTCTTAAATTTAGCTAAGAGTTCGCAAATTGTGAACTGTGTCCCACATTATTTTGCAGATTCACGTCAACATTCAGATCCTGAGGTTCTCTATTTTGACCACCTTGCAAAGGTTGGTGAGGATTAATTTGAATATGGGCAGAAGGCCTTAAATTGTCAAAAAATAGGATTACTAAACTCATAATATGAAAAAAAATTCACATCCGCTAGAACTCGAAGAATCTGAAAGTCTATACTTTACATGTGTATCCTTTGACCGAGCCATCTTTACAAGTACAGCACAAAATATTGAGCTCAAAAAACCAGAAAAATAATTATCATTAAACTTACAACCTTCTCACAATTTATTTTCTTTTTACACAATGACTTACTGAACATTAATATTTATATCCGACCCTGGCAATACTCCATTAAATATTTTGTATTATCATTCATTTCCTCCATTTATAATGTCTCAACTACAAAGAAAAATATAATAAAGAAAGTAATGTTTTCAAATTTGGATGTTAACTTGACCAACTAAATACGCTTATATATATATATATATACATATTTATAAGAATATATAGGTGAGTACTTTGGCTGGAATCCTAGAGCCGGATCCGGGAGCCAGCATATATTTCCTTTCCAGGACAGTGCTAATTCGCTTTATTTTATTTAAAAATTATATATGTAACGTGTAGGGGATAAACACCTCGGCAGCAACGTGACGTCATCCCGAACGGCACGAAGCTTGCACCTACAACCATCCAAGGTTACTTGCGCACAGTGCTTCCAACTCATATAGAACTAACCAGCTTTGGATTAAGCCGGATTTTTATCTCACAATTTTTCCTTTTTACAATATATTATTTTTTATTATGAAACTTGCGTAGGTTACATATTATACTAGGGTCGGTGAAAAAAATTCCTATCCAAAACAATCCCAAGTTGAATAATAAAATTATTTCAATACATTACCAGAATCTTCCATAAATATTTGTTATGCTAACGCCTTCTTTACAATACGTGTACCATTGACACTCCAAATTCTTACAACACCATACACAAAAGGATGATGATGAGGTATTTACAGTATGAAAAAGGGTAACCCCTCTCTTTCTCGGACGAGGCATTCCTACAGGAAAAATATATACAACACAAAATTTGTTCGAACAATCTTTCTAAAATATACAAGTACAATATTCACTAAACTATTAACCGCAATTCATTAACCTTATTAATTCATTTATACATGCTACCTTTTATGGGTTAGATTGATTATCTTGTCTCGGTGGAAAATCTCTTACAAAAACGAACATGACGTTTTATGTGCGTATAGCTTCTCGATATTTTGTAGCCAAACAGTATTTGGTGTAGGTTTAGAAATAATATGGTACGGGTCTTCCACTGAGGGGCGATCTTCGGATTGAAATGCTTTTCAGCTGAAAATGTCATGAACCTTTTAACCAATACGAAATCATCAATATTTAAATTAACAGGATTATGCTATTGGGTATAAACCTTCGCACTATGTTCCCAAGCGGGTCAATGTTATTATTTATGTTAACTAATTTTTGCCCTTTATCCTGGTCATCATCTAGAAGATCTAAATCCATCAATCACTTTACATCTAATGGATGGCACAATTTTCTTCCCATATAAAGTTCACACGGATTAGTCTCCGTAGTTTCATTAATACTTATGTTAATAGTAAAACCATTTTTTCATAGTAAATGGGCCCAGTTTTGTTGAGACTGATTAACATAAGTACAAGTTAGATTTTTAAAAGGTCACATCGTACGTTCGGCTCTGTTTGATTGGGGGTTATATGGGGAGAATTTTACACTCAGTATAATTTAATTATACAAGAATTTCATAAAGTAATCGCTGACAAAATAAAAAGCTCCGTCATGGAGAACCTTACCAGGAAATCCATTTCGAAGAGACAATTCCTGTAATTTATTACAGATGATTTTTGAGGTTTGTCGTCTTAAAGATTCTAAAAAGACAAAACGACTAGGCGTCAGTAACAATTAAAATATACTCAACTCCCGAGCTACTAGGCAATATTCTCGCGTTATCAATAAACCAGGTATAATTCGGGTTCCTTACCTTTTTCGTAAAATAACGACCCATAGGTTTTCGATTGGAATCTTTACAAGTTTGACACAAATGACATGACTGTATAAAATCCTTTATATCAGAATATAAAGTGGGCCACTTCTTTTTCTCAGCGATTTTAGCTATGGTTTTCCGATATGCCATTTGCCCGCCATGAATTACAACACATTTGGAATATTCAATGATCGATTGAACTTGATTACTATTCTGAGCCCTTTATTCCCCTTGCCTTTAATTTGTTTAAAAAATCTTAATTCTTAATACATACTGTGGAACTTGTTCCTTTCTTTCTAACCTAGTGATATTCTCTCGTAACTCAGGATCCTTCCTCTGGTGATCTGCAAGAGGTTTCGCCAAAAGTTAATGAAATACATTACTGTTTTACCATTATCTTTTACGACTTCTAATCTATTATCACCTTTCGTATAAAATTCTAAATGGTTTCCAACCCTTAAAAGGAAATCGGCGACACAACTTATCTTAGTTCTTACTTGAACTATACGAAATTTAAACCTAGAGATTTTCAATAACATTGTTCCATACCTCCTTCGTGTTTTACGGTTATTAAGTAACCAAGTTAAGCTTCTACTATCAGTATACACTACAAAGGGATTTGACAAATAATATTCAAACTTTTCCGAAGATAAAAAAGAGCCTTAAGTTCGAGTTCGTAAATATTTTTGCTCCAATCAGACTGTGGAATTGCCCGACTAAACACAGACACTGGTCTAAGATTCCGTTTCGAATCATATTGGCTGAGAACCCCAGAGAAATGACGCAAAGAGCTGTCACAATGTACAATGAAGTTGGAATTCATATCAGAGATTTTTAAAATGACCTGACTACGTAAGGCATCTTTTAATTTTTGTAGGGCTTTATCATTAACTTTAATCCATTTAAATGGCTTTTTTTATAGATTTTAATTCTTGTAGGAGAGCGATTAATCTGAGTACCCATAAATAACTTTTGAATAGAAAGAGAAAAATGAACATATTCCGTTAATACCTTTTCTACTCTTAAATTGGGAATGTCTTGTATAGTTTTAATTCTCTCAGGATCAGTCGACATATTTCCGTTTTCAAAACGAAATCCTAAATATTTTATACTAGTTTGAAATAGACAGGACTTCTTTTTAGAAATAGTTATTCCCCAGTTTCTTAATCGGGATAATACCTCTTCTAATAGAGCTTTATGACTCTCAATATCTTTACTGAACAAGGTTATGTAATCAAAATATATCTCTAAATTCTTATCAATTAACTATTCGAAGACCTTTGTCATCAGACTACTCAAAACAAAAGGTGATAACACTAGTCCCATTAGTGCCGATTTATATCGATACATTTTATTTTTTGTTACAAAAGCAGTAATATTACGACTCTCATCAGACAAAGGAATTTGGTGGAAACAAGATTTACTTTTAAGTTTTGAAAAGATATTATCTGAAATACTAGAGATGACATTCTACATGTTCGGAGAAGGGTAGCTGTTTACCATTACACATTTCTTCACTTCTCCGTATGAAACTACAAGGCGTGTACCTCCACCTGAATTTTTTACTAAGAAGCAACTCGACGTGAAAGGAGAATAATCTACTTCGTTTATAATATCGTCCTTTAAAAGCTGGGCAATAAAAGAATCTAACTCCCTTTGCCTATGAGGAGGTAATTGATAAGGTTGAAAACGAATTGGAGTTTTATCAGCAAGCTCAATTATATAAGTAAAGTTCTTAACTCTAACAATTTTATCCCCAATAACGTCTGTATAAGAAGTTAACAAGTTATTTACATACTCCTGTAAATTAGAATCACATTGTAATAACTGATCAGGAACCATATAATTACCTTGGTATTCCTCCGGTGTAGTCTCAGGTGGATGTAAAATAGACTGATGAAACATGAACTCCAATTCTGGGTCCAAAATGGTGTTAACTCCCATGTCTCTGGTTGCTGATGTCGACGGAATACAACCCTGTTTAGAGATTCCAAGAGATCTAGACTGAGGTGAACCTTTCGTATAACCAAGGTCGCATGGCGGCTGCTTTCCACTCACCACACTCCTAGAAATATATGGAGAAGCGAGAAAAGTCTTGAAAGACAAAAGTTCATCAGCTCGGATTATGGGAACCACTAATTTCCGAGCTTTTATATTATGTAAATTACCGGCAACATCTATTAGAGTATTGTATTTCGTGTGAAAGTCATTTCCAAGCCGAAGATCAATCTCATTAGAGTCCACTACGAAGAATAATTCAGAAAATTGTTGCCTTCCAATTTTTAAATATAATCTTACTCTCGTATTCAGTGTAACTTGAGTATTCCCGAGACCAATCGTCTGTACATTCACCTTTTCTGCCTTTATTTTACATTTTTTCCTAAGTGCATCGTACAGATGTCGTGTTAGATAAGAGCTCGTGCTCCCGGTATCAATTAAGCACTTAAAACGTATATCTGTTATATTAACAGAAATACCTAACAAATTTTTCAATTCACCACTTCCTTGATTTACATCTATACTATTTTGAGTTAAACACTATGGACCTTATGGAGCGTCGTTGTGACGCGTGATTAGTGTCATGCTAAAGAGTTTCACTAATAAATGTTTCCTGCAGTAGTCACGACTTTAGTATGACGCTAATGATACGTCAAAACTATTCTGCATAAGGCTGTATGGTTCTAAATAGTTATAATGAGAAAATTCCGCCTTATCATATAATTTCTCTTTAGATTGTTATGAATGCATAGCTGGAGAAAGAAGATTTTTATAAACATTTATAGGTTCACGAGATTGCAACACTACTTGCTGTTTTGTGTTTTTCGCTCCGATAAATGAAGATGGTTTACGGGGTGGTAGCAACTCCCGTACAATACAAGCTTTATTATGTAATTTATAATAATCTCTCCTATCCTATGCAACGCATCATAATGTTCTGCAGCTGAATACAATTGATTTAAATTGATAGGCATACCTCTTTCAGCTAGAAATTGATGGGCAGAATGCGTTACCATATTAGTGATTAAACTACAAATGGTGGCTTCATCAAAGGACATATCAAGTAAATAATCGATAATTTATAATCTCTGAACTCTAGAATGAGTGATCTTCCCCCATGGGAACGTAGAAAAATAGTCGCATGAATTGTGTTGTTCCAATAGTGGAAATAAATCGCATCACTAAATGACTACATACCGTCTGACAAGGGGAAGCGTCCCCAATAAACGACTGTATTACCTCTTGCATTTCTCCTTTTGTACGAGAAAGACAAGCCACCAACACAAGGTCTAAAGGTAAACCTTTACCCCTAACAATACTATCAAGTTTTAACAAAAATTGAAATGTACACTCAGTATTGGTACCATCTGTTATAGGTAAATTATTATCATGCAACAATGATTTATATATCCCTTCGTAGGCAAATTTCTCAAAATTTAAATGTAGAGAAGCTGCCATATTAAATGGTCTGTCTTTATACTTATTTTGTAAGCTCCGATTCCCTTTTGTTCTTAAATTTAGCTAAGAGTTCGCAAATTGTGAACTGTGTCCCACATTATTTTGCAGATTCACGTCAACATTCAGATCCTGAGGTTCTCTATTTTGACCACCTTGCAAAGGTTGGTGAGGATTAATTTGAATATGGGCAGAAGGCCTTAAATTGTCAAAAAATAGGATTACTAAACTCATAATATGCAAAAAAATTCACATCCGCTAGAACTCGAAGAATCTGAAAGTCTATACTTTACATGTGTATCCTTTGACCGAGCCATCCTTACGAGCACAGCACAAAATATTGAGCTCAAAAAACCAGAAAAATAATTATCATTAAACTTACAAGCTTCTTACAATTTATTTTCTTTTTACACAATGACTTACTGAACCTTAATATTTTTATCCGACCCCGGCAATACTCCATTAAATATTTTGTATTATCATTCATTTCCTCCATTTATAATGTCTCAACTAGAAAGAAACATATTGGGGATGAAAAGTGACCATAAAAAAGAGCATAATCAGCTTTCAGTTTCCAGATCGAAAAGACAACAGAATGATCTGAAACAAGTCTATACAGCAGTGTGTAATTCCACTAATCCAGTGACGTACGATGGCAATGAATTCATAAATGTTCATACAAAGGAAGTTTTCAATAAAACTATTGAGAATGATTGTTGTGCATTGACTGAAAAAGGACTTGAATTATTCAATAATTTCAAATAGGATCGCATCGAGCATCAATGAACAAATCTTTGGGAAAGCGTAAGAAAAGCGAATTTAAAGCTTTGGAAATCTGCACGGAAAACAGTGAAGACAAGCTGATTGTGTGTGCTGATTGCTATAAGAACTGCACACACAAGAAGATGATGGAAAGAACTAAAAGATCGTTTAAAAAAGAGCAACAGGAAATCCCCATTACACATTATGAAGACTCGGAGGTTTGAAACTCATATATTACAAGTTCACAAACACCAACTTATGAGGAAAAAAATGTTTCTTCTGTGACGAAGAAGGAAAACGAAGAAACCCGCTGTATGTCATCGCTTACGATCGATCTGGTAGTCGTTTGAAATGAGCAGTAATTTTGTCAAAGAATGAAGTGTTCAAACTACGATTAAATAACTGCATTGATCCTGGAGATGCTCATGCCCAGGATATATTCTATCACAAGTCTTGCTGGAATACTCATGTTGTCAACGTGTTGCGGAAAAGCGAAGGCAAGAAGGATTGTGGTCTTAGCTCTGTGAGTGAAGAGGCTACCAAAACAGAATTTATTTATTCATTAAGCAAATTCCTTCATGAAGGTCGTGTTACGTCAATGGGTAAGGTAAAGAAACTTTATAATTCCATTGCTAAAAGCAATAATTAAAGTGACGATAAACTTCTGACTAGAAAACAGTTGAAAGCCTTGATAGAGGAAGAATTGGGAAATATTGGTGTTGTGTTTTCCCATCCGAAGAGGAAGAACGAGCCTTAAAGAATTTCTTTAAAGGTTACAAACGATATTGCTCTAGCTAACGCTGAGCAGGACTCTGATGATGTTGGAAGAAATATGAAGATTATTTTTAAAGCATCAGACGTTTTGAGAAAATAAGCTTTCCGAAGTGAAAAGTGGTCGTTGACTGGGACTGCGGGTGAAAGTGATGTAAAGAAGTCTATTCCAGAGGAGATCTCTCATTTTTTCCAATGGTGTTGCAAAGGAGAGAATCAAATCGGATATGAAAACGTAGAGTTTGCAATCAATGAAAGAAGTCAAAGACTATCAGACGTTCATGTACGAAATATTGTCTCCTCGTCAAGCAGCATATACAAAAGAAAGCTCTAAAGGCACTGTACGCCACACTCATAATCTACCATTACAAGTGGGAGTTGGGCTCACTATGCACTAAGCAACACGAAGTAAATTTATTGTACAGTTTTTACATCACGCAGGTGTCTATCGAATATGACAAAATTCTTCGTATCGAGACTCAAATAGCAAATGAAATTATCAAAAGTATGGATTCTTCAGGTGGACATTATATATTATCAGAACTTGTTCCAGGAAGGTTTGTGTATTATGCGGCAGATAATATTGACTTCCAAGAATACTTGGCATATGGTAAAGGGACTCTACATGGTACTGTTATGGTTATTTATCAAGAGAAACAGGAGGAAGATGTATCTTCTCAAATCAGTTTCTCAGGAAGACCTACGACTAGATCACTCGAGAAGATACCCGAATCAATGTCTAAAATGCTACCTTGCGTCATCCCAGGATCATGAATACCGTCAAATCCCTCTCTGGTAAGTTCAGCAAAGTCTCCAGAAGAAAGTTCTGAGTTAATTCAAAGATACGAACGAGATTACATAGTCTGGATGATGGCAAGTTTGCAATTTCTCCGATCGCACGCTGATGATGATTTTGAAGATTCAAAAGAACAGTATAAGAAATCATCTGGAAGAACTACAACAAACTCTGAATCTCCTGTGGTGCCGACATGGTCGGCTTACAATTCGATTCTTAACAAGACCGTGCCCAAAATGAGAGTTTGTTGACTACCTTTGATTGATAGCAGTCCGAGCAATGCTTCAACTCAGCTTACGTTTATGAAAAGACTTGAATATGTTTCAACGTCAGTTATGGGTCCAAATTCAAAGACAATTGTTACACTTGATGTTGGTTTGTACAGACCTACTTTGAAACTATCGATGGCGAAGAAAGAAGAATCGAAAAAATTGATCTTACGACCCGGCGAGCTTCATATACTAATGGCTATGCTACGAAGTAAAGGTTCTTTTGTGGATGGAACTGGACCTGAGACATTTTTTAATGAACTTTACGATGAGAACGTACTTTCTAAAATTATTGCTGGCAAATATGTGAGGAGGGCTGTGGATGCTCACATAACATTGAGAACGGTTCTTCAAATTTTTCTCTGATATGTTTTTCGAAATGCATGTGGAAAGTAAAGCAGAGATTGAACAGGAAGTTAATAACATCATAATAGATTTGCAGCTTTCGAATAACGAATTAGTGAAGAAAAGTTACGAAAATACGGCACCAGCATTATCTCGTCTTCATATTCTTTCCAAGATGAGAGAGTTTGCAGCTGCTAAGTCGCATGGAAGTCCGACATTCAAGGTTATGTGGCAGTACATGGAAATGGTGAATCTTATGATTCTCTTCATACGATCTGTAAGAACTGGTCATTGGTTGCTTCAACTTAAGGTACTAGAAAATTTGTGAAGTATTTCTTTGTTCTTGACCTGACCAACTATTCAAACATGATATCTTGGTACTTGGCTGAAATGAAGCAGGTAAAACTGATGCATCCAGATGTATGGGCTGAGTTCGTAAAAGGAAATTGGGTAATTAATAAATCAGCCATACCATTTTGTGCTTTGGGATCCGACGAAGCACTTGAACACGAAAACAGGAGTATGAAAGTTTTGGGAGGCATCAAAAATATAACTCAGAAGAAAAACACATGATGCATTTTCATTTCTTAGATCTTCACTTGTTACTTCACCCAAACGTCTATTCAGTTCAATGTATTCTTTGTCCATCCATTCTGCTCTCAATTTTATACATTGTAGCGCTTTTTCATAATTGGAGGGTTTCACAAGTGATTTCTTTGTTTCCTCTTGACAAAAAATACACATGGGATAGTTTGTGCTTAATTTTATTTTCTTCGCCGAAGGAGGTAACTGCACTTGCAGATGACTTTTGATATCTTTCTCATGCTCTTCCATTTTCCTATTTCATTCTACTATACTGTTCATGCCTGCAACAAAGAAAAGATCTCTCAATGCCAAAGAAGTAATGAAAATAAAAACTTATAAAACTTCACAGAGAGAGAGAGAGAGGCGGCCATATTGTTTCCCCCCTCCCGGTCCCCTGCCACAGTTTTCGGCTTGCTACCTGGTACCACATGATTAGGTACCTTCTAGTGAAGGCATTCCCTCAACCGTAAAGATCTTTCACACAAAACTCAGGAACTTACAAATGCAGGTTTCGCCTAATTTTACTAGCCCTATATTAAAAGCTATAAGGTATACTCATACTGTAACATAAACTACTCTAGCTCCGTTAGTTTTAAAGATACAGAAATGGCATATACCTCGTTGGAAAGCCCTTACACGGACCCACAACATATGTTTCAAGGTGATTTCGCTTATCTGTAGCAGATTACGAGTTATTCCCGTTTGAATATAAAGAAAAGAAATAAATAATACCGAATATTTCGATTTAAGGGCGCCATATTTAAAATATGGCGTCGCTATTGCACCAAATTGTTCTAAAATGGAATGTTTGATGTGTTATTTACATATTTGCACAACTTTCAAGGTTTTAATATAAAAGTTGTAGAAGTTATAGCACTTTAAAGCCAGAGAGACAACTGTCACTGGCAGCTATTTTGTTTCTCCCCTCCCGGTCCCCTGCCACAGTTTTCGGCCTGCCACCTGGTACCACATGATTAGGTATCTCCTAATGAAGATATTCCACCTACCCGCAACATCTCTTCATTCAAAATCCCACGGACTTGCAAATGTGCATGGACTATCATTTACTATCATGTTTTGGAAGATACCCTTTGTTTGTAGTATTCCACCATTCTGGACTCCATTTGGCTGAAAAGATTTGGTTCAGTACAACGAAAATTTTGAGTAATATTTTGCGATATTCAGAATAGCAATTTTAAATGCTTATTGGTCCTTTTGCGTTGTTTTATGATTCGAAAAATTCCCAAACACTATTACGGACGGAGTCCCAAGCACTAATTTAAGCGTTGCTCTTCTGAAATAGAATGTAATATACCTTCTATAAATTTTGCAAATCTATGCAGACCTAGAATATGAGAGAATCTTAAGCTGTACACACTTTCTTGAGAGAGCCTTAATCTGTACGCGCTTTCTTCTATTTTAAAAATGTATTACATTGAAAGTGATCCCACGTCATACATCCTTCTCTGATATATATGTAGGTTATGACAAAAGGAAAAGGATTAAAGCGCTCCGAGAAGTATAAGTGAAACTATTTGAATACTGGTCGAAGAAGAAGAAAAAATAGTAATATAATGTGAAGTGAGTCATCATGATTTGAGGAGGGAAAGAGGAGTGTAAGTTCACGGAGTGCTGAAGGAAGTCGTACGTATTTCAAGGTTGCATTCTAATTTGATTGTATTTGTGAAGATGGGAGAATCGTACAAAGAAAATCTCGACCGATTGTTGCATGAAGAAAATGTCTGGACGAAGCCGCTTGCTTGGGCTGAAACAAAGACAGGTTTTAAAAGGCTTTACATATTTTTCGGTAAGTTTAAATTTTAATCATTGGAAGTAACCGCCAATTACATATTTTCATACCGTATTTTAACTGTATACATTTTCACATGTGGAATTATAGAAGATGCAAAACTTCTAAATTAGTAGTAGTTACTTTGTCCGATGTTTCCGTTCAGTTTAAATTGAATCACGCATATTATATAACTATAGAATCTCATAGAAACTACGGTGGAATACGTTTATGTTGTAAACAAGAAAAAATACGCGTAACTATTATGAAGGGTTATTGGGTACAAAAATTTGTGTATTCAAAGTAGTATTTTATGACCTAATTGAATTATAATTGCAGCATACTTTTAAAAATTAATTTCTACAATTTTAGCATATGGATAATAGAAAACACTCGTAATTATTTTGCTACCTAATGACTACTATATCTTAAAGTGAATGTAGCAATTTTTACAACACTAGATTAAAATCTGACTTGTATCAGGGTATGGTGGCCCTAATATACAAAAGGTAATAGTATACATGAGAACCCCCCTGATCTGCGTTTCTTCCATGTTCTGTTACCACTTCTACATGAAATACCATAAATTTTCTACGTAGTGCAATAGTAAGAAGTATCCATGTGCACAAGACATGTGGTATGCGTTAAATTCCCCTCCACCCCCCCCCACACATAGTCATAGATAAAGTACAAGGACACTACACATGCAGATATAAAGTACAGGTACGTTCTTTTTTATTTTCGTATCAGTCGGTAAGTAAATAAAAGTCGCTTTGTTACCCCCTTTGTAAGTTCGTACATACTCAATGAATAATCCCTAAAAGTATAAGCGTCCTGCTCCTTCGGGAACTGATGCAGCTTCATGTATACTATATCCATACAAAATTTTCTAAGAAATTAAAAGAATCAGACGAAATATAAGCATGGGAGTAACAAAAAATGAAAAAAAAAAGTAATAAGGGTGATCAGTGTAGAAAGACAAACTTGCCAATAGAGTATAATAAGGCAGTGTTTCAAACCCACCGTTGTAATAACTAATTTAGGACGTGTCTATTGCTATAATGGATGGAAATATACAGAAATGTGGAGCGGAAACTATTAAAGGGGAGGGGTCTACTTTGTTGGTATTCTGAGGCAGATTCTTATGAAAGTAGTTACGTTGTTTTAAAGGCGTTAAACATAGTCCAATTACAATCAGGGTAATCGGAATTTTCCCCAGCGCAAATTATCTGGTGGGTTTTATTGGGTAAAACCCAAAACAGGTTGGATTGATTTAAATGAAAATTTACACCACTTGATTTTTTAAATAAAAGTCATTGATTTAAATCAAATTCCGTAGTAAATTGACAATCGCACCGGGAAAATCGACATTTAAGAAGAAAATTCTTTTTCCCTACGCGTCTGTTTGTTCCCAGGTAATTCAAGTGTTTTTTAGGCGGGTCCGATCCCCTCCGCAGAACTTGAAAATTTTATGGATTTTACATAATTTTAGGCGAAAATTGTGTATTTTATGTGTAAAAATAAATCACTTTGGATTTGATCTTCACTTGCTTTATGTCTAGGTAGAGATGCAAGGGCTTGGAAAAAACCGGCTTTTATGAAAAAAAAACGGGTTTTTCTGCTTCGCTTTCTTGCTTGGGAAATTTTGTTGCTTTAAATTGATAAAGCAGACTTTGTTTCTCTTCGCTACAGCACAAAAACTCATTTAATTAGTGGTTGATATAGATAATAATATAAAACCTAAAATAAACCATGAATTTCGAAAAGATTTTTTAAAATTCTTAACATATTTACATTATGAATTCCTACGGATTAACCAATAGATGTAATAATTTTTTAACCTCTTATACACAAAAGTAAGTACCGTACTTTTAGTTTTTTTAAAAAGATGATACACCAGGGTGTCTGTCGGTCACGAAATCAGAAAACGGTCATGAAAGTCACGAAAAAGTAACGAAATTTAGCGTTTGGGTCACGATTTTTTTAACTGTGCAAATGTAAGTACAGATTGGAAAATTTTGTTCTATAAAACGTAAGAAGGTAATAGTTAAGAACAGCTACTTCTCATCTCCCGTGCACGAGGATACATCTTACTGTTGCACTACCTAAACACCCTAAGTACAAGGGCAAGAACTCAGTCTATTACCTACTTTTTAACATCCTAGATAGTGAATGAATAATGCCTGAAAGTATGGCGTTTCTCGTCCTTCCCTAAATGGGAAGTACGGCTCCTTAACTATAACCCGTAAGAATTCACCACCAAAAATGTCTGTGGTCGGCTTTAGACGCTACCAAATCGCAAGCAAAGTACGTTTCTAACGCATGGATGAAAATTTGACTAATTCGCACCCGAATTCACTATTGAAAATGTTAGAAAATTTTATGATTTGGTCAACAAAAAGTCACGAAATTTCATTTTGGAATTTTAGTAGACACCCTGTACACAAATAACTAGCAAAATTGTATGTAGTATTTTTACTTCAAAATATCACACACCCTCTTTTTGAAACAAAATACAACATGAGAGAAATAAATTTTATAATAATCTTAGTCTGCACATCAAGAGCTTGGTTTCGGGTGGTTCTGCACATTCTTGAAACTTTTAATTTTCATATACATTGTGTGGATATTTCGAACACATTTTTCATTCATTGATCACATACGTAATTGTTGCCACCTATCAAGTGCTTCGGATCTGCAAAATCGGTAAAATTCCGAATTCAATAACGCACTGACTGTTCCTTGAGCTTGTTTAGAATCGGGCAAGTACCGAATTTTCTGTTAATGGATCATATGCGTAATAGACCGTTCATCTGATCGTGTGGTTTCCTAGGCTTATAACCACCATCACGGTTTACCCATTCCTGATGGTTTCTAAATTTTTAACGACAGGAATTCAACTTTTTGGTTTAAAAAAAAAAAAAAAACTATGGAATAGCTACATTTAAGAGTGGAAAGAATCAATCACTGTTTCAATTCACAAGAAAGGCGACAAAACTTATTGTAATAATTAGCGAGGCATTTCTCTTAACATTATATATATTAACAAGATTGATTCCATACGCAAATGAAATTATTGGAGATTATCAGTGTGGATTTAGGAAAATCGATCAACTATCGACCAGATGTTTGCTATTCGATAAATACTCGAAAAGAAATGGGAATATATTACCCAGTACATCAGCTGTTTATTGATTTTAAAAAGGTTTACGACTCGGATAGGAGAGAAGTATTGTACAATTCTTACAGAATTCGGAATACCGAAAAAGCTAGTTAGATTATTTAAAATGCGTTTAAATGAATCCCAGAGTAAAGTCCGAGTAGAAAAATTCTTGTCCATGAGGTTCGACGTCGAGAATGGTCTGAAACAAGGAGATGCGTTATCGCCATTATTATTCAGCATTGTTCCGGAGTACGCTATAAGGAAAATTATTAAAGATAGGAACCAGGCCCTAGAGCTGAATGGTATTCACCAGGTTATGGTGTATGCTGATGATGTAAATTTAATAGGGGATGATAGGAGAACAATAGGAAGAAATGCATAGGCCTTACTAAACGCTTGCAGCGACATTGGTTTAGAAGTAAGTGCAGAGAAAACAAAATACATGGAAGTTCACCGGGATCATAATACGGCAAATTGTGTATGCGTTAAAATATCAAATAATACTTTCGACGAAGTGGATACTTTCAAGTATCTAGGATCAGTATTACCAGACCAAAATCATATCCACTAAGAAATTAAATGTCGACTAAAATCAGGAAACTCGTGTTATTGTTCAGTTCAAAATATTTTGTCGTCGCGAATTCTGTCGAGGAATTTAAAGCTTAAAAAAATTGGAGAACGATAATCATGCCTGTTGTTTTGTATGGCTGTGAAACATGGTCGCTTGCGATGAGGGAAGAACGCAGAGTGAAAATATTTGAAAATAAATTCTGAGACGAATATTCGGACACAAAAGGAACGGGAATGGCGGAAACTTCATAACTAAGAACTGCATAATTTATACGGTTTACTAAACATCGTTACGGTCACCAAGTCTAGGAGGCTCAGGTGGGCAGGTCATGCAGCCAGAATGGAAGAAGGTAGGGACGCTTTCAAAAAAGTTTTAACTGGAAATCCAATCGGAAAACGTCCATTAGGAAAACCTAGGGGCAGATTGGAGGACAATATTAAGATGGATCTCGCAGAAATAGGAATACAAAGTAAAAACTGGATCCAGTTGACTAAGGATAGAAGTCTGGAGAGTTTTTGTGAACGCGGCAGTGAATCTTCGGATTCCATAAGCCATAGAGAGGGAGAATATATTTAAGTTAAGCACAACTGCACAACAATCATGAGTGAGTGGTTAGTTTTTGCACTTCTATCGGGAAGTCCGGGATTCAACCCCGAATTCGAACATTTTGACAAAAAAATTTCTTAATTTCATCTGTGAATGTAGAGATAGTGCGCGTACTGTAAATCCTGCCCGACTTTCTTTATCGTTTTTAAATCGTTGTTATTACCAACTACCAGCAGTGACGGATTTCCGAAGGGAGTAAGAGTGGGGATGTCTTACAGATTGAAGTCTGTACCCCGAAATTACGGAATTTCTAAAACAATCGATATATTTGTTATGCCTTTACTCATAAACTTTAAGCTCTCCTCAAATAAAAATTAGGTATTTTTAGAAAAAAACTAAACATTAATATGGAAGAACCCTCCCAAAATACTTTTCTAAATCCGCCACTGATTATCAGTATAAAATGGTCTTCAAGGTTGTATCCGGAAGAGTATTGCTGAATACAAACAAAACGAATTATTAGCTATTCCTATACTCATAAACTTCAGGCTCCTCCCAAATAAAAATTAGGAAATGTTAGAAAAACCAAACATTAAGCAGAGAAACACCTCCAAAAATACTTTTCTGAAACCGCTACTGATTATTTCTATAAAACTATTCAAGGTTGTATCCGGAAGATTATTGCTAAATAATTGCACAGCTACAGTATAACAAAAATGTGGAAGTACGCTCTGACAGATATATTGACAAACATACGCTCTTTATGTGCTAGAAGCTAGAGTAGGCCTACTAATCTCTAAGAAATGAAACACGTATGACTAAAAAGAAATGACGTAGAGAAGAAAAAAATGTCAATAACTCAGAAGTTCAAATAAAGTTAAATATCCTCTACAATTGCCCTCAAATATCTACTACGTACTGTACTTTTAATTTATAAAACATGTGCACCATCCATCATGATGGTGAATTCCAGAGCGAAATATGGTGTTTAAGTCATGAAATCTTATTTAACTTTAGAGTATACTATAAGCTAGAAAAATCATGAAAATGAAAAAAAAAGCCAAAATTTCCAAAATTCTCGGTTTTTTTTTTTCAAAAAAAGCCGGCTTTTTATGTGCAAAAAAACCATCGATTCAAAAAAGCCGGCTTTTTTTGCATCTCTAGGTTTATTTAACAATTAAGTTTCTCTCCCCCCGACCTAATTATGATTAGTATACTGTCAAAAGCCCCTGAGCAAGGCGAAGCTTGGTAGTTTTTCTTTGCCACTTCTTTCCATCACGTGAAGATGTCCTAATATAGGGACTAGGGATCATAGTTGAAATCAGCCATGCAAAAGTCCCCCTTGGTTTTGGGGTCGTCCACCTGAATTGCATAAAAAGTTACATAAGATATATATATATATATATATATATATATATATATATATATATATATATATATATATATATATATATATATATATATATATATATATATATATATAAAATAACTGTGTTCGAGCCCCCCCCCCCCCCTTGAACCTTATTGGTGGCCACCTAATACTGCTAAGGACGTATAGTGTAATGTAGGTTTCTAACCACTTTAGTAGCCTACACACCGTGGTTCGAACTTGAAACCCTCTTGATATAAGGCTCCATTGCTCCACCGGGGAAATCACCATTCGACATTTCAGATGAATATTCGGCTAAACTGCTGTAGATGGCGAGTCCGGATAAGATCCATGTGAACCTGTTTTCAACGTTGTATTAATACTTCTGTGTACTTATTTCATTATCCTTACTTATAATTATCCCTGTTCTATTTCAGGCCTTTCCTTTTCAGTGTCAATCACAAATATTTATTATTTTCATCCTTCCATTGAGCACTCTTTCCTACATCCATGTGCATCCACATAGTATTACTGCGCATAATTATCACCCACGAAATGTAAAGTGTGGCAAATTACTCACTGCACAGAAATGACTAAGTATTATGTAAATAAACTTTTTCAGTGGCGTTTGAGGGTGCAGGCTCCTATCAGAGATGTTGCTAGGACATTAAAAATTATAAAAGGCATAGGAAAATACGTACTTCTTTCCAGCGTGCTAACCCATTCAATGAACAAATACTTACATTCGTGAAAAATGAAGTTCTTTCAGCATCACATGTACTCTTACTGGCTTAGAAAGTTTCGTAAAGGAAGAGCTCCATTAATACGCGCAGATTGACTTCACGAGGGCTAAGTATAAATACAGTGTGTGGATGTATGACATAAGAACTACAATGCTTTAAATACAAACCAACTTGTGCTAGATGGCCACTAAAAGCACGAATGGTATCTAACCGAATCAGGGCATGAGTACAGCAGGGGCCCGATCGCCAGCAAAGGGTGCGTCCGTAGGGAGGAAGCGAGTCAGCAACGGTGGGTGTACGCATAAGTGAGGATTGTAGAAAAACACGTCATACGGCATATAAAAAGATTGTGTTGCAAACCTTAGCGACACTTACACTATCAGTTTGGACACTGCCTTCACAAAGCACTTCCTTTCATCATACCCTTCTTACTGAGTATTATGTGAGTTGAGTTGATTTTGAGTTGAACGCCCCTTTCAGCAGCGAACCTATATGAGACGGAACCTACTGATTAATGTGCGATCCGAACAACATGAACTTCCGCTGGGAATCGAACCCTGGTCTCCCACGCCAGAGGCGCGTACGCTAACCGCTTAGCCACGAAGAAGTTCTAAGTATTATGTGGTACAGAGCACATTTTCCATTTTTACCTTATTAGACATTTAATGTGTAACATCTCGATATCTGTATCCTAATGGATCTTTATCCTTGTTTAATCCTAATGGTAAATGAAATTCCAAGCTTCTTCCCTGTACTTTCAACATTTATAACTTCATAACATGGGATATCACCCAATATTTTGTCCCATTTCACTCCATTTATCTCAGATGCAAATCACCTCTTATTTCCCTCCATTACAGCAGCATACTTATCCTACCTCAGTTAACGTAGCGGGTTTGAAACCCTGTCATATTGTGCTCTACTGCCGGTTCACCTCATAATGCATCATTCTGCGAACTCACCACAGCCTAGATTTTAACTTTGGTTTTCTCGTGTATTCAACCTACACTGATCATTACCTTTTTCTCTTATTCTTATGCTGACATTTCGTCTGATTCTGTTCATTTTTCCCTGAATTTTGTATTTTGGGGCCACCATCTGTGGCGGTTCCCTGAAAATTCTTGTGTGCGTACATTTGTCTGTTTATTCCCAGATAATAGGGGGGTTCGATTCCCCCTCCGAAACTAAAGAATTTTGGGGTTATGTTTAGCAGAAGGGGTCCAGGAACACGTAAAACGGACAGAATTTAGAGGAGAAATGGATGATGAAAGTACTTAGACCTAACATGACGTAACCAGATGTAACCTAATTGAACCCAAACCAGGGTTGGCTGGTTTAAACCATCTGGTTTAAAAAAAAGAACTGGTTTAAACCAAAAAACGAAAAGTGTTCGTAAAATCTTGTTGAACACACATTTGTGGGTTATCACGTTTCACTCCCGTATATTATTCGTATTATATTCAGACCTAAATTACCCATTCATTACTCAGAGATTATACTACAAAGTAACTTTTTTTTTTATGTTTCTGAAGTTTTGTTTGTGATTTTTTATATTTTTTATTTTACAGTTTATTATTGTAATGCAATTGCAATCAAAGAAAAATTCTAAATGTTGTTTTGTTTTAATAATATTTACTATTGATAAAATACAGCGAAAGCCGTACTTTTGGGGGGGTGGGGGTCATACAAACCCTACGAGAGGCATTTGTTGAAATCAGAAGTATCTTTTGCATATATTTATGTATAAATAGGTCAGAGCCAAAGTGGACTCAAATAATTCGTATCTTTATTCACTTTTCTTACTGATATGATGCAAATTAAGTCGTCGTATTTCTTTAACTTGGACTAGTAAAAGTCATAGTGAACAAACTTGGACTAAATGAGTTCTTTTGTACTCTGCAGTATTTTCAAATTGTCCATATGTAATTCTGTATAATGGTTTCACTTGTGCAACTGTTTATCTTTTTGTCCTGAAATGACTCTCGACAATTATATTAACAAGTATGTAAAGATCAGTACAACGTATTTTATCAGGAGTCCTTCGTGAGTGAGTCGGCTGACGTATCGTATTTGTATCGTCCCGGTTTTGAGTTCAAATGGAGGACAGTTTCTCTCGGATGTAAGTCGAGAAGCGCCTTGCATTCTGCTTTAAGCTTATGTGACCCCTTCCAGCATAACCCGGTTGTTACATAATAACACCAAGGCGAAAGAATTTCTGTTCATATGTGATATAAATATATACAGCAAATTATTAAAAAAAAAAAAAAAAAAAAAAAAAAGCGTTTAAGCCAAAAAAATGGTTTTTGGTTTTTTCAATCAAAATCATGGTTTTTGCCAACCCTGACCCAAACTAACCTAATATAAACAGAAATATGCAAAATTCTATCTTTTTTGGAAAATTATGCTGGCCCCTACACTAACATAAACTAACTTAATCTCACCTAAACTGACCCAAACTCACCTAAACTAACCTAACCAAATATCGAAACAACAGAAATTATCGAAATTGTAACATATCTAGAAACAATTGCTGGACCCCTTCTGCTAAACATTAGCCGAGTTTTGTACATGTTATACAACTTTAAACGAATTTTACATATTCTATATGTATTTCGTGCCGCATGTAGTTCCGGACCACCCGGCTTTTTAAATATGTCCTTGCCATATATATATATATATATATATATATATATATATAACTTTCGTGAAAAAAAAGTGCCATGTTGATAAACCTTGCTGTACTTTTTCCCTAATGCTTAAGAAATATTACAATTGAAATAGGTTAACGATTTGGAATTAATTCAAAATTCGACACCAATACTTCCATTTAAATGGCATAATTAACATTTAATACTAATTTCTGATGGTTTTTTCTTCAGTTCGCGACTTATATAAGTTGAAAGATGTGATCTAAATCAACAAAAATGATTAAAAAAAAGAATTATTTTTTCCACCCTGCCGCAAAAAATCCCATCTCCGATAATATACTTCAATGCTAGGTTTGAAATAACCTTAATGTGATAATAATTGGTTTCTTTAATCATAAGTCGAAAGGGCTTTACTTTTAAAAAGGAAGTCCTATATCTGGATAATTACACACATACAAACGAAAAAAGTCATTAAAAATGGAACAAAATCCTGGTGATAATGGCCAATACATAATCTTGTAGCTTACAATTTGCTGACAATTTTGGTTTTTGTTGCACATCGATAGAACTAATAGGGGCTGAGATACTTCAGATTCGGTAACCCATTATCCATCACCAAATGGCGCATCTTCGAAGAGAAATATGCTGGGACTCGAAACCTAAAGTCGCTAAACTTAAAATAATGGTTGGTTTGAACTAACGATATGGTAAGGTAATTATACATCAAGTATCAGATTCTTTGAAGATTTGAAAAATCTTGAGACAAATATTCGAACGCAAGAGGAATGAGTGATGGAAATTTCGTAACGAGGAGCTGCATATAATATATAATATATAATATAGTTTTAGGAGGCTCAAGTGGACATGCCATGCAACCAGAATAGGAGAAAGTGGGAAGGTTTTCAAAATTTTCACTGGAAACCCAATCAGAAAAGACTATTAGCAGGACTAGTAATGTGAGATGGAAAACTTTCCGCTATATTTTTCCGGAAGATTTTCCGTTAAAAAAAAAAAAAAAAATCAGTAATCAAATATCAATTTCTTAGTAATCATAACATTGATTGACTTCATGTATAGAAATGTTAAAAAGTGAAAGATCGTTTAAAGAATCTGAAAATGTTCATGGTTTTCAAAAAGTGAAACAATTTTTCATGAATAGAAAAATTGTCTGTTCTGTATGGAAAAATTGAAAAACTTTTTATGAGTCGGAAAATGTTCATCATTTTGAAGCGAAAATAAATCGGAAAGTTTTATTGCTCTGTAGAAGAAACAAAGGAATTTTCATAGATCGGAAAATTTTCATTGCGATGTAGACACAAGTGGAAAAACTTTTCACAAGCTGGACAGTTTTGGATATTATGTATAGTGATGTTAGGTGGAAAATTTTCCACTAAATTTAACTGCACGTTAAGCTACAAAATTGAATTCCTGTAGAGGAAAGTTAGTTAGCAACAAATTATAATTTTCCAATTAACTTTCGGGAACCGGAACATTTTCTAATATTTCAAGTTGGGAGCGAAAAATTTACATAGTGTTTCTCACTCTCTTCTCTCTCTGTCTCTGCGAGCTCCTTCGTTGCTAAGCGGTTAGCATACGCATCTTTGGCATGGGAGACCTGGCTTCGATTCCCAGCGGAAGCCGGGATTCTATTATTTAAGTTAGATCTATTAAAAGTAATGAATATTTTCCAATTCATAAAAACATTCTCTACTTATTCCAACATCGTTGTTTAGCAATAAAATTTATTGGTAATAAATATTGTCTAAAAAAAGTTTCATGAAGTGAAAATCTACCGATTCTTCATTTCTTCAAAAAGGTTTTAAAAACTTCAATGCATTCTTCCCTCAAAATCTACCTTTGATCTCACAAAATTATATTTCGCCAGTTTAATACGCGTAAGACGAAGTTTTCTCATAGCTTTACTACTTTTGTAAATTTACATACTGCAACATTTATAAATAAGTAGAGATAATATAAAATGACTACTGTAAATTTTTGTCTACCCAAAACTCGAATTTAAGTAACTCATGAAAACAAATACTGACCATTTTCTGGAAATAAACATTTATTTATTTATATATTCATTCAGAAGAGAAAGTGAAATATAACAAATAAGGAAGCTGATTTGTGTAGTTGTTCTTCCAATAAAATAATAAAAGAAACGTAAAAAACTGCACTGTTAGCGATGCGTTCTAAAAGCAACAAGTAATTTCATTTTAATTTATAAAATAAAAGATATATTTCTTTTTTTATATATGTGTACTTGTTCTATCGAATCGTTATTATTTCACACATTTTTATACATAATAATGGTAGTTTTACAATACAAATATCTTCTCTAAAATGTTGATTATACAAAATTTCAGTATTGAAATTATGGTTTACGAATGTTAAAGACAATAAAATCAAAGCATTTCTTCTTATTTTCTGTTACAAGAATAATCTTCATGAGCAACTTTAGGTAGTTATTTCATTACATAGGCAGGTCTATATGTGAAAAAATAGTGGAATTTTCTGATTTTGAAATATTTGATAATTTCACAAGGTTTCTTTTGGATTTCTTATTACATTTTAAATATTGGAATGGGATATTTTTCTTTACGAATTCTATGTATGTTTCCTGCACTTCACACACACACACACACACACACACACACACACACACACACACACACACACACACACACACACACACACACACACACACACACACACACACACACACACACACACACACACACACACACACACACACACACACACACACACACACACACACACACACACACACACACACACACACACACACACACACACACACACACACACACACACACACACACACACACACACACACACACACACACACACACACACACACATATATATATATATATATATATATATATATATATATATATATATATATATATATATATAGAGGGAGGTAGAGAGAGAGAGAGAGAAACACTATGTAAATTTTTCCTTCCCAACTTGAAATACTAGAAAATTTTCCAGTTCCCGGAAGCTAATTGGAAAATTATAATTTGTTGCTGTCTAACTTTCCTCTACAGGAATTGAATTTAATAGCTCAATGTGCAGTTAAATATAGTGGAAAATTTTCCACCTAACATCACTATACATAATATCCATAATTGTCCGGCTTGTGAAAAGTTTTTCCACTTGTTTCTACATCGCAATGAAAATTTTCCGATCTATGAAAATTCCTTTCACGTGTTTCTACAGAGCAATCAAGCTTTCCGATTTACTTTTTGCTTCAAAATTATGGAAAATTTTTCAAATTTTTCATACAGGACAGACAATTTTTCGATTCATGAAAAATTGTTTCACTTGTTCTACAAAGTACTGAAAACTGTCTGAGCTATGAAAATTTTCATATTCTTTAAACGATCTTTCACTTTTAACATTTCTATATATGAAGTCAATCAATTTTATGATTACTGAGGAATTGTTACTTGATCACTGATATTTGTTTAGAACGGAAAATTTTCCGGAAAAATATAGAAGAAAACTTTCCATCTCACATCACGGCTAAACACGATGTAGGAATAAGTGGAGTATGTTTTTATGAATCGAAAAATTTTCCGTTTCAAAATTTGCCGGAAAATTTTCATCACTGAGCAGGACCCAGGTGCAGATGGGAGGACAGTGTTTAAGATGAATCTCACAAATATGAGTACAAAGTAGAAACGATCCAGTTGGCTAAGGACAGAAGTCAATTGTCAATGCGGCATTAAACCTTTGAGTTCCATAGGCCATAGAGTGTGAGTGCATCTGTTCACTAATTTCATATGGACTTTAATATGCACAAAATTTAATTATAGTGGTTTCTTCATACATGACCATCGTCAGCTACGTTAACGTTTTATATTATGGACAAAAGACGGATTTGGAAAAAATCGGAATTTTTCCGAGTTCCGTCTTCTGTCCATAATATAAAACTTAAAGGCAGCTGACGAAGCAAAAGTTTTCAGATTGCGAACGAACAGACATTCCAAAAGCAATTTTTCGGTATGTAGTCTCATCATCAGAATTAACAAAACAGCTTGCGTGCTCGAATTTCGTAACGAAACCTCTGCAAATGATTTGTCTACAAATGTCTCATCCATCCGCAGTTACAATGGTAATAGAACTCGGTTCTTGAGTGCATGTGTGTTTATTACGTTAACGTGTATCCCGTCGCTACGCATAGATCTACATACATATAATATAATGAAATACAGTAGAACCTCATGAGCAGAATTATCTCCTTTTACCATAAGCTACATTATGTAAAAGGGGTTAATTGGAACTACAGCAGTTGCATCTACATAAAGAAAATACTTAAACATTGACTATCCCGACAAGTGAAATTGGGGGAGAAAAGATCAAACATATTTCTTTTAGAGCGAAAGGACAAACTTAACTCTTTCTATGCTCACCAAATAAAATGCACGTTATGTCATTTGATTTTAGGGCGAAAATTGTTAGTAGAAAGCAGGAAATATCGACCTAATGACAGAAAAAGAGGGGAAATTCATTAATTACTCTCAAGCAAAGAAACAAAAGAAAATTATCGTAAATAGTTGCAGTACAATCAAATAAAGGTTCCATTTATGAATTTGTTGTTAACCATATATTCCCAAAGAGTGGGAAATGAAACATTTTGGAAACGAGTTACAGACATTATGAAAATAT
Organism: Thermobia domestica; assembly: GCF_964235325.1. NCBI lineage: Eukaryota > Metazoa > Arthropoda > Insecta > Zygentoma > Lepismatidae > Thermobia > Thermobia domestica. The sequence goes on from NC_137455.1 coordinate 258,570,958, forward strand.
ATAGTAAGCACTTAGTTTTATTTTTTATAAGGATTTGAATGAAATGCACTAAAATGATGAGAGTAGTAGTAGACAAGAAAATTTACAATAGAACATTAATAAATATAATTGTGGATACGTTACAAAGTTCATTTAAGAGAAGAAAAAGTTCATTCTGGAATTCATTCGTAATTACGTAACATGAATTTGGCGCACCAAGATGCTGTGCCCAGAATAATGTCCTCCCTTGCTATGCCACTGTGGAGACTACGTCAAGAGTTGTGCCAAGGAAATATTAACACTTGCGTATATCTATAAAATAAAATGACTAATTTGGAATAGGTAATATTTCTTAAGTGCATTTTACGCATGACAATTTTAAGGGGGAAGGAATAAAATTTGTTAAGCCACCATATAATAGTTCTTTAATTAACACGTTACTTCGTATAAATACATTACTTCATATAGAAATTAAAATCACCAGTGGTTGTGAAGTTATGGATGTATTAAGAATTTATTGTATTAAGCCCTCGTGATCTAGGGAAAAGATAATCGCTTATATATTCTCAATATTTGAGTGTTTAACTTCTAGAAATAAAATTAAAGTACTATACTACTATTCATATTTTGACATACCTATTTCCTTACTTAACCTCTCACTTGTATTATTAATATTCTGTTGTATGTATTAAAACGTATTAGAATTTCATGTACATTTATTCAGTATGCTAATATATCTTTCTTCTTGTTTTACAGGTGTTGTATCATTTTTAGCATTGTATATGTTGTTTGGATTTGGGGCTCAGCTTGTTTGTAATGTGATTGGTTTCGTCTATCCAGCGTACGCTTTGATACAAAGTGGCTAACATATTGGATAGTGTTTGCTCTGTTCTCACTTTGTGAATTTTTTTCTGACATATTTTTGAGCTGGTTTCCGTTCTACTGGCTTGCGAAGGTACGTAAATTAGAGTGCGAGATGTAGTAATTTAGTTCCTTATTAGAAATAATTTTCCAAGCTGTTCGAAAATAGCATACTTTTGGCGTTTCGTGTGGCATACTACTACCGAGTTTCATAATGAAGGAAACACTTGTTTCATTCAAAATTGTCCCCGTCTGAAACTACATCTCTGGCAAAGGGATTCACAAGATTCTAAATCAAGTTTCGAAAAGAACTTTCGACAAATTTTGTTCTTGATGCCCTGTCTCACAGTAATTAGATGCATAACATATGTAGTGTCCTAATTCAGGGGAAAATGTATGATTTAGGAGTACTTCATACCACTCAGCTTATTATTTTTTCTATGTATGTTCTGATGTTTTCTGCAAGATCAAGTAACTCTTCCTGTTGAAAAAAAACTGCTTTCTACTTAAATGCATTTCGTAGTTCCTGCACGGTACGTGACAGACACGGCGGTAATGATTTTACAGTCCAAAGAACTTGTAATGATCGACGAAACAAACAGCAAGTTATTTATGCTGGTTCATATATATAATATTGAACAGTGGAAATAGAAAGTGTAGTGAGATGTAGAAAAACGGTAAAGGGATTGTGGATGAAGACAATTGAAATTGGAGAAAATATAGTATTACTATCGGAATAATAATACGTCATCGTAACAATTATCATTTCTCAAAGATTGAAGAATTGAAATTATCAAAGTGGCAGACAAATATATTTTATGGTTTCTGGGATTTTCAAAGGCTAATTGACGTCAGAAATTAAAATTTTATATCTAAACATTTGACGTTAATTCAGAGTGGGAACGGAGGATTTCAAATTCAATTCTCAAATATAGTATGCACGTAGACTAGTTTTCAGTGGACAGTTCTCTGACGAATACAAAAAGCTTCTAATGCCTCTCATGATAAAGTAAGTGTTAGAAAAGGTAGGTTCATGAATTTTTAAGGAATGGAGGCTGGGATTGTTTTTGTAATATTATAAGGAATTTTCCGAACTTCTCTTGCCCAGTTGTTTGCTAATAAAATTCAGAAGGGGGGGGGGGGGTATCTACGGTTGATGACTACTGATATGACATGACTAAAGAGTAGTTTGTAGGAATCGTTTGCTGCTGTGAAAGTGTTTTTTTATATATATATATATATATAATGTAGGTAAGCATATTATTAGCGAGTTTGATATAGACGCAACACTTGCGCTTATTCTCTAGTCTGATCACATCTAAGGCGGATACAGCGTAAGTGGAAATGGTCAAGGTGAATTTCACTCTTGATTTATTGTTTGACGATTGAAGACAGAAGCTATCGTTCCACTATTGGCTTCATTGGTCAAACTACAAAGGCTTAGGCAACTCCCAGTTTGTTTGTGTGCGCCTTTGGCCCACGGGGTCCCTGGGTCAGTTCTCGGTGTGAAAATCTTGAAATTTAGACGCATTAAGATGGTTCGAATTCCACTTTCAACTTTAGGTCCGTCTCATATAGTATGCCGATAAAGGTAAGGTAATATTGCTTTAATTAGATGTGTTTCAAGTTTGTGCGCGTAAATTATATGTCGATTTTGACATAATCCATGAAGAATAGATTGAATGTTTTACAAATGTGAGTGAAGGTAACCAAAAGAAGAGCCAAATAATAATGTAATAAATTCTTAACCTTTCAAATGTATTGTGAATTATCAAATGTTGAATATGGATATACTCTTGATACAAATTAAGATATAATGACCTACGAAATTATAATGTAATTAAAGAATAATGAAAAAATGAATAATAGAACTTGCTTTCCATTTTAATTATCTTTCGATTTTTTTAAAGTCAAAACTAAGTAATCTTCTAAATAACAAAGAGAGGAGTTTCAAAATTGTGCGTCTAGCAGATGATGTTGATCTTGCTTTTCTACGGAATCTTCCTTTTGCAATCAACGAATATTGGAAGAAGTCGTTCTTTTCTTTTTATTTATTTTTTAAAGGGGGAGAGGGACGATGGATGTTCTTTGACTGTCTCAATTTACATACAGCTGTTATGTTGTCTTGATAAAGTTTCTGCTTAATTTGTAGTACAATCGTCCTTTCCAACAGGGAATTACTTGAAGTTTGACTACTTGAATGTGTCAAATCAATAGTGTACGTTTTTTTTTTTTTTTTTTTTTTTTTTTTTAAGGGGATTTCCCTTTTCGCAATATTGGAATTGGTGAAATGTTGTGAGTTGATTGAAATATTGGTCTAATTCAATGATCTGTTTTTGTGACATAATAGACAATCCCACACTCCTTTTCTGAAACGCTTAAATCCCGTAATCTTCATTGTTTGAGCCACGGCGTTTGCTCTAAATACATATTCTCACTCACTAACTGTACTATTGACAGATGATCCTAAAATGATAGTTTTACGGCCAGCCTGTTTTTTTATGCTTTAAATTAGTAAAACTGTCAGCTTTAAAACATAGCTTTCATCAGTCCATAGCTGTTGCTATGCGGGTATAGTAGCTGCTGCCAAGTAGTGTTGTCCAATGTTCCAGTGGTGTTTCAAATTGTCGTTGTGTAACAATACGGTGAGTGCAGTCCTGTCTTCAACAGGTGTGTAGCACTTCGGTCAAGTGGTTGTACATGTATTCGGTTATATGAAATTATTTTCTGATTTACGGTACATATTTTGTTTTATCAATATGAAATAGATGTAGGAAGCCATAGAACAAAGAATATTAAGTAAAAGTGCGGAAATATCTAATGAACAAATGTTAACTTCATCAAGAAGTTGATCACGACTTTTAAAAATATTTCTATAGAAATTCCATCTTAAACATTTCATTACTATCTTAAACGTTTCATTGCTTATCTTAAGGTGCTCAAAGAGCTCTCGCTCTTTCGTGACCAAATGGCTAACGCGCGTGATTCCTGGCTCAATTCCCAGAGAAGTAACTTGTTTCGGGTAAAATCCTGAGTACTGTTTCGGATCCCACTTTTGAACAGTACATTGAGTTTCATGTATCCTCATTGCTGACGGGAGACGTTAAAGTGCAATCAATCAGTTGAAGAGCTGTGTTGTAAATAAAACTTAAAAAGTATATTCACTTTGCTCTTTAATGTGTTACGGGTCTATGGAACGATCACTTATCATGACACTAGTAAGTGAAGGGGGGGGGGGGGTAGTAAGAATCGAATGAATAAGAATTACACAGGAAGAACTTACAAATGCAGGAGTTTAGGGTTTGCTTGTTTTGTGGTTGGTGACTACGATGAAGGTATCGAATTCCAGTTTCTGTCCAGAATTTCTGTGTTGTTCAATTTTTTGATTCCTTCGTTCAGTTCCAACATGTAAGTATTTCAAACCACATGAAAACTATAAAACTATAAGACATTAAGTTGATAAAGTACAAGTCATCAAAAAATCTTTATCCATTGTAAGATAAGTTTGTCGTCACCAACCATGAGAACCATAATGATTTAAGATATCTACGCGTGGAGAAACTCGCACAGGGAATCTTAAGATTATCATCTTTATGATTTGTATAATAAACTGCGCTTATTATCTAACTTATATACGAGAGTTGGAACTTTAATAATGGCAACACTACTTTAGAGATGCTACACAGCGATCAAATAATGTCTCTTGTACTACATGTTAGTTACATACTACCTTACCTGAGCAGAAATGGACTCTCCCTTCGGACGTCACGCGCAAGAGCGATAGACGAGAAGAATAGAGCTTCGTGTAGCGGGCGATCTGTTACACACACAGGTACGCGGGCGTCGTGTAATTTAAGGTTATTGTCACGATGTTTCCTAAACAAGCACAATAGAGTTCGGTAAAACTTCAATGTGCCAGAGGCTGTTCAGCATGACATTGTCATTAAAGGGATCTTATATCTCTTTCCTTAGGTTTCTAACTCTCCATTTGATAACACGTAAATTTTCATATGGTAATTTCTAACAAAGTATTGCAGGTAATGACTGGAATTTTTTAATAGAAATACACAAGACCCATATAAATCCAACCACTGTCTCCGATTTACGTTACATGCATTAGATTGCAATATGTTCTTAAGTAAGTTTGGCAACAGAGAATAAAAAGTATTCTGGAAAGGGGGAGGGGATTGCGGATCATCTGTTTGCTTGTTAGCGGCTTTTAAAAGGACGATCTTACCACAAAAATCATGTTGTGATTTTCACTTCTCAGTGGTTAGAATGGTCTGGACTGGAAGAGCCGAAAACCACTTCTTTCTTCCTTTCACGGTTTGTTTGTTTCTTCCACCCCCTACAATCACAAGAAGAAAACTTGTTTGAATAAGCATTTTGAATTAGTAGCGAAAAGCAAAAAGTAAAGATCAGAATGACACCACGGATGGATTAAAGGGAGGGGAGGTCACTCCCTCCGAGAACATTTCAATACTTTGAAAAATCGGAGTTAGAAACGAAAAATTGCGTAATCTAATAGGACAAGTTTGTTGAAGTATATAGATCAAGACACATTTCAAGTGTCACAGCATTGTACTCCCTCCCCTTCCAATTCCCTTCTGAAGTTCTTTTGTTTGTTCCATACACTTTCACTATCCAGTATTGATCTTGACCATCTCATCTGCACAGCAAGGCGAGTAAGGTTTACAAGTCCTCGCTGCCATCTTTTTTTTAAAATTGCTAATTATAATAAAATTTATCGAAATCAATTTATCTCAACGAAGTTATTGGTACTAAAGGAAAGAAAGGCTTATATACATTCATTATTGCAATCTTAAAATAAACACGAATTCTTTTAACTTGAATTAGAGCCCGACCAGTTGAAGACCCTTACATTTTAATGGGTCAAATTCTCACGGTTATTTACTTCGCTTATTTCCTATTTGTCTATGCCAGCGATCTAATACCTACGAATAGATGAAATGTTAGTACGAAGACGGATTTTTTCTGTAAATAAATCCTAATTCATAATTGTTTCTATTGCTGCATCGACAAAAGTTAGTTGCGAGGTGCCTAAAGATGCAAGGCCCTGAGCAGTCCCCCACCCCTTGAGACGCCTCTGCACCCGCACACATTCCTTCGTCGTCCAGAAAATCTCCTCCCCTTCCGCATCACAAATAATAGTGAATTTGTTCCTCGTGTATTTGCTTATTATTGTAAGAGAAGTTCAAACAAGAACTCTAAAATTTGTTCGTTCTCTCGGGTAATGTGAGTATGTTTAAGGTTTGCTCCGTTGACTTCGTGATGTGTGAAACGTACATTCTCGTAGAACGTACAGTCGCTGCTTGTAGATAATAGGCGAAGTTTCGCACAAGAGAACCTAAAGAAGGTCTTCGTGTCACAATGCAATGCTTAAAATTACTTTTGCCTATTGATTTGTCCGCTCTTTATTTTTCATTTTCAAGTGTATAGCATCGTATGACATTGAAATATATACATTCTCTCAATTTGTGTGTGGGTGTGTGTTCAACTAAAAGAAACTGAAATCACAAGTTCTAGAGATTCGATACAAACTGTTCAAATTAACACGAAAAACCTTCTATAATTGTTTTCCTGAAAATGTTCCTTTTGTAACCGTAAGCTAAGTAAAATAAAACATTAAAAAATACGATAGAAGTTTCCAAAAAAAAAAAAAGTCTGTTTAGAAACACAACTGGAAAATGTTCCTTTTGTAGCTGTGAACTAAGTTCAAATAAAACATTTTAAAAATAAAAAAATGAAACCACAAAATGTTCCCTAAAAATGAGTTTGTAAATTAAGTACTCATATTAATTTTTTTTTTTTTTTTTTTTTTTTTTTTTTTTTGTGAGATGACATTTTTTCAAGTTTTTATGACATATTTTACAGTTTTATAGGGCATAAAATCCCGGGCCCTACTGATAACTACCTGGAGGTACACTTGAAGGACTGTAAACCTTTGTAACACTGTCTATTTTGAATCATTTATAAATAAATAATAGCCACTAGCTCAACCCTCGTAATAACCACTGCTCTAGCCAGTCCGCAATCTGAGTAGCGACATAACCCTCATCTTGAAGTTGGTATTCACTCACACAGAATGTCTCAATTTCTGTTATGCTTTGACAAACCAGTTTCTATGTATATTAGTGAACACTTACAATGTTGGTACCGTCGATATTGTATGAGAAATCGAATGAATCTATCAATTTTTCCTTAATATTGCATTCTATAAGTGCATGTTCATTGAAAATTGAGTACAAAAGTACGGGACTGATCCAACTCCGGTCTCCGGCTTATCGTGTCGTTCGCCAAGGACTACGCTACTCAGTCGAATTCGTTCCTATATAGGAAAGAGGATGTGTTGTCGGGAAAATCAGTTTATTCATCATTTTCGCAAATGGTATATAGTTTAATTAATGCACTTAATTTTCATTCAAAATGTCTCCACTAACTGCCATTTTCTGGCTAGGGTTTTGCCGATGAAGTAGCGACATTTAGACGTTTGATGATTGTTCCATAAATTTGTAACACAATACAGAAGAACGAAGTTAGTATTGCAGAAGTTAAAGAAATAGGTGGTGCAATTAAAATAATCAAATGTATCGCGGAATAAATATTACGTCACAAAATGTATCATTTCAAGAGAAGCGATAACACATACATTCAGCTGTGTTTTAATCAAGTGTCGCAGCTAAGAGGATCCCACTTTTTGTCTAGAACTCGCTACATGTTACGGTTACTCTGTCAAAACTGAAATGTAATAGATGAAATCTCATAGAACTTAACGAAAAACTACACTGAAGCCCCATACCGGACCTTACCAAAATCTCTCCCTGTTGCTCTTTCGTTAATGAAAACAAACCGCTAAAGTCTTACATGTTGCTTTCCCTGTAAAGGTGCGATTTACAAAAATGTGATTATCACGTTCTTGATGGAAATAAGCAGAAAGTGGCCCATTTATTTTTACGTGCTAGAACTTATAAATTTCTTACATGCAATGAAAGATATAATTACCTAGGTACTACTATAGTATTTACCTATGATCAATTCGAGTATACAGGTTTTCAAACAAATAAATAATAGGATTCATACAAAGGACTCCCAGAAAGGTAAAATGAAATGAATTATTATCAGAAATTAATAAAACATAATTATTTTTGTTTTTTGCTTTGCTAGAAACATACGTCAAGAGCACTTTCGTTAAAATGCAGGGTCACGTAATTGTTTGTTGAAGTTTAGCGTCTCTTCAGCACAGGACCGTGGTGGCTCAGTGGTAGAGTTTCATCTCTACTGCATGGGGTCCTAGGTTCGATCCCACCTCGCACCAACTGAGCTTTGTGGTGGACAAAAACCGTGTACATGCGTTTTCTCGGGGTTCTTCCGTTTCCTCCCACTTTCTTCTTTCTCTCATTTCTCATCACAAAGTCTCCTTTAGCGTAACTGGCACAAGCGTGGGGCGTAAAACTTAGATTTCATTTTCTGTTTTTAGCACTGAGGCTATATGAGTCGTATTTAAAGTTTAAGGTGGAAGCCGAACCACTCTAATGCTTTCAGTTCTCTCCCGCTATGACTATCCCGAGACTGCGTGCACGAAATGCTCTCACACTAGCTACTAGACCAGTGGTGAAGGTGGTTACGTATTAGTGATACCAGCTGTAAGTAGAGTTTGGTAGAGGAAAGCAAAACTAACGGAATGGGTTCGTCAGAAGGACTAGAATATAGCAAGGACTTGGGAACTCAATCTATATTGTTTCAGTTCAGTTATTTAAAAATTGAATTAGAGCTTGTAATTAACTACGTTTTTAATCTATAATGTACAGAGGGCCAAAGGAGAAAACATTTTACATGATATAGGAAGTAACAAAAATAATAAAAAATATATTTGTTTTGTTGCAAATTAGTTAGAAGTAATGTTTATTTAACTTTACATTTCAGTGTGTGTTCCTGTTATGGTGCTTTCTGCCTCTTTCAATGAACGGATCCATTGTCTTATATAATCGTGTTGTTCGTCCGTTATTTTTGAAGCACCATGCTGATGTGGACAGTGTTCTTGGTAAAGCTCAGCAGAAGTTACATGATATAGCCCAACATGGTAAGATTTTATATGCATTCAGTTGATAAAAGAAATATTTAACTTGTATATAATTGTTAAGACTTCCAGTATTCTATTGAGTGAATCTATTTACAGATGAGTGTGTTTTTAGTATAAGAAATAAAACATTAGAAAACGTTAGTGTCCTCTTTAGAATCTTAACCTACAGTTTGAGGAAGTCATAGTTTATCAGGAAATGCGTGTAAGAAATAGAAAGAAGAGCATCAAAATTATGTCAAAGAAATATGAAATTGCCTCCTTTCCTATTTTTCACTGGCCAACGACTTAAAAAGATCTCGTGGGGATGAACTCTACATGTTTCTCTCTTGTTGCTAGTGACTCCATATCTTCGTAAATCCATCGTAGAAAGTATTAAAATAATGAGGAGTTGGAATTTGAATAGGAATGTTCAGTTTTATTTTCTATGTGTGAATATACTTGGTAAGGAAATATTTGGAAAATGAAAACATACACCAACCCTGAATATGTTAACGTGTGTTACAGAATAATAGTAGCTGTGATATTAGAAGGACAGTGGCAGAAATTATGTATAATAAGAGTTTAAAATCTGTGTAATGATGTTAGTATCTCCTTCCTTTGACATCTAACTGTTATTGTTTTCTCTGAAAATATTTCGCACTTTCAGTGCAATCGATGTCATTTGCTTGTCAACAAATGGCAGTTCAGGGTTCCCACATTGTGGAAAATCAGGAAATGTCAGGGAAATCATGCATTTTGCGTAAAATGTCATGGAAAGTCAGGGAACGTAAGTGTGCAAGTGTAACATTCTTTTTCTCAATCGAACATTGTTTCCTTTCTATCAGTTGTACAGATTGACATGTGAAAAGACCACAATGATGCAGCATTCCCATGATGATAGTGATGCAGTGTTGCTATTTCGTGCTGAGGGATTGAGGTACTGTGTGTGTGTGTGTGTGTGAGAGAGAGAGAGAGAGAGACAGACAGAGAGGAGGATAATTGATCATGTAAAAGCTCAAATCGAAGTATGACTTGTCATCTTCGTGGACATCGGTTTTAAGACATAAAAACTACTGAAAGAACTGAAAGCATCAGGTAAAGATAAACTGGCTTTCAGACTTGACTGTCGAAACTTTTTGCTGAGCACAATCAATAAGATTGTGGAAAGGAGCCCTCTAAAGTACAAACCAGTACATTCTCAGTCAACTTTAAACCGCAGGTTACCAAAGAACAATCCAGAACTTCCTCAGACTAGAATGCAACGCATCCTACAAACTCTGCATGAGCATAACAGAATATCTGATTCCGTAGCTGAGAAAGCAAAGTGTCGATTAATGTCTTTCTGTACTGAAATTCAGGGATCTCGTGACAAGAGAATACGAAGAGCAGATGGGCAGCATCAGGTTAGATGACCTTTGCAAAGGTAATGTCCAAGAAACAAGAACATTCTGATTTGTGGAATATTGGGGAAATGTTTAATTTCGTTCCACGGCAAAGTCTTAGTGGAGGACGGGTTCTTAGTCAATAAGACACTTAATTGTAGAAAACCAAATCGAAGATTCTCTGGTAGCACAGAGGTGGCTGCATGGTGCAATTATGTACTATGCAGGTGTAGAATCTGTTCCTGTTTGAAGATTGCTTCTCTCAGTTCGTTCAGCTCGGAGACGCTATGATGAATACCTTAACCATAAACGAATATAAAGTGCAGAGAAAAGTAAAATCAGAGCTGAAAAAAGAAAAGTAAGTGCTTAAGAAAGTGAAAGCAAAGAAGAAACAAATGGAAGTATGTTACAAACAAGAACAAGACGCTCTCCTAGAACAAATTCAAGAACTGTAACCAAAACAAAATTATGTTTAAAAAATGTAAATGTAACATGTCTCAGAGTTGGCAATACTAGGACTGATAGTGGGCCTCGGTGGCTCAGTGGTAGAACGTTTACATCTGGTTCGATCCCAGCTCGCGCCAGGTGAACTTTGTGATGGACAAACACCGTGTGCGTGGGTTTCCTAGGGTTTTCCCACATTTTTCATTTTACCATTTCATTCATTTCTCATCATCAGTCTCCTTTAGCCTAGACGGCATATCCGTGGAACGTAAAACTTAAAAGATTTCATTTAATTTCATTTTAGGACTGATGGTAATAGTTCTCAGGGAGAGTTGGTAATATGTTCTTGATTGCATGTTACATTGCTTTTTATTGTTTTTTCAAGCCAAAAAAAGTCCATTTTGCAATGTCAAGGTATGTGGTACTGTATCATACATATATTATGTACTTACATGAAAAGTTTTGTATAAATAACAATTATTCATATTGAACATAACAAATATGTAAATGGTAATTAAAAAAGTGCGTTGGACGGGTATGGGGATGGAGAAGGTCGTTAGAAAGTGTAAGATAGAATTTGCCCCATATCTTCCCATTTATATTCAAGAATATGTGTTAATGAAATCGATCTTCACTTTTTTGTGGGAACCCTGAAGTCCTGTACCTTGATCTTTTAGTATTTGTGATTTTTATCGACTTTCATGGCTTTCAGTTACATACATGCGTAGGGCATTAAGTGAAGAATTGTTCTTGTAATTCGGTTTCACTGATTTTAAAAATGTTAGTTCGTACCAAATGCGAAGGATTTTTAAAATTCTGTGTGGAGGTAAAGAGAGAGAAAACAATATTGTAACAATCAATAATTCCATTTATATTTTTGTAATTAATAGACGTGAACAATGTGTTCCAAATCCTGCTTTATAATGCCCTTTTCAACCATAATGTCGTCGCGAATTCCATATTTAGGTTCGTAGTAGCAATAATATACCTGTAGTTCGTATTTACCCATATATATTATTACATATACAGGACATCTACACAACTTCTCACTGTACGACATAGATATTTAAACATTTCCTTTTGTTTCGTTTGCGTCACTATTGTGTTGTTTCACTTTTTTTCTATTACCGACACACGTTTGTTGTTCTAATCTCATGCAGCGCAGCTCAGAGATGCACCCAGCCTCTGTAAGATGGATATGTGGGGAGTAAAGGCGTCCAGTATGTGTCGGTCAAAAAAATGTAGAGCCTTATCTCTACATCACCCGTGGATCACCTCTGTCCGTCTGTATACACACCCCTTACCCTCACTATTCCTGTTAATGAAGGTTTTCTTTACGGCTGGTATCTGTATAAAAATAATGTTGGAGTAATTTATTGGTTAACTTAATATGTTGAATAGTTGTTCATTTAATTTGAACTTCTCATTTTCTAGCCACAGAAGCTGCAGTAGATGCTACCCTGAAGAAAGGGCAATAAATGAAACAAGAAATTTACACGTGTTTTAAGGACAGAAGAAGTGAAACTTCAGAGTGTGATAATTAACTGTGTATATGTATATTTAGGTCAATCGTTACTTTTTAAAATGCAAATATGTTATCAGTATTGTTATAAGCTAAGTTACTAAGATGCTTATTACATTGCCTTGTATTTAGTCTCTTGGTTTACGTTTCTTGTAATTAATGTAAATCAATCAACAAAAACATTTTTTTGTTCAATATTGGATTGTTCACATGCATGCATTTACTCACAAGTATCGCGCATATATGTTAAGGAATGAAATTTTGAGTAATTTTTTGTCTGTTTTTTATATCGTAGTTGTTAGTATAGTGAAATTTGCATGTGATAATGTCAAACTTATGGATTTTCAAGGCTGGCAGGTTCTTGTAATCTGTTAGCACTTGGTTTTATTATACTTTGATTATTTTGTGTGCTTTTATTCAGGGTGTCGTTGCTATTTATTTTTTATATGTATATTCAGTACCGAATATATACATTGTTACTTAAATGCTCAGTGAACATTCCAGTGGAAATGTATCTTTAGTCTTGAAAATACAGTAATATTTTCTTTCGTAATTAAAACTGGTGGATTGAATTGCTTCGACCATATCGTGAAAGGCTGGTAATTTAAACATGAATATGGATACCTTGCGTGCTTTTTCATTGATTTGTTGTATTTCTTCTGTGTTTTTATTACTTAAAAGATACAAAGGAATGTTACATTGTTATTCGTATTTACATCGATATTCTAGAAAAAATATATCGCGAACACAATCCAGTCATTAAAAAAAAAAAAAAAAAAAAAAAAAAAGCACTGAATCCGTATCCCTAGGTAGAATTATGGCAAATATATTCTCTTTGAGGCCTTTCTTACAAGCACATATGTTAAAAGTGCTGGCCTGACAAGAGAGAATTTAAAAAAACGGCAAGGGTTTTATTAATATTAAACAGAAAAGTGAAATGTTAAGCTATAAGCAGAAGATCAATTTTGAAGATGAAATAAAAATTGTGGGGGCTTAATGTTGCAAAATGTAGGATGCTGTTATTATGACACGTGTAATTTTTAAATGTATTTCTTACGATAGTGAAAGTTGTAATATTGTAGAGATCATTAGACCAGTCAAAAAGTCATGACGCATGACTTTGTATCCTTGAAGGACTTCAGGAAAAAGTTTTAAAAGAAATCTTTTTGCTTACGGAGGTTTAAAGTCCTTAATTCGTTCCCAGGGTGGGTTGTCTCCTGGGCTAAATATAAATTACGAACATTTACTTGAATCGTAAGAGTGTTCAAATAACTTATGTCCCGTTTTCGAGGTTTCAAGAACAAACCTATTAAGTCTTGTTAGTTTTCTCGCCTGTTAAAGGCCTTAGCTTGGAAGAAAAAAAACATCTCGTGTTTGTTGCGGATCAGGAAATAGATGAGGTCTAGGATATTATAAACACTGCCTCTATTTAATATTTGTAAATAAAAGTTGACATCACTGAAAATTTCATACATTGAATGGACTTCCTTTGATTTCGCATTTATATACTTATCTGTTGTTGCAAATATTGTTTCGCAGTTGTTTCGACGAACTTTGTTCTCAATCATGTCAGAAAAAATGTATATACTCGAAGACAGATAATGTGCTTCTGATTGTGGCTTTGGTTTAATTTGTGAAGATTTACTATGATGAATATAGTGGCCTTCGTGAAGAACCGTATTTTTTTTCGTCTATTAAATGTTGTGCATATTACTTAGAAAACACTGTTATATGAAGTTTCCTTGATATTATGTTATGTACTGAAATGTTAGCAAATTTCTCATTCACATTGCACAGACAAAAGACTGTTCTAAAGATCAATTGTATATTTTCAGCCATTTAACTTTCAATAAATATACATACAATGATTTTCTTTGGTTTCCTTCTTTCTTCAAGTTTACTAATAACTGCTCTTAACTCTGTAGAGACTGGCATGGTATATAGAAACTGCCGGTCGGTCCTTGAAAACGGTTGTGGTATATAAACACAATCTAGATGGGGAGAACTTGTGTGGCCTATAAGCTTCATTTGCTTTTCTCAAATTAATAAATTAATCATTCAGTGCCCAATCATAGATTTGGATGGCTTTCAGGGATTCCTGTTTTTGTCCGTGAAGAAAGACTGACTGCCTCCCTAAAGAGTTAAAATTCGTTCCTTCGTAATGTTTCAGCTTAAGACTAAAAATTCACTTGATGGAATTATTAGCATATCCATTCTCTTGTTTTCGTATTTACAACTAACATAACAGCATCTGTAGTCACATAGTCGGCAATGTCTAAATAAAGGACTGGTGGTTAAAAGTGATTATTCTATGATTCAAATGTGAAAATACTATGATTCAAGTGTTACACTAAAATGGAATTTATATCCTAAATTTCAAGTTTGGGAATTACAAATGATGCCAAACTGGCTTTTTACTGATAGAAATTTAGATTAAAAACCAGTTATAAATTGAACTTGGCAGTGGTTTCCTACTACGAATAATTGTTCCAAATCTAGAAAGCTTCCAACTGCCATTGAAAACTTCAACACTTTTAGAGTTGAAGACTTCCCACTATTTCCAAGGCACAATTCCAATTCAACATGAATTTCAAGTTCTGTTAATAATACTGTACTAATATTACGCAATGAAATAATCGTAATTGGTGCCCGTATGTCTCGAGTTGCCCACTATATCGAATATGAAACCTTGCTAGCAATGGTATATGGGTTCTGCTCAGTTTCCTTTTATTCAAATGGAGAAGCATTAGTGTGTCAGTTATATAGCAAGATGTTAATTTTCAAAATCTACATTTTTAATATTCGATAAGTTACGTTGTGTGTAAATTACGAGAGTTAATTTGGAAAATATATTTCTGTTGTTGCTTATCGAACGTCCATTTTTAAAATATTAGCTTCGTGCGAATGAAATGTCCACTTTCAGGTTTGGTGAGAAAATTACCTTAACAAGTATGGGCCAAGGTCACGGATCTAATGTCACAAACGTGCAGACCAGCAAACAGTCTGGGATACCCAGTCAGTCAGAAAGTTGTGCGGTGTTGAACAGGGTTGTATGAAAGTACGCATGGTGATCACACAATCGCGAGTGCTTTTTCTTTACGAATTCAAACTAGGAAATTCTGCACAGGAAACCTCATAAGTGTTAATTGTGCATTTTGGTCGGGAGTGGTGAATGAATCCACCATTCGGTTTGTCAAATTTTGCTCTAGTGACAGCATTGTAAAAAGAGCCCTGTGGTCACTGATCATTATTAGATTGGGTTCGAATGTAGTATCTTTTTGAACAGCAAGGCTATATGAGATAGACTTACAGCTTAATGTGGGATACGAACCATATGAGCTCCCGTCGGGAATCGAACCCAAATCTCCCACGACTAAGGCGCATACGCTAACCGGATAGCCCCGAGGGAGCTCTGCCCAACGTTGTATTCGCCTAAGTTTCTTAGAACACCGTGAAAGCAGACTATCGAAGAAGTGTTCGTGTCATTGCAGACGAGTTATGCATACCGTCGTTCGAGTCTCCGTGCAATCAGGAAGATGAAAAAGATGGACTTACGGGAGCCACATGAGTTAATACTGGACAATAAGAAACGCCGGTTTCCAGTTCTTAGTGTAAGGAATAACCAGAAAAAGTTTCCTGCCTCGGATTATTAACTTCAGATGAAAATGGAGCTGCTGTGACAATCGTAAACAATCAGGACAATTGTTGGATCGCGATCAACACCCCCAATAGTTCTCAAAACTCCTTTTCACTCACAGAAGGTGTTACTCGAGTAGTGTATGGTGGGGTGATCCATGAGGGCATTTTCGGTGAGGTGAAACGATCAGTGCAGATCGTTATAATGCTCAACTCAATGAAATGCATCGCAAACTTGTCCGGAAGCATTCGGCATTGGTCAGCAGATGTGGTGTGATGTTGCACGACACTGCTCGCCCGCATGCCGCACAAAGACTGTCAGTTAGTTGCAGTATACTATCCAATAAATTTTCCTCAGGTATTTCCCCGATATCTTCCTCACTGACTACCACCTCTTCCAGTATCTCGATCACTTCTTGGGAGATTTTCCCTCATGCAGCATGACAAACCGGAAAAGTCAGGAAATTCTGATGAGAGTCAGGGGGATTGCTAAGAAATTATAACAAATTCTTAGCTCTAAAATACTTTTTACGAGTGTACAGGCACTTTAGCGAACATTCATTCTTTTAGTATATTTTTTCTTTGCTACGAAAGACTGAAAATACAAGAACATTAAAAATAGTGAATTTTCTTTTTACAAACTGCAGTTTCTCATCAAGAAACGAAATAGGTGTTTCACAGACTTAACTGTCGCCAGTTGGAGTGATAAGAAAACGCTTTTGATAGTGTAAAGCGTGTGAAAAAGCCAAACCAACTGCTTCATTCAGAATTGCCAGATATATATTTTATTTACGAACTTTTTCTTTTTTGTATCATCGTATGGACCTACAAAAATTATTCCATTTTACATTAAAGTTGATTGAAAATGTTGATTTTGGGCTCTGCGAATATGCGCTAAAACAAAATGATTAAAGATTTTTAATAATAACGTGAATTCGCTACAGATTTTCTTTTGTGCTGCGTGATCAGTAGAAGTTAATATATGAAGCAGTAATTCCTTACTATTACACGTCACAATTTCTGCATTAAACAGTCAAAAGCATAATAGGATATATTACCAGCATTTCTTATAGTGGAATATCATCTTTGTTAGAGCGACATACCATATAGAAGTCTTACTAGTCTCATCACTTCTCCCCAAAGTGATCATTACAGTGTTGCATGTTTTCAGTCGTGAAGTGTGAGAAAGCCAATACTAGTAAGGGTATAATAATTTTCATACCACTATCAGTACATATATGATATATAGAATGTGAAGTTATTTTTTTGAGTTTACGTATTTATTTCTTTTTGTGGAAACTCCAATAAATACACAATATTCAGGCAGACTTCTGTTTTCTATGTCCTATACGTTATCGCGTACGTGCACGTATATGAGCTATTATATGGAGAAATGTTGTATCTTCTTCAGTCTTCAACATTGCGTACATAATTCTCTTGCATATGTCATAGAATCAAAAAATATTCTATTTCTGAACCAGTCAGTGTATGTTTTGATGAATGTTTAATAGCTAAGGTCCCCGATCAGACAGTATAGTGAGCCAGATATATAATCATCTTTGTTGCTTGAAGGCTATTCAGTATTTACATCTACTGTATTGTTTCACATTATTCTTGAGCATGTTGACAATATATTTAATCTTCCATAACAAGAAGCGTGTACAGAACAATTTCTGCCAAGGGCAGGGACCTGTGTACATCCCTCGCAGACGGTTACAAGATTTTATAACCATTTAAAAGGAAAATTCTAAGATCTTCAAATGTGGTTAAGTGCTTTTTTATTGGTGCTAGTGAAGTCGTAATTTCATACTTAGTAACTTCTCTCTCTCTCTCTTCCTCCAATGATGTGTAACAAACTTTCGTTCTGTACGATGCATTATATTCTGCTTTCGCTTGTGCAATGGAATATCATATACGTGAATCAAAATGAAACTAGATCAACGATCCAATGGGAAATTCATTTTCAGTGCACACACAATTCCAAAACTTTTTCCATTTTTGTTCCCACTTGTTTCGATTTTATCGTAATTTCCCGTCCTGTATTAAGTAAAGGTAACTGATCATGCAAATAAAAGGACTTTGGAGTACGGTTACTCGTATTTTAGCTTCTGTGTTTTCATTGTAATATATTTTAATCCACGGAGAGATTCATTGCGGAAGTGCTTATGAGTAGGCTCCGGATTCTTAGGTTCGAACCTATTTTATTCCTGTACAGTGAATGCAAAAAATTCGTGGTTTCTTTACATTTCAAGTTACTATAAGTAGAACTATATTAGTTTTATAGGACCTAAAATGTCCTAATTGGGGGGTTAGGACCTAAAAAATCGTAAATTAGCTTTTAGAACCTACAACGTCCTAAATGATTCTTTATAGTTATTTTTAACTTGAAAAATACTTTCAAACACGTAGTCAATCGTCAACGACGTAATTTCATCTGTAAAGAAGGTTTTCTTGAAAGCTCCTAACAGAGTGGCTACCTTCAAGGATATGCTTCCAAACACACCACTGCCACCACAGCCCGTTGTGTCCCGTTGGGCAACGTGGCTCTCAGCAGCACTGTACTATGCAGATAATTTTGAAAGCATTGTTCAGGTCATCGATTCGCTCGACGAGATTGAAGCCGCTTCAATCACGTCTGCAAAAAAAGCACTGAAGTCACAGTTTGCTGTACAACAACTAAGTTACATTAAAGCCAACTTTTCTCATCTGCCTCAAGCCATCACTGAACTGGAGAAGAAATCTCTTCCACTAACAGAAGCTCTTCAAATTCTTCAAGAAATGAAAGAGAAAAAAATACCTGGGGAAGTTGGAACAAAAATTGCGGACAAGTTGGAGGCGGTTTTGAAACGCAGTCCTGATTTCACACAGATACAACTAGTGGGCCAAATTCTTCGTGGAGACAATGTCCAAGAAAATTTGCTATGGAATCCCGAGGAATTAGCCAGTATGAAATATGTACCTCTTCATCGTGCGATGTGGAACGCAGTTTTTCTGCATTCAAGAGAATTTTGTCAGACGACAGGAAAAAGTTCACAACAGAAAATCTTGCCAAATATTTTGTTGTTCAGTGCCATTACAGAGAGTGAAGTGACCACATTTTGCGCTATAGAAAACATGAAAAGGGCCGGAAAAACAATATTTGAACATTCGTATTTCCTCAGTGTATCGTTAGAAAAGTGAAGTGATATTTTTGATGTATAAAATTTCAAATATAAGAAAACTGACAAAAAACTACTACTACTACTACTATAGTACGACAGGCCATACATATGTTAAACTATATTTCAGCTATCAAAAAAAGTCCAAGGTAAGAAGAGTTTTATTATTTTTATTACGCAGAAGACTGGTTAGCATAAAGCTTACTAAATTAAGGTTACCATTTAAGTATGAAATAGCTAACAAAGTGTTTAAAGTGTAGTAATATTCCGTTTTCAGTAATATAACGCTAAAAATCCTAAACGGTGTTTTTAAAAACCTATAAAATCCTAAAATGCACTTTTTAAAATCCTAATTTGAATTTTTTGGGACCTAAAAATCCGAAGCCTACTTATGAGTTTACAAATATTGAACATCAGCGTATGCATTGGGTCAATACTCAGTGAATAGTTGGATTAATTTAATCGCTCTCTTGAGCTTTAAATATGGGATACATCTATAGATATCAAAGTGTGTTTTCTACTTTGTGCTTATAATGAAATATTTATTAATTGCTGTACATTTATAGGTACTTATTTAATGATTTTCCATCAATAGTTTTAATGATATATTAATGATGATGATATGTGTCAGGTTTTAATAAAAATATTGTTTATTCACTTTTTAAAATTGTTCTGACATTAAAAATGATAGAGCATTTGCGAACAATATTTATGGTACATGGATTCAAATAAAATTTAATTTTCTATGTGATCATTCTTCGAGACAAATTTCTGTATGCTTTCTCAACGCCATTACGAAATGCTCCAAGTATTATAAACTAAGATTTTCTTCAGACAATATGTGTAAAAAATATTTTGTAACTGGAATGAAGCTTTTGAGAAGAGGCACAAAAACTGTTCTTTCGGTTAAAGGGTGTGTCACGGGGACACCAATGTTAACATCCCCTGTCCAAAAGTACGGAACAAAGACTGGATTTCTTTGTTTAGCAATTTGCAGTGAAATGAAAGAAAAAGGGATCTCTTAGAATTTGCGACTCAAATTATCATAAAGTAATATTCATTTGTTTTCACAACACTGTGTAAGTAACGAAGTTTAATGATGTGCAATTCCTACTTTAATGATGACATCTTCATACCTTTATTGGGATTACCCTCATGTTCATTATGTTGCTGTTCTATATCTTTTTCTCGCCAAAATCCTTGAGTTTTGGAACTAGGAAAGCAAACAGGTTCATTCTTGCTGACGGTTGATTATTATTTGTTACAACGTTGAATGAAGGAAACAACCAAAAGATCGAGCATATTTCAGATGTTACGCGGGTTTGAAATATTTTGTGTGTTGATATACTAAAATACAAATTCGGTGACGTAGTCGGTAGAGATTTCACTTCATGCGTTCAAACCATGAGTGCGCGATATTGGTTTTGTTGTAAATAAACACCAAGTGGGGAAAAGGATTCTCTCATTTTCTCCCCTATTCGCATTCCTTTCGTTCTTACATTATTAATTTTTTTCCGATCCCTTTGATCTTTGCATTTTCATAAGCAGGGTGTCTATCAGTCACGAAATCAGAAAACTGTCATGAAAGTCAGAGAAAAGTCAAAAAATTTAGTCTTTTTTTTTTTTTTTTTTTTTTTTTTTTTTTTTTTTTTAATCTGTAGAAATATAAGTGCAGAAGGAAAAATTTTATTCTAGAAAACGTCAAAATTAACCACCAAAAATGTCTATAGTTGGCTTTTAGACGCTACAAAATCGTAAGCAAAGCACGCTTCCATCGCATGCATGGAAATTCGGTCTAATTTGCACCCAAATTCGATCTAATTTGCACCCAAATTCGCTCTTGAGAATGTCACGGAATCTTATGCTTTGGTAAAGAAACGGTCACGAAATCTCATTTTGGAATTTTAGTAGACACCCTGATAAGGTTTTATTTATGGCAGACTCGACTGCCTCTGTTTTGTTCTCTATGTTTTGTTTGTTTATTTTTTTCGTAGATCCCTTCTACTTTATTTTAGCCTCAAGTCAGCGTGAAGTTGGGCTTATTTGTCATGCGCTAATTTATTTTTATTTATTTTTATAGAATATACAATATACAGTCGAAAGAACACAAACCTGGGAAGGGAAACGAAAGAAAAATTAATAAAGCATCCATAAATATGCTTGGTTTGGTTCTTGTTCTTTTGTTCTACGTATTTCTGTGATATTTCCACCTCCGAGAAAGTTCCAGGATTTTTTTTTTCTTTTGCGATAAGAAAATTGTACCTCCAGATTTTCTATTTCTTATTTCATATATATTTTTAATTTATATTTTATTTTCCATTTTGCAAGATCTGTTCGTTTTCTCTTCTCAAAACAGAAGGCATTAATATAACAAATCACGAACACTACACCAGACCCTAGAACATGACATGTGTACTAGAGGTCTGCACGGACCAGAATTTTTAGCCCGAGTCCGAAATGTGTTTTAGCATTTAGGCCCGAGTTCGTGTGATAATCAAATGAGCCCGAAATAAGCCCGAACTACAGAAACTTAATAATTAACGCAAAATTGTATTTTTATTTACAACAATTGGAGGTTTAATTTTGCAGTTGTACTTTGAAAGTTCTTCAGAAAGAACGGTGCAATATATGTCGTTGTACAATATTTACAATGTTAGGCCCGAGAAATATGGTTGTATATTTAAAAATTCACGGCCCGAGCCCGAAGTGATATATGCTTTGTAGGCCCGACCACGTGCAGACCTCTAAATGTATACCGATTAAAATTGACTTAAGCCGGTTCTAATTGATCTTGTTTTAAAACCGATTGTACTATGTTATCACACATTTATTCTATTTATTTCCGTGGTCTGCTATTTTATTTTATCTTTTATGAGGATGTTATTATACAATATGTATCCGTAGCAGTAATAATGTACACAACACTATAATTGGGCACAAAGCCTGTTGTGTTGTATATTAAATAAGTAAGTAATTACATTGCATACTAGTTAATCACACCAACGTATACCAAAGGTTCATGACCTCTAATAGTGGGTTACCAAGAAAAAGTAGCTTCCCTATACTTTTCAAAAAAAAAAAAAAAAAAAAAAAAATACATAGTCCCCAGGGTCATATCACATATTCATAGAAAAGAAAAACTACCAGAAACGACACTGACCAAAAGTGCTACGTCAGTGTACAAGCCATTCCAATGCTACTGCCTTGTAATAACATACCTTTTTAATGCAAGAAAAATATTTTTGTTTTCGAGAGTACGAGGAGAAAAAATATCCAACTAGGTTAAAAATTTTATAGTATAGGAAACCGTTTTTAATGGGTGGCGCCAGATTTCCTTTCTGTTTGTAAATATAAAAGCGAACTTAGATAATACTTTCTCGATTTCATTAATCGTTTTTGTCCCCAAACGAATCTCGACGATTCATACTTTAACTCTGACTCATGACTTGTGGGAAAAGGTCAAACATATAAAAGCAATACGGGAAAGTCCATGCAATATTTAATGACATCTTTCTCACATGCCTGCTCCGAAAAGTGTTTGCGCAAATGCTTCGGGACAAAATCGACTTAATTCTAAATATTTTGTCAACTGTTACAACTCGCATGGAGAATTTTGATATAATGAAAAACCGGAAATATTATTAGAAAAAAATGATAGGTGAACAAAAGTAATACTTGACAAGGAACAGCATAGGAACTGTCATTGTTCAAGACAGGAAGACGAAACAAGAATCACTGCGGAGTAATGTTTAAATGAATTGCTTAAGGTGGATCGATTTGAAGAAGAGCTGCAGACGATTTCATAATGATTGATTGTGATGATAATTATCTTTATCTTGTAATGTGAGTAATATAGTGATTTACGTATTTAGGTATTGAAGACAATCCTGACGTAGAATAAATAACAAGATAGTCATATAACCACGATAATACTTAAGGTAAGTTGGTTTATTTACTAGATTGACATTGAGTAATAACACTGAACCGCGCGCTTTCTTTCGGGTGGAGGGATGTAGCTAACACTTACTGTTAATTAACTATTTCAAAACGTTATACTAATATTTTGACTTAGGCCTCTATACTAACATAATTTTACAAACGTGAACGAGCTATTATGAAACTCGTTTAAGGCGCAATTCTAGTCCTTTAGTTGGTTGGATTAAAGCCGTTTCTATGGATACCGTTTTAACGTAGGATCTGAATCAAGGCACTGCGTTCAAACTTCAGGGATCTACCACCGAGAATCGAATCCGAGTCCCCGTGTCTTAAAAGAGCACATGCTACTTACTAGACCAGCAGAGAGAATGCTCTACTCCCTCGCGAAGATTTACAAAATGATAGAATGCTAGTGCCAGTAAGGATCTTTTGTAGCGATAGACAGTATCAATATAAAAACAGTTATATACAACACTTAAATATTTATGTATGTACACGAGCAAAAAAGTACATTCACATTTCCGTTTTGCATATCCTGCAACGTTAGACAACCAACAATACTGTTGCGGTTCGCAGGTTGAAAACTACATAAGGAGTTCTACAAAGCCATAGTTTGTTCGAAACATGTCAGTGCAGCAAAAAAATCTCCATGCCTCTGAGACAAAAAAAAAAAAAAAAAAAAAAATCAGAATACGCCGTTTAGTATTTACAGAGCGATTGTTATCATAAGAAAGTCACAAAGAGATATTTAACCTTAGACATACCAAAGAAAAATCAATGTTGGTCATTCATTTTATTTTACAGGTTACAGTATTTTGTAACATCTCCGAATCTTTTACATTATTCGTCTCCACGTTATCTTCACTTTTGTTAGATATCAGTTTTAATATCTTCACTAAAACTTTATGAAAAAAAAGCAGGTGTTTTAACTTTCATCTTTGTTTTGCGAGAATATTTTTAGCAGCAAACCCATCGTAGTTTTTATTTTTTTAAATGAATTATTATTATTATTATTATTCATTTATACATTAAAGCTAACAATAATATTTTCTGAAGTTATATTACTAGTTTCCAGTGTTCGGAAAATGAAACAAAAAAAAAAAAGAAAAGAAAAGAAAAAAAAGAAAAAAGAAAGAAAGACAATCTAAACAAATAAAAACAAAATATGCAGTGTGTGTGTCACTTCAATTTTCGAAAACGATTGCATCAGTAGAAAACGTGTCATATGTTTCAAATATGACAAATACATATTTTGTGTCCATATGAGTTTGTGTAATTTAATCCCTAATTAATAATACAAGAATATTTTTATTAGAAGCATATACGATATCAAAAGAATACAAGTTCTTTCTTGTGATACGGCATAATATATCATTCACCATCCCTTGCTATATTATAAGTAATCGAGAACTGTAATTTCGTAAAGAAAAATGAACTGAAACATAAACAAGTATGAATATCGATTAATGTTTCGGATAATATTTCAATTAAGAGATATCTCCAGTCTCATTTCCTCTCGGTTAGCATGTGAATGATTCTTGCATCTCATCCCTAGATTGAGAACTTTGAATAAAGAGAAGTCATCACACACCTTGCAAGAACAAATTAAATTTAAGTGTTAAATTGACATACAGTAGATTTGAACCCACGATCCCGCGATTTCAAACCTAGTGCCTGTAACACCTCGACTATTTCACTACTGCCGATCTCTCCTAACTTGAGAGTTGTCTCATGAAATGATGGTCGGAGGGAGAAAGAACGGAAACAAAAGTTTGATTTAACCCGGGAACGGTCGAGTGTTGATTTGTAACGCGAGCGGTCTACAGGGGAACGCGGCGTTCACTTACAATATAATCGTTTCTATGGCTGTTTATGACTTTACATGGGATTTATTTTGAACGCATTTCTATATGTTGACATTTTGTGATTTATTATTATTATTATTATTATTATTATTATTATTATTATTATTATTATTATTATTATTATTATTATTATTACTAATAAAATAAAATCGCAAATGAAATTATAATGCGTTTATACAAAAACGATTTCTTATTATAAATTATATGTTTTATTATCAAAGTTTTTATAAAATCAATTTCTGTTATCCCATGAAAAATACAATTAGTTAATTATCACTATCACATAATATTACATTTTTATTATCATTATCACATAAGGATTACATTTTCTTAGAAAAATATTTATATAATTATTGCGAGTTTTCAGTCAGGCTTCATATGTTCATACTATACATATTTTGAGTTGGAAAATGTTTAATGAAATTAAAGATATAAATATCTTAGTGTAAACACTCTACTTATGTCTCTTGGTACTACAGTAGGTATTTCAATAAGGCACAGTTCTTTTCCATGTCTAATCACTGTCTTGATATCACCCATTACACTTCCAGCAGATGCTGACAGTGTGTTTCCTACAGATTGACACTTCAGAGGCAGCATATCGTACAGTTTGTTTATTTAGCAAGCCATAGCTGAATCTGCTCCTTGTTATTGTCCATGATCTCAGAAAAATCACTCACGCCGTCGGTCGACAGGTGAGCGTGGCGCTCACAAATTACTCATTGTCACTTTTATAAGGCCAGTGCTACTCCAATAGAAGAAAATGAAAATGTTACACTTCATTCTTGTACACAAGACATATCAAGAAACAGCTAGACGGCGCCTCAAGTCTGTGGCCCCACTAGGGCGGATTTGAAACGAAAACATGTGCCAGAGTGTTTGCCAAACGAAGGCTTAAGTACCCAAGTCTCGGTGAGGACAACCGTTTCAAAGAAATCTTGAGTGGGACACAGTATTTCTTTTCTACCATAGAACAGGGTTGATATGTTTAAAACAAAATGTTTAAAACGAGGGCTGTTGTTTTATTCAGTTTGTTTTAAACGTTTTAAACAAATTGTTTTAAACGTGTTTTTTTTTCGATGGTGGTTGAACATGTTTAAAACAACTAAAATATCAGATTGAGTAAGTTAATTTAATTTTCTAACAAACAACCCATCCTCTGCAGGATTTGTGCATGGAGTAAATTACAAGCAGAGTTATATTCTTATTATAACAGCAATTACTGAACGAAATTCTGCACATAACTAAACCAACAGAAATTCAAATGAAGTATTTCAACATTTCTTAATTTCCAAGAATAATGGAGGTTAAACACACTAGACACTATTCTAAGATCCAAATTCACAAATTCAAAACTTGGGTATTTTTTGATCACTATCATTTCCATAATAATGAAGAGTTCTCACTGACAAATACAATACAACTCATAGAAAAGAGCAGTGACTAGCCTACAAGGAGCAAATGACATATTTTAACTAAACATTTTTCAAGATACATCTCTATCTGCAACATGGGTAGCTAATAATGATTAATGTCTACGGCATAACAACACAATTAACTCTAGACGCCCGCCAGGGATTTTAACAAAATGGTAGACTCTCACGTGCGAGGCTCTGGTGACCTCCCTAATTATCACAGAGTCATGAGTTATACACCAATGGAAAGCTTATAGACCAGAAATTCCAATGAGGTAACATTCGTGAAATTTCCGCCGTATTCGTAGAAAAAAAACATACATAAAAAGTCATTAAAAATATGAAAGTATTGACTTTGCGGGGCCCTGGCAACCCTTGCAGCCACCCTACGCTGACAAAATGATGAATGTGTAGACCACATACTTGTGACAATAAAGTAAGAAATGGTAGCCATTGCGTAATGAATTCGTTTTATGTAGGAAATATTTAAAGAAAATATACGCAGAAAAACATTCATTGAATTAGACATTCTCTCCCCTCCCCCACTAAAGTACCACGTCCATATAAAAATCATTTTTGCTGCACACATCATGTATACGAACAAGAATTATGCTTCTAGACCACTTCAGTGAAATATATCTTGTGTTATATGGGACCGTCCCGAAAATAAATGTAAATTAACCAAATTTGTCTCCCTCTTCCTCTATAAACAACAAGTACACATACAGGTTACTATCATGTAGGGGACTATCTCATTGCTTCACATACCAATTTTTATGGATGTACCACAAAGGGGGGAGGAATACCCGCCAAAACCTGATGAAAAATTAAAAAACGAACTTCATCCTCCCTTTCTCAGCCGTACATACGTACCCCCTATATGCATAAAATGCAACTGACGGAAAGCTTCATCCCTCAAAAATACTTTGGTACCAAATCATCTCTCTAGCTTAATTAAGGAGTGAACTATTGATGTAAAAATAAATGTAATTTACGTCAAAAAACTTAAACTCCAAAAATTGGCTAACTATGCCCCCTCCCTTCTCCCCCATATAAGCAAGAAGTACAAATACACGATATTACCATGTAGTGGCCTACTTCTTTGTTTCACGTAACAATTTTTATGAATCTATCCCCCAAGAGGGGGAATGGTCCCCCAAAAAACTGTTGAAAAAAAACAAAAAAACACGATATTTACCCTCCTCCCATATACACAAAATGAACACCAGCAAAGCTGCATCTTTCAGGAATTGAGGTTTAAGACTGAGCCATTGAGGTTTAAAGCCCTGACACAGCAGTTGCGTCAATGAGCGTTTAAAGATTAAGAATGCAGACGACCAGTAGAACGTAACACAAAGAAACTAAACTACATATTCCGTGAACGGAGATCGGGAAAATCCCGATTTTTTTCTCCGGAACATTTGGGCGGATCAAGATTAGGGAAGTTCCCGAAATTTGATCTAGCGGTTGAATATAGATGACAAGCAATACCTAAGAGTGTAAAAATGTAATATATACGTATTTAGATTATTGGTTTAAACAAAATAACCATTTTAAACATTTTTTTAAAACAAAGTACTTTGTTTTAAACGTTTTAAACAAAAACAACATGTTTTAAACATAAAAAACGTTCTTTTTGTTTTTTAAACATGTTTTTTTTAACCCTGCCATAGAAACCTGTGTGTCTTGGTAGGTATTCTATTAATTCCGCTAAAATCTAAAGGGAGCGTCTTGTGTGCTAAAATAATACATTACAATCTGTCACAAAGATTTTTGTCGCGGGACTACATTGTTTGTCCCTTCTTAGAATCGATGTTATGAACAATCAGTCCATACACTATGTATCCACTTCGTAATTTAATTGTTTAACAAAGCTATTCAAGTAGCAAATATAAATGGAATAGATATTTACATTTATTTTACTGTTTGAATTTACACAAGAAAATGTAAAAAGATATTAAGAAATCAGTACTTCATAGCTTAGCACTTAACGTTAATACAACAAAAGTATTACAACTAGTCCCAGATATTACATTTGTTACAAAAAGGTCTGTTGTGCATTCTTGGGTGAGTGGCTATCGTACATACCATTGGGATAGCCATTAGGGGCCTTATGCAGAGTCGTTCTGAATCGTTATTAGGGTCATACTAAAGAGTTCGACTAACATATGTTTCCTGTAGTAGTCTGGCCTTTAGTATGACGCTAATCATCCGTCAAAATCACTGAACAATGCCCTATGTGTCTTGGGTTCGAATCTCCACCACGCCTCGTTTATGATTCTTTTTTCTAATGCTTGTTAAAAAAACAAATAGAAGGCAATATTTCAATCATTTTCATTTGGAGCTGACCATGTGATCCTTGTACTTCAATACTACGTCGAGCAAAAGTTTGTCTAGTGGCGGACATAAGTCCTTAACCATGTAATGGCGACTGCCTTGAAACCAAATGCAGAATACGAGCATTTAATCAGTCATGTCTGTAATTGGTTGTGGAGAAGAAACAAAATTGAGGACTGAAGTTATAAGAACAACTCGAGTTACTAATATAAACTATGCCAAAGATTTTTGACATCTTAAAATAAATACGAAAGACGTTTTGAAAAGAATAAAAATTACGTAAGAAATTGGCAAGCAGAGGCAAAGAAACCTAATGTAAACACACTAAAGACGAATCTTTTACCGTGTATTGATTGCGGTTCAGTTATCAAAGCACTTGGACAGTAATCTAATGTTCTAGAATCGGACCCATAATGGACAATTTTTTTTTTAACTTTAGTGGCGATTGATCGGCAACGAATCACGTTATCTTCAGATATTTGAATAGTCGGATGTTTCAACACTTGAACTATCAAATCTTCAGGAATAATAATAATAATAATAATTTGAATTTGAATTTACTGACGGTGCTGACCACAGCCGAAGCCAAAATGATAATATTGTAATATGACTAAAGCATTTTGGTGAAGGGCGATTAATATTTTATTGATTTTGACTTCAATATTTTGTAAACCTTGTTATATTAACTGCAAATAAAATCCAATTCCCAGTCTGGTGCTGTAGGTCATTCACACATGCAAAGAAATCAAGGAAGTCTCATAATAATTTAAAACTATGTCTAGTTAAAACATTCTTCTAAATAGGAAATATAAAAATTTGTTACGTAGCAATGTATCAAGGAAATAATAACACTTCCTACTTCACGTTATGAAGTAACTCTAAAAATGTAATGGTAAGCGGATGAAATGACGCTACCAAAACTAGGAAGAAAAGGTAGGTGGACGAAAAAGAGTAGGGAACTAGAGAGAGTTCTGAAGTGACCGTCTGACTAGAAGGATCGACATCTCTAAAATCTTCACTCGTCAAAGTCTGGGTGAGTACAATGCTGGTTGCTATTTGATATCACACTTTATTATTCGACTTTGTCACAAAATTAGTTAATTCTTATCCTATCTTCAAAATTCATTATGACAGCTATTATAACTTTTATCGTAAGGCCTTAGCACCAGATTTGGGTAATATTCTGATCTGATATCTCTACTTTTATTTCTACAATCTAATTCATCCGTCTTAACTAATTATTTGCTCTACCTAAAATTTAATGGTTAAGTTTGTTATAAGAAAACTTTTCAAATTGCCCCCATGGTATTATGGTTATTAATACATTGAGTTATGTGTGGATAAAATTGTATATGTCAACGTCCGGATTCTCGGTCCAATATGTTGGCATATGTTATGGTGGAATAAGCGCCGAATTTTGTGGCTAGCACCCGTGTTAGAAAAATGATAGAACAATTTTCCGTTTAATATAGATATCGATCCCGAAGCCACACATATATGAGTAAGGAATTAAATCATGCAGAGAAAAATTATATGGGATATCAGATTTGTTATTATCCAGGATGGTGCTGATATATATGTTTGAATATGTGCATACCATTTTCTATAGAGAATTATGTGGTAACTTACAACAAAGAAATATTACATATACATATAGATGCGTTTTGCGTTCATGTTTGAGTTGTTTTTCATATGTCAGGCATTCTTATGATATCGTATTGCAGTGCATTGAAACAGGAAATGCTTATGTAGACAATAGCGTGTGCGAAGGTTATCTTGAAAAACGAAGTTAGTAGGGATGCGCTCGAGTCGAGACATGTCTCGAATCTCGACTCGACTCGACTCGAATTCGAGTCGAGATTCGAGTCGAGACACACTTTGTAAAATTCGAGACGAGTCGAGACAAACGTATTTCTCGACTCGAATTTTCGAGTCGAGACACGAGTCGAGTCGAGACGGCTCTTAAAAATCTCGACTCGACTCGAATGTCTCGAAAATCTTTCTATAATTTTTATAATTATTTTGAAGAAAGTATTCACTCAGAAACAGCCTTGAAACCAATTCCAGCTTTTATTCCTTCAGAAAGGTACAGAACGCATAAAATTAATAGTTAATCTTTAAAGATCAAGATTTAATTTTCAGCTCAATTCAGTTAATTAGAACTAATAGTTAATGTCGTTGTATTTGGTTGTACTGCAAATATAATGATAATAATAATAATAATTGATTATCTAGTTTGTATAAAACTATTATCTGTAGTGTAAATCTAGTTTGTATAAAACTATTGCGATAAAGTGAACTTCATAAATTCTCTGAATGAGCAGTTGGTAGTCTATAGTAATTTAGCATAGTTATAATTATTGTGTTTTCGTTCCCATGAACACAATAGGGTTACGTAACTTCTGAATTATTCGCATGCCCAACTATTCTGAGGCTTTAATATGTTGCAGTATATCACGAGCTACGGATAATATATAATGTAACATTTGTTGTGAATCACATATTATGATACGAGACTATTTTACATAGTATATCTTATCTAATATAAATAAAATAAAGGGTTTGTTTGTTTGTTTGTCTGTCTGTCTGTGTGCGACCTGTGGACCAGACGAGTGGACCGAGAGTTCCCAAAATTTGGTCACGGGTACCTTAGTCCAGGCCCCAGATCAAGACGAAGCGTTTTTTTTAAATTTCGAACCAGGGGGTCTCGGGGGGACGTTTACTGGGACCGACCTGGGGACCAGACAAGTTGACCGAGAGTTACCAAATTTTGGTCACGGATACCTTGGTCCAGGTCCCAGTCTAAGGCGAAGCGTTTTTGTCAAAATTGGAACCAGGGGGTCTCAGGGGGGCGTTTAGCGAGACATGTAGTAAAAGTAATCCAAATTGATCGGCATTAGTGTCAAATCCATAGTTTTCACGGTCGCTGAGATCAATGGTGACACTTCCATAAGCGATGACTTGCAAATTCAGCTACTACTGTATGCGGGCCGGGTGTCAGCGGGTGAGGAATACCGAGACATGTATAAATAGCCCATATTGATTGATACTAGTGTCAAATCCATAGTTTTCGCGGTCACTGAAATGAATGGTGATACTTCCACAGGTGTTGACTTCCAAATACAGCCCCCATGCGAAGAATGGGTATATTAAGCTAGTATTACAATAAATGGACTGCTTGGATGCCAAGAACTAGTACAGATAAGTACCATTCACTTCTATGAATAGGTATTTTTTTAAAGGATTTTTGTAAACACTAAGTTATAAAACAATGAACTACATACAGTAGTTATGGTTTTGGTTCCCAACATAAAAGAAAAATGAATTGTTCATGAGATATTGAACTTCAACTTTCATTCCTGGAAAATTTCAATTTTGGAGTTAGGCCACTTGGCATCAAAGCAGTTCGCTGTAAGATAAATACATTCCGCACATTAGTAACATAGTTGTTCAGGGGCCTTCGATTTCCATCCTCTCAAATGAAATCTGAACAATTGCTTGATACATGCTGACTATATAGGAGAAATAGTGTATTAAGTTTTCAAGCTTTGGTGCGTATCCGTATTTACACTCTGATATAACTTTAAGTTCACACTCAAATCGAGCTAACTGTTTAATGCATTTCGAAAGCTTTTGTTTTTATGCAGCTCATTAAGGAAAATCTATTTCATAATCGTAACATTTATGTACTAAGAAACTATGAACGTAAAGTGGACTCGACCTAGCCCCGTGGCCGCTGTGACTCAGTGGCACAGCTCTCACCCTTGGTGTGTGAGGACTCTGATTCTGTGTGTGTGTGTGAACTCCGCGGCTAGTGTACGCGTCTTTGCCGTGGAAGACTCGGGTTCAATTCCCGGCGCGAGCTCATGTAGTTCGGATTCCACGTTAATCAGTAGGTCTACATTTCATATATCCTCGCTGCTGAAAGAGACGGTAAAGTCAAAATCAACTCAACAATATATATGTGTGTGTGCTTATGTGAATTTCCTCGTGGCTGCATGGTTAACACATACACCTTGATCGCGGGAGACTCTGGTTCGATTTACAGTGGAAGCTCATGAAGTTGTTATCGGTATCCCACTTTAAACTGTAGATCCATGCCTCATATAACCATAGATATAATATATATGCCTTTGATACACTTATTTTCCGACTTGGAAGCCATCGAAAATTTCCGGACACAGAGTCCCGTAGACCGAAAATGAGAAACATGGGTACAGAGTAAAACAGCCATAGAAATTTAAGCTTTTTAGGCTAACTTAATCCTTACATATAATGCAACTAGCTTGGCCAAGTTATAATGGAGGAAATGCTATCATTGCAACACTCTGAGAATAGAAAATGTTCGTCAGGTATTACTATCCCCCCCTCTCCTGCAGAATGAAAACCCTCACTAAAACTCTCTCTCTCTCTCTCTCTCTCTCTATATATATATATATATATATATATATATATAACTATTTTGTGTAATGTAACAAACAGTGGCGGATAGTATTCATGTTTCCTTGCAGAGGTCCTTACGAGGGTTCGCTTCCATCTTCCTCTCCCCAAGAACTAAAATAAATTAAAAAATTTCTATTACTTGTTAATCTTGCACAAAGGACGCCATTAAAGTCCCGGTGTAACACCCCTTCACATTTAGATTTTTCCCCTGGAAGAAAACCAGTTATTATTGTTTCTTGATTTCTCAGTCTCACCTACATAAACATACGAATAGAATTACAGGATATGACATGTTTAGAGTGCTTGCACGTGGCATCTAACTATATTTCTCATCAAATGTGTCACAGATGAAAATTTCCGTTTGTACTTCCTCTACTTTCTGGTACCTATGTTTCATTTATGTTATGTTGCTAAAATTCGTTAGGAAACAAGTACAGACTGCGCCTGTGTGCCTGACAAAACGTAAATGTACTGGATAATTATTTCTTCACTTTCTTCCAGAAAAAAAAGTAACCCATCACATGTCGGCTAACAAAAGGAGGTAGCGGACCAAAGATAGCCGTTGTTCACCTAAGGTCGTTACACAGCAGAGGTTTCATTCAGTCAGAGAGAAAAGAAAAAATAATTTAAGGTTTCTACATTTGTTTTGAACTGCAATATACTTCTTCCTTTTATTTTAAGAACCATTTCCTTCTCATCTGTCTGCATAAAAAAAATGCAAAAAATCACTAGAATGTGCCTATTTACCCAAAGTACGTACTAGATCACTAGTTCAATAGTAAAATCACTAAATCTAGTACATAAATGTGGCATCCCTGGGTTGGAGCGAAAGTAATGGTTGGAGTAAAAACTAGTCCGTATTTCTACTGCGTTCTGTTGTTGAATTCACAGAAATGTTCAAAAATAAATTCAAGAAGTAAAACACGATCCTACAAAAGACTGTTTACTTGCTCACTGGTTTTCGTATTGTGAACTGAAACTCAAGTGCGCAGTCATGTTGAATACTTCTGTCCCTTTCTACTTTACAACTTGAGGTGGGATGAGGGTCAGGATAGATCTAGTGATATACCGCTAAAGGAAGTGCTTCAGTACAGAGTCGGAAGCGGTATGTATTGTTTATACTACTTACAACGTTACCCCAACATAAAATATAAATTCATCCTTTCTCCCTTCCCTTTTTCGAATACAACGAACCGACTCTTTTGCTGAAGAAAGATGCTAAAAGAAAATTGAAACATCTGTGTCTAAACTTTCTTTGAAGCGCAGTCTTTTGTATTTGTAAGGTTTTGCGAGTGTTTTCGAGATAGCCAAATCTTTTACCATGGACTCCTGCTGCGAACTGACCGTGAGTAAACACCCGATCTCGCTGTGCTCAATTTCTCTCGCACACGTGAAATGGGTTTGTTGTTTCCAAAACAAATAGGAAGTTACCTTGTGCTTTTGCATTTCTGCACGCACACAGGTACCATTGTTGTTTTAATGATCAGAAGAAATATCAAAACCATCCGATATATATGATACGAAACAGCTAACAGAGGGAGGCAAAGATAAAAGTAGGCCTATACCAAGTTTTCCGCGTGGTACCATTATGGAGAATAAATATTTGATAAAGTCACGTAGATGCGCTTAAACCTATTCCATCTGTCCTTATAACTTTTCTGGTCTCATCAATTTCTCAGGAGAATACGTACAACATATGTCCAAATTCCATATATACTCTTTCTAAACTAATGAGTAAACTCATTAAGAACACCAACTGATATCAATAAACAGGAAAGAAAACAATACTTTATACTTCTATCATTTGGTACACATCTCTATGAAGCACAGCTTGTTTCTTTTCGAAATAGCTCCTTCGTGTCACAGCTGCGGTTAGTTTCGTTTTGTGTTAGGATGAAAGAGAGAAATGCAACATTTGCTTCGCGGTGAAGTTATATATATTATGAAGATGAGCGGTGATAAGCGAGGTTTAACAAAGAGTGCCTTTCGGATGCACAATTTAACGGGTAGTTGCAGTCCGTGTTGAGAATCGAACCAAAGCTATGTAAGACATGTTATGACAAATCCAAAAGGTGTGTTGTATCGGTGCAGTACCAGTTTTTCACGTTTTTCAAAATGTTCCAAAACCCAAAGAATAATCTTTAATTTCTGATATTTTAGTCGTCACAAATTACAATTTTATAATGTAGTCAATGTTTATAATTACTGGGCAGTTGGGCGTTTAAACTAATGACATCATAATAAAGTCAAAACCGTAATTTTGAGTTGAATTGATTCTGAGTTTAACGTCGCGTTCAGCAGTGAGACTATGTGAGACGTGGACCTACTGATTAACGTGGGATCCGAACCACATGAACTCCCACCGGGAATCAAGCCCAGGTTTCCCACGCCAAAGGCAAGTATGGTAACCGTTAGCCACGAAGGAGCTCCACCATAATTTTAGTGGGCGATAAGAAATATCTCGCCAGTGCTTTTACAATAAATAAAATTTTATAAGTATTAAAGAATAGTGGTAAGAGATTTTATAATAGCTCTTTTATTTATGAGATATGAGTATTTTCAAAAAAAAAACAACTAAAGAATAGGTTGGCGGAACCACAAAAGACTCGTAAAATAAACTTTCTTAGAAATACATACGCACCTTACTCACCTTTTATAATTGCTATGCTTACGTTCTCCATAAAAACAGAAATTATCTTTTAGTGATACTTTACACAAGATCATGAAGTGGGTTCAAATTTAATTAAAGGCAAAATACAATACAATAATCCACAAATATTGCCTCAAGTGAGTTTAAAGATTTCTAAACACTAGTGCGAAACCGGGCTCTGCCGTTGCGATTGATTTATAGGTCTTGAGACGAAAGTAAAAAGGGACTTACGCACACAGTAAGTAAAAACAATTAATATGCCTGTAACTTTCCCCCAAATGGGTGTATCTTAAAACTAACCTCACCATTATTTTTCTAATTCTAATCATATTTCTAATCATATTTTTCTAATTCTAATCATGTTACCCTATTCCCATTTTGAAAACGACCTTAATTCGAAATGGCGGATTTCAAGATGGCTGCCATCAAGGTCATATCTACCATACGACTTCCCCCCAGTACTTATATCTATCCACATGGTTTTTCTTCACTTTTCTTCATTAACGCTCCGTTTACAAAGGGTAGTAAGGGACTTCTGTAGTAATCTCTAATAACCACATCACAACTCTTAAAAGTTATTTAAAAAAATAGAAAACATGCACCATGGCAAAAATTTGTCATCACAAGTAATGATGCATACATACCTTCTATCAGCAAAAAAAGTTTCATTGAAATTGGAGCCGGACATTTGAGTGATGTCCCTTGTGGGATGTGATTGAACGTGACGTCAAAACACATCGCCCCCCTTCCCGGAATTTACGGGAATTAGGTGACCTGAGTGAGCACACGTGCTGGCAGCTCTCTCCAGCGACCTATCAAGGATCATTGCGTGTATGCCAAGACGTGTCGCCGTTTTTATCCATGCCAAAAGTCGACATACTCACAATTAGGTAGGTAGTCATGATGGTCTGGCTGATGTGTGCGTATATTTTAACTCGTACATTTTGTCTCGACTCGAATTTCGAGACGTCTCGACTCGAATTCGAGTCGAGTCGAGACAGAGACTGTCGAGTCGAGTCACGAGTCGAGACAGAAACATATTTTCGAGTCGAGACACGAGTCGAGACAACATTTTCTCGAGACGAGTTGAGACAGGCTTAAATCTCGACTCGACTCGACTCGAATGCATCCCTAGAAGTTAGTTTCAGTACAGAAATCACGTTCAAGAATTAAATATTCTTATAAAACTTATGAGCAGACGTAGGGTGAAATTAAGATCAGACATGGCGACCCCTCTATCTCCCTCCCATAATGTTTCTCAATCTAGTTCTCAGTATGGAACACCCAACCAAAATTCACGGCCTATTGTAAATGTGTATAGCAAGGCTTTTCCTTTTCCTAAATATGATCCGAAAGAAATTACTATTCAGCAATTCTTTTCTGCATTTGACGATACTATAAAGCTAAACAAATTATCCCCGGATGAGGCTAAAGATTTAGTAATTATGTGTTTTTCAGGCAAAGATAAAGAAAGATTACGTGTTTTTATAAATAGGAAGCAATTAAATTCTAAGTCATATGACACATTTAAGGAAGAAGTAAAAAAGTGTTTTAAAACACCGAAAGAGAATGTAGATATCTTTGCCAAAATTCAAAATAGAATTCAAAAGAAACATGAGTCGGTACAGAGCTACATATACGATGTATTAGGACTAATAGATAAAGGAGCACCTACATTATCGGAAGCTCAGATTATTTCTATTTTGACAAACGGTTTGAGGCCATACTTTTTAGAAAGAGTAGGTGTGCAGCAATTTAATTCGTTGGATGAGTTTATTCAAGCCTTGAATAATCTCGAAACCAATAGGTATAGGGTGAAAAATAGGAAGAAACACGAGCTTCATGCTAGACTAAATTCATCAATGAAAAAGGAGTTGCGTAAATTGGGAAAATTGCGTAAATATATATCGTCGGATTCTGAAACATCATCAGAATCAAGTGAGGCCGAATTATCCGAGTCAGATGAAGATGAAGATAATATAGTATTGCGTCAAAATAGGAGATAGCGTACTAATATAAGATCTAGTTCGCAGGTTGCGAAGGTGACTAAACAGGACGACAATAAATTTAAAACTAGTGGATCGGAACGAAATAACAAAGAACAATACAAAATATCGCAGGCAATGGAGAATGTCCAGAAACAACTAGAACAATTAACGTTGAAAATGGAAAATTTTGAGGATACACAAAAACAATGTGAGGAAACTAATGTCCAGATAACACAGGGAAATAATTCTGCGAAACAAAATTTTAATCAGAACAACAGAGGTTTCCATAGAGGAAATTTTCGTGGAAATTTCAGAGGAAATTCGAGAAATTATAGACAAAATAATTATCAGTCACAAAATAGTGTTGGAACAGGTTCATATAGAGGCAAAGCTTTTAGGGGTAAAAATAATTTTAAAAGTAGAGGTCGAAATAATTACTACCCACAACGGTCATTTGTACCCCAGATGTATCAAACTTGGGAATTACCAGTAGTTAATGACCCAAATTGTATGTCACAGGGAAATCTGTGCATTCCACAAATGGTACCAGTACAACAAAGCTTTCCTCAATATGTAGTTCCTACTTATCAAAATATGCATTTTTCAAACGCAAATGCATCTCAAACGCAAAGTTTAAACTGAGTTCATCCGTGCATGACGGCGGTGCATGTTCGGAGAATAACAATGTACAGCCTAACAATCAAAACCGTCAACGGAAAGATAATCTAGTCACATATAACGAATGGCGTAAAAATGCTAGAAAATCGAAAAAGGAATTCATTCAAGTCCCTTTAAATATAGAAAACGAAATAGCTAAGTTTCCTATAGACGTAAATTCTAAGACAGTCAATGCTATTGCTGATTCTGCTTCTAATATCAGCATCATAGAAAAATCATTGTTACCCAGAAATGTAACACTTATTGAAACACAGACCAAAGTGTCGGGTGTATCTCAGAACCCCGTAATTATAAAATATATGGCAATTGTTAGATTTTGCATTAATGGAAGGACTTTTCACCACAAATTTCGTGTCCTGGAGCATTTTAAACCGAAAGTGTTAATAGGAAACGATTTCTTAATATTTCACCAAGCTAACTTGTGTCTAGGAAAGAATCTTTTAACGTTAACTAGGTTTGGGTTACCACCCAAGGATGCAGAAATTGATGTAAATAAGGAGCATAATGTGTCGAATTTCGTATTCTTTTTGATTGAGGAAGCTCTTGCACCTAAATTTGTTGTAAAGAAAAGATCTATGCTACCAGCGAGATCTAAGGTTATCGTTCCACTAACTTTAAAACAGTCTAGGTCACATAAAGAAATTGTTCTTGAACCGAATCAAGAATTACCGGAAAGGTTAGGAATTTTAATTCCGAGAGTTCTTGTGTCAGATAAGTCTCCAGTTATTGAAATAATTAATCCATTAGCACATAAGGTAGTATTAAATACTAATCTTGTAGTTGGTAAGGCAGAAGACGTATATATTCAACCAACAGATGTTATTACCGCATTAGAAGATGACGATTACATAAATTACGAATTTTTGGAAGAAGGTCAAAGGTTATTTGATGCTTCAAAATTGAAAATAGGAGAAAAAGCTAGTCCGGAATATAAACTAAAAGTAATAGATTTATGTTGGGAATTTGCCGATATTTTTACCTGGAATCCAAATAAATTAGGCCGTGCGAGAGGATATCAATACAGGGTGCAACTAAAGTCAGAGTTACAATATCTCGTAAACAATATCAAATTCCGAAAGCCTTGCAATCAGAAGTACGTGAATTCATGAATACTTTAATTCAGCAACGTGTTGTGGAAAGGTCTAATTCTCCTTTTAATTCGCCAGTGTTATTTTTGAGAAAGCCATCGGGAAAGTTGAGAAAAATAGCTGATATGCGACTGTTGAATTCAAAAGTGGTTCATCATTCCTTGGCTTTACCACCTATACATGATATAATTTCTTCCATGGCTGGACATGTTTGGTATGTAAATTTGGACGTCTCTTCAGCATACTTTAATATAGAATTAACACCAGATTCTCGTCCATATTTTGCCTTTTCTCTACCGTCACTTGGGACATTTCAGTATTGTGTTACTCCCCAAGGATTTGTAAATAGTGGTGCTGTATACAATAGATTCATGTCTATGGTGTTGGCCAACCTCCATCCAGAAAACATAGCCTGTTATGTAGACGATTTATACATTTTTGCCAACTCACAGGAACAAATTATTGAGATTTTAAAAGATCTATTTAAACGTCTTAGAAAATCAGGACTTAGAATTTCAGTAGAAAAATCTCAATTTTTATTTCAAGAAATTTTAGCGCTCGGACACAAAGTGTCGCGTTATGGCTACCAAATCTCAGATCGGCTGTTAAAAGCAATCGAAACTTATCCTGTCCCGAAATCGACGAAGAACGTTAGATCGTTTCTCGGTTTATGCAATTTTGTAAAGAAATTTTTACCTAATTACGCGGAAGTAGTACAAAATTTACAAAAGTTATTAAAGAAGGGCGTGAAATTTAGTTGGGACTCTACTCACCAACAGGCATTTGAGACATTAAAGAAACTTTTGGAAGCACCAATACTAGCTCCTTATCGGCCGGACAAACCTTTGTGTTTATGGACAGATGCATCCAAAATCGGAATTTCTGCAATGTGTACGCAGTGTACGGACGAAAAATTACAAGATTGGACTCCCATTGGTTATTACTCGAGGCTTTTGACACCAGCAGAACAGAAACTTTCAACAATAGAACAGGAATTGCTAGCCGTATTAGCCGCAGTAAAGGCATTTAAATATTATTTAATAGGAAGGCATTTTTATTTGAAAATAGACAACCGAGCATTAGTCTACCTCAAGACAGCAGCTAATCTACCACCCAAACTACTTCGTTGGAGTTTAATTTTGTCGGAATATGATTTTACCCTAATACTTCCGAAGTATCTCTTATTAGGCAATTCAAACATGGACAGTGTAAAGAAACAATTTCATTTCTTTTATCGTATCATTTTCAATCAGTGTTGAATTCTGACATTTTCACCTGGGCTGGATTTAAATTTGTCGGGGTTAAGGATTGTTTCTCTGTGTTTTTGCAAGAAAGCAGCATATATAATAATTCCATTCACATGCACATCTTACATAATATTGAGACTAATTGCGGATAAATATTCAATGTAAGATTTAAAAAAAAAAAAAAACAATCGTTCGATTTTTATCTATAACATTAAATATTATAAAGACTGGTAAAAAATCTTAGACTAAACTTTAATTCCTACTTACGATAGTTATTTTTGTTATTATTTCCTATGTACAGCAGTTACTGTTTGTTACTAATGTAGAAATTTGGTAAAAGAAGAATTACAATAACTCAAATATTTTAATTGTCTTAAAAGAAACATGCATAGGAATATTTTAACAAAAAGTTCTCATTCTTTCTCACCAGGGATGATATCGAAACTGCACCTTGAATTGGGAGACATTCTATATATTTCCTGATAGGACTTCTCGAGCAAGTTCCAAAACAGGTGTTCGTTTCGTGCCCGGAAGTGACCCCGCCTTTACAGGGGCTAAAATATACAGAACATTTTTACCTATTTTCTATAGCAGGTGTACATAAAGTACGTTGCTACCCCTAAAAGTGGGTAGCACGCTATGCTAAAACGCAAAAAAACACCTGTTTCATCATTGTAAAAGCATAACTTAACGAAGTGAAAATATTTGCCCCAGAGTCCCCGCAGGGTCCCAGGTAGGGTCCAATTTAAAATTTGCAATTGAAAAGAGGGGCAAGTAGCATATCGTTTGAAAGCTAGTGTTAAAACGAAAACGATAACAGAAGTTTCACAGCTCAATGCAAACTCTGTGTGAAATGGCGGAAGATTCAAAATTTGAAAACAGTCTGCAGCTAACAGTGCATGGCCACCACCGAAATTCCAAAACGGTGAAACAGGTGTCAAAATTCTAAAACACGTGTTACAATATTTAAAACGTGCAAATTATCGAAATGAAAATGTTTGCCCAAGGGCCTTCGTAGGGTCCCACGCGGAGTCTACCTCGAAGTTTTCATTTGGAAGTGGTTCAAGGAGTATATCGCTTATAAACTATCGCTCTTCAACTTTCCGACGGCCCGTCTGGTAGAAGCAGTCTAGAAAACACGGCTCCGTCGAATGTTGTTTGCTGAAGCTTGGCTTTTGTTCTGGTCTATGTGTGAGAGCCACGTAAGTCACACGCCACGGTCGTAGCAACGTGGTATCTGCCAGCACTTTATCTTTGTTATGCAGGTATAAGGGCCATATGCATGACGATCACTCTACGGCGTAATAGTAAGGCTTGAGTGTCTCGTGGAGGGGTGCGGCCATGCTGTTGTTCTTAAAGAAATGATAAAAGCACAGTGGTTGCAGACACCAACTGCACTGAATAAAACTCTTCTCCATGCAGTGTTCGTCGTCCGAAATCGAACATGTCGAGAAAGCTGGATCCTTTGTGTGGAAACTGAAAGACAAGTCTCTCACTGACTGGTAACTAAAATCGTCAGAAAGGTCGATGTATCCACATTTGCCGAAAGCGTACTTGATCATATCTTGGAATCTGGGTGATTCGAACTGATTTCGTGTTACCCCAATCAAGTGAGCACTGGAATACCGATTTGTCATGTCTAGGTTGTCTCCAAGTCCTTCATTCCGAACATGCTTGTGGGCACGCTTCACCATCATTTTTCTGTAACGAATATATCCCAAATCGAATGGCTGTCCATAGGAAGTACAGCCTGGAGTGATTGTTCGTGGATGTAAGTCAGGACACTTTTCTATTGCAAATTTTGAGTTGGACTCTACCTGGGACCCTGCGGGGACCATGGGGTAAACATTATCCTTTCGATAAATAACACTTTTCAAATAATGAAACACGTGTTTTAGAATTTTGACACCTGTTTCACCGTTTTGGAATTCTAGGGGTGACCATGCACTGTTTTCAAATTTTCAATCTTCCGCCATTTAGCACAGAGTTTGATTAGAGCTGTGAGACTTCTGTTATTGTTTTTCTTTTAACACTGGCTTTCAAACGGCATGCTTCTTGCCCCTCTTTTCAATTGCAAATTTTGAGTTGGACGCCACCTGGGACCTGCGGGGACCCTGGGGCAAATATTTTCACTTCGTTAAATTATGCTTTTACAATGATGAAACAGGTGTTTTGGCGTTTTAGCATAGTTTTCAACTTTTATGGTTAACAACGTACTTTATGTTCACCTGCTATAGAAAATCGGAAAAATGTTCTATATATTTTAGCCCCTGCAAAGGCGGGGTCACTTCCGGGCACGAAATAAACACCTGTTTTGGAACTTGCTCAAGAAGTCCTATCAGGAAATATATAGAATGTCTCCCAATTCAAGGTGCAGTTTCGATATCATCCCTGGTCAGACTTCTGGTTCTTATTTGGCTCCTTCGCTGTATACACATGAGTAAATTTTTCAGTAGGATACAGTTCTGGAGTGGCCACGTTGGCTACTTGGCGATCATCAAGGGCTCGAGAGAACCTGCAGGGATCACAGGGCGCAAGACCTATAGGCCTTGGTTGAATTTTCGCGATCGCAAATGCTTTCTTCATTCTTTCGCTCTTGAAAAGTTGCGGAAGCCAAAATTCGACTTTCCGAAAGAAGTCTTCACAGGCCCCCCTTGCTCATGTCAGTACGCCTCTGTGAGCCAGTAAAACTTTGTACTTAACAAAGGTCTCCTCTAGTTTGTAACTTTAATATATATATATATATATATATATATATATATATATATATATATATATCTGAGCGGGATCTTCAAGCACCCGTACTAAGGGACCTCATCTTAGAGAGTCTGACACTGGTAGGATCAGTGCCGTGCCGTGGAAAATCAGC
Source organism: Thermobia domestica (assembly GCF_964235325.1). NCBI lineage: Eukaryota > Metazoa > Arthropoda > Insecta > Zygentoma > Lepismatidae > Thermobia > Thermobia domestica. The sequence goes on from NC_137455.1 coordinate 258,614,536, forward strand.
GCTCGGGGCGGGAGTATTTGACGGCATCCCCGTACATATGAGTAAGGTCGACAGACCAGCCACCATAGTTAGCGTGAAGGGTGAAATATTTAAAATGTAAACCCTGTTTTTTCTTGATTTTGAACACTTTTTATTACTTTTGTTCTTCCATTATACATATATCACCATGCATTTTCCTGACATGTGTAACATTCTTCCTCTTTTTTGCTTTCCTTTTCCTCGCAAATTTTTGCGCCCCCTTCGGCACCCGACGCAGTCGCTCCGTTTGTCTCCCCCCCCCAAAAACGGCACGGAGTAGGATCTTCGTCATCTTCAATACCGATATTTCACTTATATACTACTATTCTATTGCTAAAATCTAGGCCCTATTTAAATCACAAACACAGGGGGACAACTGCTCCTCTCTCATCCACCTAAATGACGCCCTCTGAATCTCACGCTCTGATTGAATTGAATTTAGTTAAAGGAAGGTGTGTTTACTTTAACCGTCTCAAAACATTTACGTCTGTTACTTCTGATGCGAAAAATGAGATTTAGATTGCTCTATTTCAAATAATGCAGGAACTGTTCATTTTCAAGAACTGACGTCTGCTGTCATCAGAGATCATATGGAATGGTCGAAGGATCTTTCCTATCTTAATCTGTGCTAGTGCCATCTATTAATATATAATATAGGGCGAGAGTATAGTACCTACTAAAATGCAAACCTTTCTTCAACAGTTGACAATTTCATGTTCTGCCAAACTCGGTCATAGCGTTAAGAAACACACGTTTTATTTACTATTTGGTTCAGATGTTCCTGGCCTTATGTAGAGTCGTTATGACGTCTGATTAAAACCATACTACGGGGTTTACTAGCGGATGGTTATCAAAATTATATTCAGAGGCTTATTAGGACGTAGTATTTGACGAAGTTAATCACATGTGACTAATTAATCTAGAGCAGAGGCTAATCTTTTACCCACGGTTTAGCGTGCAACACAACATTTCGTATTTCGTATTTCATGTATTTTCATTTTTACAGACTACGCATGCGCTCGTCTACTTTTCCGTAGTTGCCACATTTATTTTTCTCATCCGATGCTTTGGTGTTATAAAGTTAATCATACCCAAGTCAATTTTTTACTTGTACTCAAAGTAGACTCGGAATACCAAAAAGTACTCCTTCATTACTGAAGTGCTAGTATTACACTAACTAGTCGGTGACTAACTATTGATTAACGAATTCTCTCTGAATACCACCCTACATGTTTAATATTTATATGGAATGGGTCTGAGTCGTTTATATGTGTATTGAGCAATTGGATTTCGTCTACACGTGCACGGAAAGGAATGCAAATATTTGAGTGAAGTAATTTTTACATTTTGTGATTGAAATTTGTAGTTTTTCCGATGGGGGAGAATGAATTATCTTAGGGGGGAGATTCTCCCCTGGCCTAAACGCTGAATTGACCTCTGATTTCAGTATGCTTATTTGCACTTATTTCAGTCTAATTTCACCCATCCAAGCGTTACTGATTATTTTAGATATATCGAGAAGTCTTTTAACCGAGAAGTCTTATAAGTAAATCTTTTGAACTAAATGTAAACAAACATGCAATATAAGCAGTAAACACTGATTTTAATATCAGCTCTTTATATTTGCAATTTACACGTGTAGAAAGTATTACACTTTTAAATATTTCATTATACTTTCATGTTAAAAAGTAAATAAAATATCGCAGACAGTTTCGAACTCTCGATCTTCAAATTTTACAAGTTCTTTACGAAGACAGAGCGGCTTAACATGCTTGCCTACTGGTGGCATATATACGACTTGCAGCTAGTATCTATGTAAAGAACAGAGGGAAAAAGCAATTCCCTCTGTATAAATATGCGGGAATTGTGACGGATCTATTCTTACTTTTTTGGAGTTATTGTCTGAACAAATTTCCAATAATAATAATAATAATAATAATAATAATAATAATAATAAGAATGTAGAATAGAAATTCCGTATGATCATTGAATGTTTTAAAATCTGTAAAATCGCCGCTATCATTAGGCAAAAATTACAAAATAGTCGAGATTGGGGAGAATTGTCCGTACCACCAGGACCACTGTTGCCACACTTGGTACAATTGTATGATCTGTCAGGAAGTAAATGTACACCTATTTTTCGAGTCTGGCATTCCTGCGCTCCATCCGTGGAGAGTATGAGAATTAAATCAATCAAATGTTTACTGAGGGGCAAAAAGAAAAGCTTAATCTGAATAAGACATTGCAGAGGGGCACAAGCTGTGAATACGAATAGTGCATTGTGTAAATAAAGGACGACACCGAAAGAGAAAGCCAGAAACAGCTGTTAAACTTACAAAAAAAGAGTAAAAATTGTCGAAGTGGGAACATAAAACAAAAATACAACAAATACGCCGACAACTAAACGATCACCATGCCATGATCTTGGTGTAGTGGTTAAGGTGCTGGCTTACAAATGCAAAGGACGCAAGTTCGAATCTTTAGCGAGGACATTTTAAAAATTTTTGTTAATAATACATACAACTCATGAGAGATGGTAAAAGAGGTCGTATTTAGTTTTTCGTAGCAATTATTATTGGTAATGTTTAGTACTGATAATACTTTTTGTCTTTGCGTATTGCTCTTATTCTTTTCTTCATTTCCAAAGAGAAGAATATCCGAACAAATGCCACCAAAATTCCTCATATTTTGAATGTAAACGCCATTTGCAATTAGTAAAGAATAAAAATTGAACGTTCCGAAGTAGCTGCAAAAAGTAAAAGGAAAAACATGGAAGTCGACCATACTCATGGTTACTAAAAATACAATTTCTACATGCCTTACACCTCCCGACCACGTTTCTACGTTAGCAAGTAAGAGGCTTGTGTTTAGGTTAGGCTCGTCAATACGTTTTGCAAAGGGGCCCGGTTTAGCTCTGACGCACCACAGGTGCGAGAAGGGAGAAAAACACTTTTTCTCTCTCCCTCTGTGTGTCTATTTATCTATCTATTTGTATATATATAACGCTATTTGTGAATGCCATAACCACCCTAATTTTCAGCGGATTGAGACGAAACTTGGCACAAACATTAATTGTTGAAATATCTTGATGAGTTCGTTAACCAGAATAATCAGATGAAAATGTTCAAAATGGTGGCCCTTCAAAATCTTAAAAAGTTCCAAGGGAACCAAATTTCGCCCATAAATAGGTATTCAGAAAGTTTGAATAAATTTTCCTCTTTTACTGAAATATTTGTGTGCAGAAACTTATTGAAATATTGGACCCGATTAAGCGCCTAAAGAAGGTTCACGCCCTTTCACTACGGTCAGTTTTTTTTTTTTTTTTTGCAGGAGGGGGTTATTTTCCTATTGGAACAAGATGATTATTACTGATTATATGAAATTACACATTGAAAGTGAAGTAACTTGTGTAACGTGTTATTTGAAAGAATAATATAATAAATGTGCATTCCTCTAACACAGAGAACTGTAAATCATGTATTTCGAGTTCGGGAGCCTGAATGGCGAGGAGTGTTATTTGATTTGCTTTTTAGTAACACATTGCATTGCAAATAAAGGTAGGCAACATTAGTGGTAAGTAAAACAATAATAATAATAATAATAATAATAATAATAATAATAATAATAATAATAATAATAATAATAATAATAATAATAATAATAATAGATGTTGTTTGTGGCAAGGCAATATCTTCCTCAGTTCTTCTTCAAACGTAATGATAACGCCATATCTCCCTTACAAACAAAATATTAGCAATTTATATCGAGAGAACGAGAAACTGTAGAGCGATGGGACCAACGTTGGACAGTATGCACTCATAGTACTCAGAAAAGTAAGCGATTTCAATGCAAAGTGAACGAAGAGTCATTGTCATGGGTACTCATGGGGCCACGGCAGAACCCTCTTTAGTCAAAATGTCGATAGCTTATATCGAGAAAACAGGAGGTGATACTGGGATGGGACCAACGTTGGACACCGTGGACCCATAAGACGCATCGAAAAAATTAGGGAGGCGGGCGCCAGCCAGCCTTACTTATTTCCACATAATAATATAAAATTATACTGTCGAAATACACACACGAGTTAGCTACTAATATTTCATATTATTATTATTATTATTATTATTATTATTATTATTATTATTATTATTATTATTATTATGTTATTATTATTATTATTATTATTATTATCATCTACAGCGTCTTTTCATTACGTGAGCATGTTTGACATGAAACCAAAGAGAAAATCCATCCTGTAGCGAAAAGAAACAATACTTTCTCTCAAATGGATAAAATATCAAGCCGAGATTGATTCGAACTCGCATGGACGGCGCGAAAAGCCAGTGCTTTGTCCACTATTTTTTTAACTGACTCACCGATCGTGTTTCAGTAACTTACTTATTGCTAATTTTACTTGCTTCACTCGTTTAACTTGCTTTTTCTAATAACTTATAACGACAGGGACACGAACACAGAAACATCGAGAACAGTTAAAAATGATAGATGCTCTTCCGCCGAGAATCGAACCCGAGACTCCATACACCCAAGGCTCACGTGCTAGCCTCTAGACCAGCGGCGTTGGCAACGCTCACTTCCTGTGTCGTTAGGGATTACGACCACTGTATTGCCAGCTATCACTTCTGTGGGTTGTATACTATGATCACATGTTTCTTCTTTGCTGGAAGAGTAAAACCTACATTATATGTAATACATGAGGTATTTAGACCTACATGCTCTTCATATAATGTAATAAAAGGGTCATGGTGTCGGATTTTAATACATGACGTATTGGTATACAACATGCTTTGCATTACTTGTTTGTTTGTAGACAGCTACTAGCTTAGTGTTCTGAAAGGTTGTGTATAAACTAGGGATAGCCCGTTCCGGAATTATTAGTTGTCGGACTCCCGAAAGTAAAGCCGGATAAATTCCGGAATTCGGAAAATTCCAATTTTGTAATAATTTCGGAATTCGGAAAAATCCGGAATTTAGAAATTTCTGATTTCGTTAACATTCCGGAATTCGGAAAATCCGGATTTTTTCGAAAGTCGGAGTTTTTCTCAATTCCGGAATTTTCTAAATTCCGGATCCTTTCCGAGTTCCGAAATTCTTCTGAATTCCGGAGTATAACTGAATTCCATAATTTTGCGAAATCCGGAAAGTGAAAGTTCCGCTTCCGAAAAATGAATTTATTTTGGTTAATATGAATCGTGGCGGAAATAAGTCTTTGACCAGGTAATGGCGACTGCTTTGAAAGAAATGGGGAGTATGAGAATTCAATCTGTCATATTTGTAGTTTCGTGTGGAGAAAGAATGAACTTGTGAACCAGTGGTTTAAGAAAAACTCAAGTTTTTAATATAAACTTTGCCGACTTCATAAAAGAAATACGAAAGACATTTTGAATCGAAAAATATAACATACACCCTCCATTCCAAAAGAAACCGAACGTTTTAAAAAAACAAAAAAGCAATGTACATTTTGGAACAAATCATTTTTATTAATCAATGTATTCCCCTTCTGCATCGATACACATATTTGCACGCTCCAACAAGTTGTCAAACGACTTCTCCATGTCCTTTATTAGAATGGTCTTTAGGACGGCGGTCGTCGCCTTCTCAATGGCATCAATCGATGCGTGCCACTTTCCTTTCATCGCCAAATTCAGTTTCGGGAACAGATAGAAATCGCACGGAGCGAGATCTGGTGAATAGGGCGTATAATGCAACCGAATAATGTGATTTTTGACCAAAAGAAACTCATTGTCCTCCATTCCAAAAGAAACCGAACTTTTGAAAACAAATAGTACCACTAGTGCCATCTGTTGTAATATTTTACCGGTAGATGGCGTAGTCCCTCATTGACAACTGGTATAAATGTCATGACATTTGGATGCACGGCAACAAAGTTATTGCGTTTCAACTGTCAGCGTGTTGTGTACATCGGTCGGAAAATGAGTTTCAAACAACGAGCTGCAATTGAGTTTTGTGTTAAACTGGGTAAAACTTTTAGTGAAACGCACCAAATGCTACAAAATGCATATGGTGATGAGTGTCTATCCCATACGCAAGTTTACGAGTGGTTCAGGCGATTCAAATCGGGTAGAGAGACGCTGGATGATGACGAAAGATCAGGCCGTCCCAGAACCGGATTATCGGAAGAAAACATCGAAAAAGTGCGTGAATTCATCAAACATAACAAGAAATCGTCGGTGAAAGTTATTGAAATGGAATTAGGCATTCCTCAAACAACCGCATACCGCATTTTGACCGAAGTTTTGGGCCTTAAGAAGGTTAATTCGCGGTTTGTACCACACAAACTCACCGAAGACCAAAAAGTTGATCGACTTGCGCATTGCAAAGACATCGTTAAAAGTGCTCGGCAGGATCGAAACTTCTTGAAATCGATTGTAACTGGTGACGAGACGTGGTGTTTTGAATATGAGCCCGAAACAAAGCGGCAAAGTGCTGAATGGAGAGCGCCGGATGAAGGAACAACCCAAAAAAAGTCGCTTGGTGAAGTCAAAAGTTAAGGTGGTGCTGATTTGTTTTTACGATTCAAAAGGAATTATCCACAAAGAATTTGTTCAGCCCGGCCAGACAGTCACTGGAGAGTTTTACTTGGGCGTCATGAAGCGTTTGCTGGCAAGAATTCGTCGTATTCGGCCCGAATATCGCGAAATCGGCAGTTGGACTTTTTTGGACGATAATGCACCATCACATCGTTCGCGACTTGTAACTCAATTTTTGGTCAAAAATCACATTATTCGGTTGCATCATCCGCCCTATTCACCAGATCTCGCTCCGTGCGATTTCTATCTGTTCCCGAAACTGCATTTGGCGATGAAAGGAAAGTGGCACGCATCGATTGATGCCATTGAGAAGGCGACGACCGCCGTCCTAAAGACCATTCCAATAAAGGACATGGAGAAGTCGTTTGACAACTTGTTGGAGCGTGCAAATATGTGTATCGATGCAGAAGGGGAATACATTGATTAATAAAAATGATTTGTTCCAAAATGTACATTGCTTTTTTGTTTTTTTTAAAACGTTCTGTTTCTTTTGGAATGGAGGGTGTATATATACAGGGTGCGGCAAGTAAAACCGGCCCGTAAAGTGAACACATAAAATGAAATGTAATGTATTGAATATGATTAACTACAACACATAAATGAAATGTAATGTATTGAATATGACTACTCACCTTCACAGCAGCCTTCACAGCAGGTGCTGAAAGTGTCCTCCGCCCACTTCAACACACATGTAAGCACGATTGAGGAGATTCATATATACCCTTGTCAGTTCTTGTGTTGTAATGCTATTGGTGACATCCTGGATCCTGGTCTTGAGTTCTTCAATTGTGTGTGGATTTGTTTCGTATACTCTTCCCTTTAACAGTCCCCATAAGTAAAAGTCACACGTGGACAAGTCTGGTGACCGAGGAGGCCACAAGCCTTTGCTGATTGTCCTCTCTGGTGTAAACATCTCATGCACAAGGGACAATGATGCAGCTGATGTGTGGCATGTTGCACCGTCCTGCTGAAAGTAACATAACTGACGCTCCTCTTCGGTCAAGTGTGTGTAAAACTCCTCCAGGATTCCCATATACACGTCACTGTTCACTGTCGTCTCAAAGAATATGGGCCCAATAACGCGTGTGGCGCAAATGTCACACCAAACACCAATCTTCTCACCATTTTTCAATCAACTCCTGAATGGTGCTTTTTGCTGGCACAGAACGTCCTGGAAATTTCTTCCGAAACAAATTCTTTGTTTTCACAAAAGATCCAGTGAGAATGAACCCTTCAACAATGGCAACATGCTCAGGTATCGAATACGGCATTATCATACACTGACACTCACCCGGCTTAACACAACGAGGCCTTTTTCTCAACTGGTTTCGACAAGTTTCACTGGCTGCGGCTGCACGTGACTGCTGCAGGTCACGTAAGTCGACCCGACCTCGACACGCCATCTCTTGGTAGGAAGGTAGATTATTTAAGTGTTGCCAAAAACACAATATACCATAATATTACGACGGGCCGGTTTTACGTGCCGCACCCTGTATATATATATATATATATATATATATATATATATATATGTGTGTGTGTGTGTGTGTGTGTGTGTGTGTCATAAACTTATCATCATGAATTACGTACGACATGAAATAATTAGAATTTTGACAAAATATGGTACCTAAGTTATTTCTATATATTTTGTATTTTTATTAGCATAGCAAATGTGCGTCTTTCAAATTTCAGCTGGAAGGGAGAGGTTGTTGAGGGCAAATTTTTAACAGCCAAAGACAATGACCTATTTAAAGGACCCTGCTTTGCTTTATACACACTAGAACAGCGTTTCCCAACCTCTTTCAACTTGCGGCACACTACAGGTATAACTTGAATTCTCGCGGCACACTCATATAGATGATATTATTATTATTTGTAAATATAAAATATAGTGGTATTTTTTTTCTTTGATTACTGAACTCCTCACAGAGAAGAAAGCTCGGTCACTCATTTCTCCCCGTGGTAAATCATTCTGCTTATTTTTTTTTTTTTTTTTTATTCTAATTTAAAAATAGAAAACGACTGCAATGAGATATGGGACCAAGGCTTTTTAAAATACACTTTTTCTTGAAAACTAGTTCACTAAGAAGGAAGATAACTAAATAACGAATGAACAAACAAATCTCTTTTACTTTTAAAACACAAACCTAAGTAATTTGTATGCATGTTTGCTTTGTCGAAAGGACTGAATGTATTTTAAAATTTCAAGTTACTAAGTAGTCTGCAACAATAAAGAAGCAATAATGGTCATAAGAATGTTAACAAATACTATTTTCAACATTAAAATAGTTGGAAAACGCTGCACTAGAAGATTAATGGAGGACAGGGTGGGAGAAGGGTAAAATTTATTTTAAGTATCCTTGTTTTTTTATATATATATTTTTTTTACAGCTACAGGGTTAATCCTATGGTCTCTCAGAATAAGGTATAAGATTTTATTTCTTAGTCTTAAAATATTCAGATATTAAGAATGACGACTGGGATCGTATCAATGAAGTGGTAAGGGTAATGTATATTTGAAACATATACCATTCTCAACAATTTTCGATCCATTGTTGGATGAAGGTCTTTCCAGTACATTTTGATAACCACCTATCTTGAACAATTCGTTCTAAGAGATTAGCAGTACTATAATTTCATCATCACTTCGTGTTAGGATGCTGTGTAGGTCTCTAATTGTCCCTTGTGGTATCCAGTAAAAAAAACTGCTTTGCCTACATTGTATGGTTACTCAAGAGAGTTATATCTATCTACTTACCTATCCATCTACTCTCTCTCTCATATATATATATATATATATATATATATATATATATATATATATATATATATATATATATATATATATATATATATATATATATAAGGGAGAGAGAGAGAACCAGTTGTTAAAAAATTAGAATAGCACCACTGGATAAATTAGTTTAAAAATTATATTATTAAGGTATTAGGGAAACCGAGTTCTCATTAATGATAGTAGAACAATCACCCACCGGGAAAATCCCACTCTAAATCACCAAAGTAGAACAAAGGCTTCCCTTGAAACTTTCTTGACTAGGACAAACGCCCGTTCGACATTTTACGAATAAACATTAAATACGCACTATATAGCTTATAGGAAAACAGTGTATGCATTTAAAATACAAGGAATTTAAAATTGGAAGAATTTTTAATTTATTCATTAAAATTACTATATACAGTATATTCTAATAGGTTCAATATTTATAAGTGAAAAAATTCAAGAAATAATTAAAAACTACAAATGTGCTATACCTTAAACTGTATATACTTTGCATCGAATTTTCAATAAAAATCTTATTTTTCGTTCTGTTCTGTTTGTTATACAGTAAAAAAGAACTGATTCGTTTCTGACCTTTAGTTTAAGTCTTGAGAAGTACATGTATCATGTTCTAGATGTTATTGTATCTTAAGTGTATTGTGTATGTAACTTTCTACCAGTAAAAATTTGTGATTTCTGCACTGTCTTGTACTACTTCGTGTGCCGCTACAAAGTGTATACTGAATTTTTTCATCATTAAGGGTTACAAACACACAAATAATCTAACATAAATCCTCCAGTATGGTCGATTTTGTGCCCCTGAATCTCTGTCTTACGAGTACCTCGGACAATTCCCTCTAACTTTCGGCAATGAGGACGTTGGAGCACTCCTGAAAATTGAAGAGGAGGGGCATAAGACCACTTTTTAAATTTTGGAAGTTTCCTAATTTATAGGGATGGGCACGAGTCGAGCTGAAACTCGACTCGACTCGAATTCCAGTCGAGTTTCGAGCCGAGTCAAAGGTAGTTTTCTCGAGTCGAGTTCCGAGCCGAGTTACTGTTTTTGAGATAGAGTTCCGAGTCGAGTCGAGTTTGATACATGGCTCGCTCGTTTAGCTCGTTTTAGCTCGTTTTGAAATCATGGCCTGATTAAACTGGAAAGCGAAAGCCATGAGAAATGAAAGCCGTAATGTGGAATACTTTTAGTGTTGCTCACGAGAGGGGACACTGCTTGCATCTCATCTCGTCTCGATAACGAGACCACAATAGATTTTTTTAAAAATAAAAAGACAGCCTCAAATGTCGTGAGCACCAATATATGTATATACAGTAGTTTTTGCCATCAAGGCTGAGATCTGCACGGTCGTATTTCTGAACCTAAACAGAAGCTCAACCCGGGTAGTGATGTCAACGGGCTCGGCTCGGTTCAACTGAGCGAACAGTTCGAGCCGGCTCGTTCGGGGTGAGCCACCGAATCGGTACGGTTCGGCTCAGGTGAGCCATCGATTTTTGCCGTCTTAGTAGGTGAGGTGTTGACTTGGCTTACTTCTCGGTTCGGCTCGATAGTAGATGAGCTGTGAGCCGAGCCACTTGATCCGTTGACATCCTTAAACCCGGGTGAGCACCGCGGTGATTCAGATAACTGTTAACTCCAGAACAGAAAAATAACAGAGTTACCGGGGTATTCTAAAATGGATATAGGCCTATACAGGATGTGTCTCATGTAACCTCTCTTTAATCAAATTGATGTCGGCATCAATTTATCTCCTTGTATACACCTTTATGCTATAGCCGTGTTGAAGCAACTCTCACGTTATGAATACTCGTAATTAATTAATACGTAAAATTTACCATATTTTCCAATATTTTATCATAGATATCTCGAATTACCCCCTCCAACCATAATTATCAACATTAAATCTCCTTGTCTTTATATATGTGACTGTGTATAGCTGTGTTGAAATGGCTCCCATTATGAATGATTAATAAAAGGGATAATTCAAAATTGATCACTTTTCTGAATATCTTATCATAGGCTATAAGGAGAAATTACTAATTTTTCAGTATTAACATATTGCTTTATTAGTCTGCTTTTCTGTTAGTATCAATCATTATAAAGAATTCTAGTGACAAAAGAAATCATACTAAACTTTAAATTATCTTCATAATACTCTTTCGTAATATTCCTATATTGTCTTTAGCTGTATAATTTTCCTATGGTATTTTTAAAAATCCTCATATTTAGAATTTCTTGCGAGAAGAATAATCGTCATCTAGTTTTTACAAATTATTATTATTATTATTATTATTATTATTATTATTATTATTATTATTATTATTATTATTATTATTATTATTATTATTATTATTATTACCAATATTTGCAAAAAGCCTATTCCGGATAACAATGTTGTTATTTGTATAATATGGGCAACTCGTGGAAACATAATTGTATGCCACATTTTCTGACTTTCGAATATGTATGAAAAGAAAGTTCATCATTCCTATGCAATTCGATACAATTACACATACCAAACAAGTTTCCCTTGTGGTTTAATACCAATCCAGTCCATCTAATAACTTATCATGATGTTCGCTGAATCCTCTCGTATCATGGTAAAAATGAAATGAAATCTTTAAGTTTTATGTCCCACAGTTATGCCGGTTAGGCTAAAGGAGAGGGTGATGATGAGAGATATGGTGGAATGAAGAAAGTGGGAAGAAACGGGAGAATCCCGAGAAAACCCACAAGCACGGTGTTTGTCCATCACAAAGTCCACATGGATCGAGCTGGGATCGAACCAGGGACCCCAAGCACCGGAGGTGAACGCTCTACCACTGAGCTACCGCGCCCCCACATAGCATGGTAAATAAAGTGCTGACTTCACTTCTTGTTTTCATATATGGAGAAGATTTTTTTGTGTGTGTCGCTTACTTCACTCATCACTGGCAATGATATTGTCGGGGCTTCCACCGATATTGTCGGCGACGTGTGCAAAGTACACCGACACCGACACCGATATTATCGTTGCCGTGCGCAAACGCACTTAATATTTTGTATGGCCGGAAATTCTCTTTTATCTTATTCATTGGAGGCAAACGTTCTTACATATTTAGACTGGACTGCAACTGAACACGTGTGGTTTATTGTTCAACAGCCCTGCAACTCTGCAAGTAAACAAGTTACCACCAAACGGAATCTGTAATCAGAGGTCACTACAGAGGTTCAGACTTTTGTTTACTGAATAGTTTTAAGCTCTTTCCTTTTTTTATAGTAGGCAATAAAAATAGAACAACAATATTACTTTTCTGCGGTAATGTGTCATTTATTTGAGCAAAGCTATGGTAGTCAAAATTTGCTGACACTCCTCAAATAACAGAAAGAATCCCACAGCTATTTACAAAGGCAATCGGAAAAACAAGTTCATTTCTCTGCTTTCACGAAATATTTACATGTGTGACACTTTTTGTGCTGAAATTAATAATAATAATAATAATAATAATAATAATAATAATAATAATAATAATAATAATAATAATAATAATAGTGAATATCTACAATATATTATCATTATTCATACTTTATCTTATTTCTGACAGCAGTGTTACATAATTTTGTCTTCTTCAATCACAAGCCACTGTTGTGCTTATCCGATTCAAATCTCTCCTCCATATCGTTCTGCCTATTTACTCAGTAAAGTACTACTAGACTAATATTCATTCACAACAATTGTTTGATCCAATACTTGATCCAATTTGTTTTGTATATACCCACATTCATATCCAGTTCCATCTAAAGAAACTAGTGTAAAAACAATTTTCTTCCCGAGCGTTATAGTCATCTAGTTTTTACAGTAGCGTTATAGTAGTGTATCATTGAATTCCGGATATATATGAAGGCCCATAAATATGCAACTTACATATGGGCCGTTAAAATTAGTGCAATATGCATTGGGCCGCGAAGAAGTTTGCATTTGAATCAATTTTACACGAATACCGAGAGAACACTTCGCGAATGTAGCATAGATTGTGTCTTAAGTTACTCATATACAGACCATGACAATAGTCTAGGACACAAAGTTTGTGTCTGTCAAGTATCGAAAAAGTACGTAAAAGTGGTAGTCTCTTAGGACGTGTATATGTACTCCCATGCGCAAAAAATATTGCGCGTATACTGTAACTCACGATTTTTCGCAATTATTCCATTTTCCTTATGTTTATGGGTAAAATTCAGTTATTAGCATGTGGAGATAATAGAAAGCAATCCATCTAAGGAGATATTTCCAAAAAATATAATAAAATAATAAAAAATAAGCAAAAAACAAAATTATGTTCGGTTTTGTGTATACTGGCAATAATGTTTTAGAGGGATTTTTTGCAGTAGCACAGCACGATTGCAGAGGGAATAACTTTAGTTGAATCAAGGAACTGGAAAGTGGACTAATATATTGCATTTATTGGCTTAAATCTAGGGTGTAAATTGTCTACCAAATATAAATTAGCTTCTGTAACCAAGATGTTATACGGAAGTATAGAAACAAAGAGAAAAACTGTTGTCTTAAGTTTGGAAGTGACATGCTCTATAGCCATGAGAATTTATTTGTTAAGAAAAAGACAGGCAACAAAAGGTAGTCTGTGTGGTCAAGTGGGTAGAGTGGCGGACTAGTAATTCTTATATTGTTTTGACACCAGATCGAATCCCATGCGATCCCATCCAAATTTTTTTTTTAAAAAACATTGTAGAAAGTGTATAATTTTTATGTTAATAAGAACCGACACAATATAATAATGAAATAACTTTTTGTTTTTTCTGATGACGTATTTATTTAGAATTAGTGTATGCTGTTGTATAGCTTCTTTTATCATCCTCTTTTCTTGAAAAAAATTGTCTCCAATAAAGTATGAAAAATATATATAGACAGAAACAGACGTCTTAATATCAAACGTGATTAATCGTGATGAATTAAACAAGTTTCCCGTTGTTAAAAAAGAAAACTATAGAAAATTATTGAATTTGGTCTTTAGGTTTTTAGCATGCTATATATATTCTTTATAAGACTACACTTTATAAGGGAAGATGTGCGATCATACCCACAAATTTAGCTAGTGAGTGAAAGATGTTTTCGGCACAAATATTTTACAGGTTTAGGTGCATGAAACATCAATACGCCATGGTCTCGACCTTCGTTTATTCCACATTATTATCCGACATATCATAGCAGGTAAAAAGCAGCATCAATTGGGAAGAAGAACTGCAAGTTGTGGTCTGTTTTCGATGCTCCGGACTCGATCGCCTAGCACGCCCGTCTATACCATGACTCATACGTCTATCATTCAGTGTAGGCACGTATCCAGCTTTTCTTTTCGGAGGCACGAATTCTCGTAAGCATGTAATTCTAATGTTTCAAAAATATCAATAATAATAATAATAATAATAATAATAATAATAATAATAATAATAATAATAATAATAATAATGCAACAGTTCTGTATTTCTCTTAAACGTTTCTTACTTTTCATTTATGAACCGGTCAAACTGCATTGTAACACAAACGAAATCAAAAAATATTTTCTAGAGACATGTAAGGAAAACTGTCTGCTACGTATATCACATAAAAAAATAGCAAATGGCTATGAGTGTATCGTTCATATGGCCATGTTATAAACAAAACGGAAACGAAATTATAATCCCATTTAAAAGTGTGCTTTAATTCAACCTGGTTTCAATGGCATTACGGTATATTCTTACAAGTAACACTCCGATTTTGATAAAATTTGGCAGGTAGATACTACACATAGAATAAATGAATATATGTTTCTTTTTTCTCCGGAAAAACGATTTTAGGGGGCAAAAACCCCCACCCAAAATTTTGAAAATTGACGCCCGAAAGGCAAAAACTAGTGGACCAAAGTGAACGAAATTGTGCACAGATATGGCAGACGTAAAATGAAGGAATACGTGTTTTGTATTTTCCTGGAAAAAACGGTTAGGTGGGGCACAGACTCCTCCAAACCTTTGATCATGAAATATCAAAAGTGCTAGTAACAATATGTCAGATGTGTGTAAAGGACGAAGAATTCCAACGACACTTTGTGTATATACGATACGCAAAAACTAAACGAATACCTGTTTTTTTTTATTTTCTGGCGAAAAAATGGCTTTTGGGGGCAAAAGCCCCCATCCAAAATTTTGAATGTTGATGCCCGAAAGGCAAGAAGAAGTGAATCTAAATGAAAGAAATTGTGCCCAAATATTGTAGACGTAAAATGAGGGAATACAGGTTTTGTATTTTCCTGAAAAAAAGAAAAGAAAAACGTTTGGGTGAGACACAGACCCCTCCAAAACTTTGATCGTGAAATATCAAAAGTGCTAATAACAGTATGTCAGAAGTGCTTAAAGGACATGAAGAATTGGAACGACACATTGTGTAGGGACAATACACAAAAAACAAACGAATACGGTTTTTTTCTGCGAAAAAATGGTTTTAGGGGGAAGAATTCCCCACCCAAAATTTTGAAATTTGAGGCCAAAAAGGCAACAAGAAGTGCACCGACTTGGATGAAATCGTGCACACATATTCTAGACGTAAATTGAGGTAATTGTGTTTCGTATTTTCTTGAAAAAAAAAAAAAAAAACGGTTGAGTGGGGCACGGATCTTCTTAGCTGGTTATTACGAAATATCAAAAGTGCAAATAAGTATACGTCAGAAGTTCCTAAAGAGTATGGAGAATTGCAACGAAACTTCGTATAGGGACAATTTGCAAAACAATAAATGAAATGTGTTTTAATTTGTACGGAAAAACAGTGTTGGAGCCTAGAGCCACTCCGAAAAAAAAATATTACCGTAAAAGTGCAGGAAGGAGTGGACCGAAACAAATGAAATTGTGTGTAGATATTGTATAGACTGTATGTAAAATAAGGACTTTCGTGTTTTTAAGATGCCCCTATCAATTTTTGCACATCAACAGCAAACAGGAAATTAATCGGCACGTGTTTTTGTTTATGCGGAAAATCATTGTAAGGGTTAAAGTTGCCTCGTGAAATACTATAAAATACGCTATACTGTTTGTGATTGTTGTTGATCTGCCAAATTTGAATAAATCTGATGGAGACACTTGTGAAACAGGAGAGGCTTTATTTATCATATCCAATATCTATAGACAATTTCATTGGCTTCGGTCCACTCCTTCCGACACTCAACACCACGGTCCACTCAACAGTATTTTTCTTTTCAGGAAAATACGAAACACGTATTCCCTCATCTTACCTCTACAACATTTGTGAACAATTTCATTCAGTTCGGTCGATTTCTTCTTCCCTTTCGGGCGTCAAATTTCAAAATTCTGGATAGGACCTTTTGCCCCCTAAGACCGTTTTTTTCACAGGAAATAAAAAAATGCCGTATTTGTTTATTTTTTGCTTATTGTCCTAACACAAAGTTTTGTTCCAATTCTTCATGTAAATTTAGGCACTTCTGACATACTGTTATTAGCACTTTTGTTATTTCATGATCAAAGGTTTGGAGGAGTCTGTGCCCCACCTAACCGTTTTTTCCAGGAAAATACGAAACCCGTACTCCCTCATTTTTCGTCTAAAATATCTATGCACAATTTCATTCACTTCGGTTCACTTTTTCTTACCTTTCAGGTGTCAACTTTCAAAATTTTGGGTGGGGGCTTTTTCCCCTAGCACCGTTTTTCCGCAGAAAATAATCAAAAACCGTATTCGTTTATTTTTTGCGTATTGTTCATACACAAAGTGTCGTTGAAATTCTTCATGTCCTTTACACACATCTTACATGTTACTAGCACTTTTGATATTTCATGATCAAAGGTTTGGAGGTGTCTGTGCCCCACCTAACCGTTTTTTTCCAGGAAAATACAAAATACGTATTCCCTAATTTTACGTCTGCAATATCTGTGCACAATTTCGTTCACTTTGGTCCACTTGTTTTTGCCTTTCGGGCGTCAACTTTCAAAATTTTGGGTAAGGGCTTTTGCCCCCTAAAACCGTTTTTCCACAAAAAATAAAAAAGCACTTATTTGTTTACTTTATGTGTAGTATCTACCTGCCAAATTTTATCAAAATCGGAGTGTTACACTGGGGAAGTGTTACTTGTTAGAATTATAACAACAACGCATTGCCCACAGTTTGAACACTGACTCAAAGTAATCTGATATAAAAGAACCTCAAAAGGAAAAAAGTAGGTTTATTAAAAAGTGTTTGAGGTTTGGAAAGTGACAGCTTCCAGGACCTCACGCTGGATACGTCCCTGAGTCAATGCATTATATTTGTTTCTTACAAAACATGATTATTAGATGAGTAATATGTAAAATTATATCATAGTTTGACTTTTAATAGGTCTTTCCTTAACACACCCATATTATCCGGCATTCTGCCTGTCTGTTTTATGTCGGATAAACGAAACTCTACTGTATTTCCAAAGATAGCATATACACAGGGGCTAGCGGTCTGCACGGGCCGGAATTTTTAGAACGGACCCTGCCCGTCCCCTTTAATTTATAATCTATAGGCATTAGCGGATTAAGGGCGGAGCCAATGGAGCCCAGGCTTCGGGACCCCAAGCTCAGGGGGCACTTTAAAATCCCTCTGTTTAACAGTAAAATATAGTAATCAACTTATATTATAGGCTCCAGACCGATGCTAATTTTTTTCCGCTCGTTACGCTCGCGGTATCGCTAGATTTAAGTCTTTCCATCAGCAGCATTTAACTGTTAATAATGAATGCAATTATTTAATTGTTAATAATGGATTTAACTAAACTAATTATTGTAAACTTGGAGCACATTCAAATATTACAGCATAGTTCTCGGTAGTTCCATAAACCTATGAGGCTGTGGAAGGCAGCAAAGAAAATTTATGCACTGGAACTATTCTTAACATAGGGCCCCCTTAAAATAGTCGGCTCTAGGTCCCCAAAAGCCTTAATCCGCCCATGTCTATAAGCAATATTTCACGAAAAGCATGTATTTTTTAACAAATGTGTTTGTCATCAAGTTTTCATAAAGTAGTCCCTTTCTCCTTTAAGCAATTTCAGAGGCCACGGTGTTTCAGTGGTAGAGCGTTCTCCTCTTGTGCATGGAGTCCTTGGTTCGATCTATGCTCGCGCCAAGTGAACCTTGTGCTGGACACTGTGTGCGTGAGTTTTCTCGGGGTTCTCCCGTTTTATCCCACTTTCTTCATTCGACCATTTCATTCATTTCTTATCATCACTGTCTCCTTTAGCCTAGTGTGCGTGGGTTTTCTCGGGGTTCTCCCGTTTCCTCCCACTTTCTTCATTCCGCCATTTCATTCATTACTCATCTTCACCGTCTCCTTTAGCCTAACCGGCATAACCGTGGGACGTAAAATTTAAAGGTTTCATTTCAAATCATTTCAATCAAAAAACAGTTGTAGGAAGTATGTAATTTCGAATAAAACAAACTACTATATACAATTCTGAGTATATTATTCTTTTATAAAATTCTCGCGAACCTTATTTCTAAATCGAAGGGTAAGAAGGCTAAATTCACTCTCTTATTGTTATAGATCTATTTCAATTGAAGCAGTTGGAATAGTTGGAAAAAATTAAAAAGCCATACCCTATATTCCAGTGTGGCACAATTGGTATAACGCGGCACACTGGTGTGTCTAGCAAAGTGAACAGTGTGACGCAAACTGTTTCCTGTTATTTGCAAGAATATTTGTCGAGTTTCTGTTATTTATTTATTTATTATTATTATTATTATTATTATTATTATTATTATTATTATTATTATTATTATTATTATTATTATTATTATTATTATTATCAACGATTCTTCCATGGACAGCTCTCTGTATACGGTTAAGCAACCACAAGTATCACATTGAGGGATAATGCAAAAGGCTATTTGCTTGTATATTCTATCGGGAATAACTGCATCCGTCTAGAAAGCTAGGACTAACAACAAAGGGATCCGATGTTCTGACCGCACACCGCCCCAAATCGTGAATTCTCTTCTACGCCTTAGCACAATAAGGGCTGTTGCGTTAAGGGAGAGAGAGAAACAACAATTCCATTGCAGTTATATGCTTATTAAATGTTAACTTATGTTTATAAATTATGTAAATGATCGTATCGTTTTCTGTTTATTATTATTATTATTATTATTATTATTATTATTATTATTATTATTATTATTATTATTATTATTATTATTATTATTATTATTATTATACATTTCTTAATAGGTTGATTGCCACGTGTATGGAATTCCATACACACGGCTCTCCTGTGCAGCAGAACGTGATGATTTTCCATACGCAAACAATGTAGATATTCCAAGTTTGTTGTGTTCGTTTTATAGGTGTGTATGTAATTAGATACTTATGGCGTAGAAATCAACATTTAATATCCATGCCACGTATATGCAAAACCATACACAAAGAAATTTATGAACAAAGACATTGAGTTTCAGTTTATCGTCTCGTTCAGCAACGAAGCTATATGAGACTTCGGCCTACTGATTAACGTGGACTCTAAACCACGTGAGCTCTCGCCGGGAATCGAAGCCGTGTCTTCCACGCCAAAGGCGCATACGCTAACCGCATATCCACTAAGGAGCTCATGAACAGAGACATTTATGGGCTAAAACAAAGGCGAAAACAAAGATGTGTGATGTGATTTTGAGTTTATCGTCCCTTTCAGCAGCGAGGCTATATGAGACGTGGACCTACTGATTAAAGTGGAATCTGAACCACCTGAGCTCCCGCCGGCCGAAAACAAAGAATGTTCATTTCAATGCAAACCTATGTAGGCCTACGGACTTCAATATTCGCCCTCAAACGAAAGTGAAGACTATCCATGATTCGCAGTATTAAACTCTCTCTCACCTCTGTATTCTCCTAACGTGTCTCCCAGCGATTACAACATTTTTTGGCGTCTCAATCACTTCTTATGTTAGTAGGATAGCTTTACCTAGAGGCCACTGATTAACCTGGCATTGTATTTTTCACTTTTTTACCTTCGGAATTGACAATCATCGTTTGGACATTTCAGTCGCACCTACCTAATATTAACAATGTTTCTACGATAATTTCGTAACATTGTATTATTTCTTTGTTGATTAGCTTGGTTAGGCTTATTTAAACACTTTTTTTCTTTGCACCGACGTGTAACATCTCTTGGACGAAAATACACTAGCTCTCACTGGAAATCAAATCCAGAACCAATGCACTTGAACCATTTGACCACAACAAGGCACATTTAAAAAGAGGTTTCGATTTTGTTCGGAAAATTGTGATTAGGTGTAACATTAAAAATACATTTAAGAAAGGGTACGGAGCAAACGCACTGTACTTTCTCGCTTGAATTTCTTACACTGATTCGTGTTAGGCTGCAACTATTATTGAAACATTTATTTGGAAAACTGCGAATAAAATAATATTTTGGAAAACTTTGCTAGAAGAAATTTCAGGCCCAAAAGTAAAGTACCCATTGGTCATATTTTGGTTAGAAATAACTTGATCCATATATTAGAATTATTAAGGATATAATTGTATGCGAACTATAAGCAAAAGCGTCTGAGTAATTTCTGAGAAAATCATGATAAAAGTCACCCCAAGAATAAATTATCCTTTGTGGATCTTTTCAGGACAAACAAGCTATGCTATATTGTTAGTGTTTTCATAAAACATTTATTTATGAAATACGAACACAATCGCCTGAGTCGTTCTTGAGAAAATCGCAGGGTAAAACTTACTGTCAAAAGTATTATACCACTTCTAGATTTTCCGAATGAGGGAATTATACCATATAGCTAGGTTATTTATGTAACATGTATTTATAAAATATGAACAACAAACATCTCCTGAGTTGTTTTTAGGAAGGTCATCGGGAAAAGCTTACCCCCAAAGGTAAACTCTTCTATCTGTAATTTTGACAGTATATCGAATAATTTTTAAGCAAATCGTCGGAAAAAATTTCACTATCAAAGTAAACTCTCTCTTTTGGATTTTTCTTTTCGGAACAAGCGAGTTATGCATATTGTAAGAGTGTTACAGACAATATTTTTACTGAAATTAGAAGAAATTTGTCTCAGTTATTACTGAGAAAATTGTCAAAAAAAAAATTCAACCCTTGAGAAAATCACTTCTTCTGTATGTTAACGGAATAAACGATTTATGCTGTATCTTAGTTTATTAATGAAACATTTCTTTACGAAATATGAACAAAATTGCCTGAGGCATTAATGGGAAAACCATCGGGGGAAAGCTCACCCTAAGAGTAAACTACTCCTTCGAACGAGTTGTCATATTGTTAGGTTATTAATAATACGTTTATTTATGAAATGTGGTTGAGAAAATTGTGGAAAAAGAACGCATACCATACAGTAAATTACATCATATATATTTTCTCAGAAAAAATATTCATATACGGTGGATATTTGTTAATAAAATATATATTTATAAAAAGTAAATAAAATCGTCACAGCTTTTTTTTTCTTGAGAAAATTGAATTATTTTAAATTTTAATCCTTCAGTAAATTACCCTTACTTTTAGGTGTCGAAGGATATAAAATTCGAAAGATAGTATGTTATTAAAACGTTATGTCTAGAATTCGGTCCAGATACGTTGAACAGTATGGCCTCTATTTGAGTGCATGTAAAAGCGTGACGAACCGAGAGACGAATAGATGGACAGACATCGAAAAATAATTTTTTCGATATGTAGGAGCATTGTAGCTTGAATTCATTGAAATCTGGTATTCGGTTTTTATAACTATCACCACACTTTCTTCTTTCGTCGCTCGACTGTGAAAACGAATAGGCCTATACCGACACGTAAGGTGATAATTTGTAATCCCAAAAATTTAATTTGTTATGTTTAATGTGTTGTCACGCTAGAAAAAAAAAAACCTTATGCATGTTACATCATTTTATTATCAGTTTTTCACGCTACTGTATAATTCGGTATGATTATAATTAATATCCATGGCATCTTTTGGAAGCATTCGTGTTCCTCACAAATAGAGCTGTTAATTTAGTTTTGTTTAAAGAAAGCATCCTTTATTTCGTTACACAGACTTATGATTGCATTTGTTGCACTTGTGGATATGAAACAAAAGGAGAGAGAGAGAGAGAGAGTCAATACCCTAAAAAGAAACACACACACTGAAACACTAGAACAGTAATTTAACATCAGCTTTTTTTTTCTTCATGACAACGAGCTATCGCTGTGACTGTGTTCGCCACGCTGTGTGTAAGGCAGCAGGTCGCGCATGTTTTGTTTTTTTACTGTTCCTGACTCACAGACACTCGCAGTGAGTTGAAGTTACTTCTGCTGACGGAGAGGGAATGATTAAGCATATCATACCATAAACTGAAAACAATCGCTATTAGTAATAATACACTAATTCTAAATAAATACGTCATCAGAAAAAACAAAAAGTTATTTCATTATTATATTGTGTCGGTTCTTATTAACATAAAAATTATACACTTTCTACAATGTTTTTTAAAGAAAAAATTGGATGGGATCGCATGGGATTCGATCTGGTGTCAAAACAATATAAGAATTACTAGTCCGCCACTCTACCCACTTGACCACACAGACTACCTTTTGTTGCCTGTCTTTTTCTTAACAAATAAATTCTCATGGCTATAGAGCATGTCACTTCCAAACTTAAGACAACAGTTTTTCTCTTTGTTTCTATACTTCCGTATAACATCTTGGTTACAGAAGCTAATTTATATTTGGTAGACAATTTACACCCTAGATTTAAGCCAATAAATGCAATATATTAGTCCACTTTCCAGTTCCTTGATTCAACTAAAGTTATTCCCTCTGCAATCGTGCTGTGCTACTGCAAAAAATCCCTCTAAAACATTATTGCCAGTATACACAAAACCGAACATAATTTTGTTTTTTGCTTATTTTTTATTATTTTATTATATTTTTTGGAAATATCTCCTTAGATGGATTGCTTTCTATTATCTCCACATGCTAATAACTGAATTTTACCCATAAACATAAGGAAAACGGAATAATTGCGAAAAATCGTGAGTTACAGTATACGCGCAATATTTTTTGCGCATGGGAGTACCTGGAAACGTATGACTTCATGCCCACCATCACCCATCTTTTGCAGAATTAACTGAACGAGAGATATATTTATTTATATATTACTAAGCTACCAGATACAATCTCAGAGGCCATTTTACGCTGGAGCACTCAACAAATCAACAATAATAACAACATTGGGAAAGGAAGTGGAAGGATGGCGGCCAGGGTCTGTATTTTAAGGTATTAATATTGACCTGGTGTAACTGAGAAAAACCCTGGAAAACCTCAGTCAGGATACTGAATTCTGGATTCGAGCATGGGACCTTCCGATTGCGAAGCAGAAACGCTGTAATAATAATAAATCTTTGAGTTTTACGTCCCACTCTTATGTCGGCTAGGCTAAAGGAGATGGGGATGATGAGAAATGGAAGAAATGGTGGAATGAAGAAAGTGGGAGGAAATGGGCGAGCCCCGAGGAAACCCTTCATACGGTGTTCGTCCACTACAAGGTTCACTTGGCGGGAGCAGAGATGGAATCCGGGACCCCATGCAACAGACGTGAACGTTCTACCAATGAGCCACGGCGGCCCTTGTAATAATAATAATAATAATAATAATAATAATAATAATAATAATAATAATAATAAGTTGTAGTAGTAGTAGTAGTGTCATTGATAATAATTGTATTGTGTATGTATACACTGAGAAAAATCCATTATCCGGACAGCGGTATATTGTACAAATACAAGGATTCGTTATGTTTACTAAGGAAATCTGTACGGAGCGTACTTTATCCATATACTACATAGGTACTGCCTTTTACCCGCTTAGATATTACATCATGTCTCTGCAGGATGTCTGATATCTAACAATCTTCTGTATTTTACATACGTATACGTATGTTAAATACTTCAGCTATACGTTATATACGTCCATCTGTGTGTAAGATCCAGACCGCCTATAGACACTCTTTCTTTCGCCATGGCTGACGTCATTGAACTACCGTCTTTTGCTTGCGAAACGAGGTTGTTTACAAACGGAACAGAAGAGAGGAAGGAAACCTGGGAAGCCTGGGTAAGTACAATAGTTAACTATTACTTTAGTTAAATATTCCCATTAATTATATATTCTTTTTGTGTAACTTGCTTTAATATAGTACTAAGTAAGTAATGTAGTTTATGACTACAATTCTTACTATTGTAACTCGTAAATGATTGAGGAGAATGGAATGGGTGAATCTGAATTTTGAAAAAACTTTGAATATTAATGTTTTGAAACATATTATGTTTCAAGGTAGCAAAATGAATGTTATGTGTTTATTCATTCCATTTTATATGTGACGATTTATTACTTGGTGCAGATTTACTACAGGACTGCCTAACATAATTGCTAATAAACCGTTTTCAGCGCGGAAATTTCCTTGTGTAGTGAAGATTTAGGATTTAGATTTCTGGGCTTTCGGCATCAATGGCCTTGTTACCCCATATGAGGGATGACTTTCCTCGGCGAGTACACTATCCGGGGAAAGGAAGGGAAGAAAGGATTGGGGAAGGAAGAAAACGGCCTGGGACCTATATGTTAGGTACCACTCCGGCATTTGCCTGCTGTGAATGAGGAAAACCCAAGGAAACCTCATTCAGGATGGCTGGACTTAAAATCTTTTGATACTTTTTCGACCGAGTTCTCCCCCGGGATCGAACCCGGAACCGTTCGCACCGAAGGCGAGAGCGCTAGCGACTACCCTACGCGGGGCCACTTGTGTAGTCTAGAAAACTCATTTTTACTAGGATATTTGCAAATTTTTTTTTTTTTTTTTTTGCTTTTAGTTTAACGCCCCATGATTGTACATCAATGTAAGAGAGAAGGTGACAATGAGATACATGATAATGGTGGAATCAAGAAAATGTAAGGAAACTGGAAAGTCTTAAGAATAACCACACCTACAGTGTTCACCAAAAGGCTATTTGTCGGGAGCAGGAATCGAACCAGGGACCTAACGCGTCAGAGGTAAGCGCTCTACTACAAAGCTTTCTTTTGTTTAAAGAACTTGTTTACATTGAAATATATATATTTTACGAAGATACTAACATATTTTACAGCCTCACTGAAATTAAAAAAAAAAAAGTAGTCAGGGAGAGTTTACTTGTCAGATTTTTATTTTTTAATTTAATTTATTTTTATTTTTATTTATTTTTGCTTTGTTATGTTCCCTAGTTAATTAATGTTTGGGTTACTGAAAATTAAAACCTTTTTAGTATTATTGTTATGTCATCACTTTGGAACCAAAAAAGTTAGATTTTTTTCTTGTGTTTTCATATAGGAAGTTGGTAAGTTTGTGCCTTAGCATTGGTTTGGTTTCTAGAACGTAATTGAAGGTCATGTTGAGTTGAGTCTTGGCGGGTTTAGAGTTCGTGAAGTGTCAGGCACTGCTTGTGCCCCTGTCTTCTGTCTGTGATGTTTCCTGGCTTTGGGCTGTGAGGTATTTATGTTGAGGAGTACCAACGCAGGCCGCGTGATATACAGGTAGCTTCATCAGCTACGAGTGCCAGATGTTCATCTTTCGTTACGGCGTGACTAATGCAGTATAGTACTAGGTTCAAATTCTATGGGTGGTAAAAATGGTCGTGGTGTGGTAAGAAATACAACGTAATTGTTATTAGTTTATTAGTGTTTCTTCATAGTATAGTTTCACTATTTCTAGAAGGAATTAAGTATTAACGAAGTAATAAATAAGCAAAAGCACACTTTGATTGGCGTTAACTATTTCTCATACTCCATTGAGAATGTTTTGATCCTCAGTTGCGCAAACATCCAGTGTGCGTTTTTTTGTTTGCTTACACTGCCTTATAGATGAGCTCCCTCGTGGCTAAGTGGTTAGTGAACACGCCTTTGGCGTGGGACACCCGGGTTCGATTCCCGGCCGGGGGCCGCGGTGGCTCAGTGGTAGAAGGTTCACCTCTGGTGCTTGGGGTCCCGGGTTCGATCCCAGCCCCGCCAAGTGAACCTTGTGGTGGACAAACACCGTGTGCGTGGGTTTTCTCGGGGTTCTCCCGTTTCCTCCCACTTTCTTCATTCCACTATTTAATTCATTACTCATCACCGTCTCCATTAGCCTAACCATCATAACCGTAGGACATAAAACTCAAAGATTTCATTTCATTTTTTCGATTCCCGGCCGGAGCTTATGTGGTTCGGATTCCACGTTAATCTGTAGGTCCACGTCTCATACAGCCTTGCTGCTGAAAGGAACGTTAAAATCAAATCAGCACTGTTTTACAGATGCAATTGTTCGATTCCGAGTTCGAATGAAGCTTTTTACGGGCAGGGGGCGACTTTTATATATACAATCCAAGGATTTTAGTTATTAGTCAGTGATGCAATATATAGACCTATATATATTACAAAATTGAAAGTGACTATGTTTGTGACTCTTAATCTCTTAAGAGCTGCGGTGGCTCAGTGGTAGAGCGTTCACCTCCGGTACTTGGGGTCCCGGGTTCGATCCCAGCCCCCGTCAAATGAACTTTGTGATGGACAAACACCTTGTGCGTGGGTTTCCTCGGGGTTCTCCCGTTTCCTTCCACTTTCTTCATTCCACCTTTCATTCATTGCTTATCATCAGCGTCTCCTTTAGCCTAACCGGCATAACTGTGGGACGTAAAACTCAAAGGTTTCATTTCATTTTTTCTTAATCTCTTTGGAATCTTGTACTTAGGTTCACAGCAGAAGCGACGAAATAACTCGACTCATCCATTGTAGCTCTCTTCGCAACCAGTTTCCAAAATGTTGGCAATAAGTTTGCGAAACGGGATATGACGACTCCAATTTTGGGTGAAAAGTCGCTATAAAAAATAATAGAGAAATTCATTGTCTATAAGCATTGTTTTAAAGTTGTAGATGTAAACTAAACAATATGTTCTACTCACTGGCGCAAATCCGTGGGGGGGGGGGATGACGGATACATGTCCCCTCCAATCTTGGAACTGAGGGGGACTTCTCCCCAATAATCCGATTTGAAATGTGTTTTTTGGGAGAAATTTGATTATTTTTGTCCGATTGCTACAAAGGAACGTGAGATAAAATAGATGTCCCCCAGATAAGCCTCAAATCTGCAGCCTCCCAACGCTGAAAACAACTCTGATCCTCCACAACATTGTTTTTCAACTTCATAAGTATTTTGGACATCGTCAAAAAAAAGTATGGTAACGGTCTTACCCCCCCCCCTCCCAATGTTGAAGACAGATTTGCGCCGCTGGTTCTACTCACATCTTTGTAAATAGGGCGCAACCAATCCTTTAATTCAGGGATCATTTTTTTGTAAAAGAAAAAGTGCAGAATAATTAAAAGACCCCAAAGGACAAATATAACAAACATCTTCTTCGCCTTTATTCACGCAATCTATAGCTAATCTTGTTGCTATCGGTAATGATATATTACGTGTGTTTCTCAACGGAAACTCTGCGAACTAAAGGACATCAAGTTTGTAGTTGTTCTTCGTTAGAGGGCAAGGGTAACATAACAATGCAGGATTGTGGGGCAGTGAGTATGCTGTATTTCCAAACTCTTCATCAGTTGCGCTGATTAAAACAAACAAACAGAAAAAAAGAACGTAAAAACTGTTTTGAACTAATAATGCTTCTCTACAGATGAACATTTTGTTTGGAGCAGAAAGTCGCTAAATGTGTAAGTAGGTAAATCGTCATTTAAAAATCACCCAAAAAAGTCTCCAATCGGAAAAAAATATTTTTTGTCGCTATCGTAGGGCGACCATACGTCCCGTTTTGACCGGGACAGTCCCGTTTTAGTGGCGTGTCCCGGCCGTCCAGTCAGTAGATGGAAAAAGTAGTATTCGTCCCGTTCTATGTAAATGAAAGAAGTAAATAACAAACCCAGTATCTTTACTCCTTTTAAAAGTATTAATAATTAATAATAACAAAGAGGCAAAAATTGAACTGAAATTCCCTATATTAAACATACTCTATAGTTCGCAGTACTGCTCGAAAGGCAGCAGAGGTTTTAGCAGTTGGTTGTGTGTTGAACAAATTTCAACGTGTCTTTCCTTTTTCATAAGTACCCGTTCTGTAACAAAGAGAGAGAGGAGGAAATCTGATATCAAGGCACTGATAAGAACAAAGGTAGATCTAAAAGTCTAGGGTTGCAAGAACCTGTCCCGTTTTTAACTGAAAATTTTATGGTCAACCTACGCTATCGTTGAGGTCGAATTCCCCTTATTTAGCGACTTTACCCAAAATTGGCAACATTGACCCCCACCGAACAACCAGGGTTGAATTCAGGGGGTAGCCCGGGGGGAATCTCCCCCCCGAAGAAAATTCATCCCCCCCCGGGAGAAACTCCCAAAATTTCAGTCACAAAATGTAGAAATTACTTCACCCAATTATTTGCTTTTCTGTCCGTGTACGTGCAGACGAAATCCGATCTCTCAATATACATATAAATGACGCAGACCCATTCTATATAAATGTTAACATGTAACATCTAAGATAGAATACCAAATAGTGAATAAAACTTGTATTTCTTAACGCTATGACTGAGTTTGGCAGAACATGAAATTGTTAACTGTTGAAGAAAGGTTTGTATTTTAGTAGGTACTATACTCTCGCCCTATATTATATATTAGTAGGTAGCACTAGCACAGGTTGAGATACGAAAGGAAAGATAGGGAAGATCTTTCGATCATTCCATATAATCTCTCATGTCAGCAGACTTCAGTTCTTGAAAATATACAGTTCCTACATTATTTGAAATAGGGCGCCTAAATCCCATTTCTCGCATCGGAAGTAACAGACGTAAATGTGTTTTACGATTGTTAAAGTAAACACATCTTTCTTTAATTAAAAATAATTCAGTTAAAGGGTGAGATTCAGTGGGCGTCATTTAGAGGGATCAGGGAGGAACAGTTATCCCTCCTTGATTAGAGACTTATATAGAATTTATCAATATGATAATAGTATATAAGTGAAAGATTGCTATTGAAGGTGGCCAAGATCCTGCTCAGTGCCGTTCCATGGGGGAGGGGCAAGCGGGGCGACGGCCCCGGGCGCCGAAGTAAGGGGTGAAAAATTCGGGAGGGAAAAAGAAAAAAGAAGGAAAGAAAAACAGAGGAATGAAATACATGTGGACATATATAAAATGAAAGGAAAAAAGTAATGAAAAGTGCTCAAAATCAAGGAAAAGCAGGGTTTACTTTTTAAAATTTTCCCACCTTTGGCGGCTGGTCTGTCGACCTCACTCATATATACGGGGATGCCGTCGTATACTCTCGCGCCAAGCGCTGATTTTCCACGACACGGCACTAATCCTACTGAAGATTTCGTCAACTAAACTATTGATGTATATGCAGTGAAGAAACCAAGGCTAATATGTTTGATTTAGAATCAGAAGTGTGAGAAAGAATGATAACTTTTTATCAACATGCACGGCAGTGCATGGCAGCCAAGTTCCGCGAAGAAAATGAAAATTGGCCTGCACTGCCGTAAGCATATTATACACGAACAAGAGTTTTGGGTAAAAACTTCGATTTCGAGGCTTTGTAAAAACGATTCTGTTAAGGGTAGAAACATGAATTTTAGAATGTAAGGAGATGTCCCACAGATATACTCATATGCCAAATCTCACATTCCTATCTTCAACCATATTTGAGTACTGGACCCCCAAAATATGCAGTTTTCAGGCTCACTGACTCACTGACTCACTCATCAAATTGATTAGGTACTTCCCAATGAGATAGAAACGTGAAACTTTGCATAAAGATACCCTATAACAATTGGAGTATGGAAAAAGTCCAAAATATGAGGAATGTGCTATGGGAAATTTTTTATGGGCAAAAAACTGTCCTTAGCAAGGAAAAAAATCGTTTCACTCACTCACTCATCAAATTGATAAGGTACTTCCCAATGAGATAGAAACTTGAAACTTTGCATAAAGGCACCCTACAATAACACGAGTATGGAAAAAGTCCGAAATCTAAGGAATGTGCTATGGGAAATTTTTTATGGGCAAAAAACTGTCCTTAGCCAGGAAAAAAATCGTTTCACTCACTCACTCATCAAATTGATTAGGTACTTCCCAATGAGATGGAAACCTGAAACTTTACATAAAGGTACTCAATAACGACCTGAGTACGGAAAAATTCCGAAATCTGAGGAATGTGCCACGGGAAATCTTTTATGGGCTAAAAACTGTCCTTAGCCAGGAAAAAAATCGTTTTACTCACTCACTCATCAAATTGATTAGGTACTTCCCAATGAGATGGAAACCTGAAACTTTACATAAAGGTACCCTATAATAACCTGAGTATGGAAAAAGTCTAAAATCTGAGGAATGTGCTATGGGAAATCTTTTATGGGCTAAAAACTGTCGTTAGCCAGGAAAAAAATCGTTTCACTCACTCACTCATCAAATTGATTAGGTACTTCCCAATGAGATAGAAACTTGAAACTTTGCATAAAGGTACCTTACAATAACATGAGTATGGAAAAAGTCCGAAATCTGAGGAATGTGCTATGGGAAATTTTTATGGGCAAAAAACTGTCCTTAGCCAGGAAAAAAATCGTTTTATTCACTCACTCATCAAATTGATTAGGTACTTCCTAATGAGATGGAAACGTGAAACTCTGCATAAAGGTACCCTATAACAACCTGAGTATGGAAAAAGTCCGAAGTCTGAGGAATGTACTATGGGAATTTTTTTATGGGCAAAAAACTGTCCTTAGCCAGGAAAAAAATTGTTTCACTCACTCACTCATCAAATTGATAAGGTACTTCCCAATGAGATAGAAACTTGAAACTTTGCATAAAGGCACCCTACAATAACATGAGTATGGAAAAAGTCCGAAATCTGAGGAATGTGCTATGGGAAATGTTTTATGGGCAAAAAACTGTCTTTAGCCAGGAAAAAAATCGTTTCACTCACTCATCAAATTGATTAGGTACTTCCCAATGAGATAGAAACGTGAAACTTTGCATAAAGGTACCCTATAACGATATGAGTATGGAAAAAGTCCGAAATCTGAGGAATGTACTGCGGGAAATTTTTTATGGGCAAAAAACTGTCCTTAGCCAGAAAAAAATCGTTTCACTCACTCACTCATCAAATTGATTAGGTACTTTGTAATGAGACAGAGACGTGAAACTCTGCATAAAGGTACCCTATAACAACCTGAGTATGGAAAAAGTCCGAGGTCTGAGGAATGTACTATGGGATTTTTTATGGGCAAAAAACTGTCCTTAGCCAGGAAAAAAAATCGTTTTACTCACTCACACATCAAATTAATTAGGTACTTCCCAATGAGATGGAAACATGAAACTTTACATAAAAGTACCCTATCACGACCTGAGTATGGAAAAAGTCCGAAGTCTGAGGAATGTCCTATGGGAATTTTTTTATGGGCAAAAAACTGTCCTTAGCCAGGAAAAAAATTGTTTCACTCACTCACTCATCACATTGATTAGGTACTTCCCAATGAGATAGAAACGTGAAACTTTGCATAAAGGTACCCTATAACAATTGGAGTATGGAAAAAGTCTAAAATATGAGGAATGTGCTTTGGGAATTTTTTATGGGCAAAAATCTGTCCTTAGCCAGAAAAAAATCGTTTCACTCACTCACTCATCAAATTGATTAGATACTTTGTAATGAGACAGAGATTGAAACTCTGCATAAAGGTACCCTATCACGACCTGAGTTTGGAAAAAGTCCGAAGTCTGAGGAATGTACTATGGGAATTTTTTTATGGGCAAAAAACTGTCCTTAGCCAGGAAAAAAAATCGTTTTACTCACTCACACATCAAATTGATTAGGCACTTCCCAATGAGATAGAAACTTGAAACTTTGCATAAAGGCACCCTACAATAACATGAGTATGGAAAAAGTCCGAAATCTGAGGAATGTGCTATGGGAAATTTTTTATGGGCAAAAAACTGTCCTTAGCCAGGAAAAAAATCGTTTCACTCACTCACTCATCAAATTGATTAGGTACTTCCCAATGAGATAGAAACGTGAAACTTTGCATAAAGATACCCTATAACAATTGGAGTATGTAAAAAGTCCAAAATATGAGGAATGTGCTAGGGGAAATTTTTTATGGGCAAAAAACTGTCCTTAGCAAGGAAAAAAATCGTTTCACTCACTCACTCATCAAATTGATAAGGTACTTCGCAATGAGATAGAAACTTGAAACTTTGCATAAAGGCACCCTACAATAACATGAGTATGGAAAAAGTCCGAAATCTGAGGAATGTGCTATGGGAAATTTTTTATGGGCAAAAAACTATCCTTAGCCAGGAAAAAAATCGTTTCACTCACTCACTCATCAAATTGATTAGGTACTTCCCAATGAGATGGAAACCTGAAACTTTACATAAATGTACTCAATAACGACCTGAGTAAGAAAAAATTCCGAAATCTGAGGAATGTGCCATGGGAAATCTTTTATGGGCTAAAAACTGTCCTTAGCCAGGAAAAAAATCGTTTTACTCACTCACTCATCAAATTGATTAGGTACTTCCCAATGAGATGGAAACCTGAAACTTTACATAAAGGTACCCTATAACAACCTGAGTATGGAAAAAGTCTAAAATCTGAGGAATGTGCTATGGGAAATCTTTTATGGGCTAAAAACTGTCGTTAGCCAGGAAAAAAATCGTTTCACTCACTCACTCATCAAATTGATTAGGTACTTCCCAATGAGATAGAAACTTGAAACTTTGCATAAAGGTACCTTACAATAACATGAGTATGGAAAAAGTCCGAAATCTGAGGAATGTGCTATGGGAAATTTTTATGGGCAAAAAACTGTCCTTAGCCAGGAAAAAAATCGTTTTATTCACTCACTCATCAAATTGATTAGGTACTTCCTAATGAGATGGAAACGTGAAACTCTGCATAAAGGTACCCTATAACAACCTGAGTATGGAAAAAGTCCGAAGTCTGAGGAATGTACTATGGGAATTTTTTTATGGGCAAAAAACTGTCCTTAGCCAGGAAAAAAATTGTTTCACTCACTCACTCATCAAATTGATAAGGTACTTCCCAATGAGATAGAAACTTGAAACTTTGCATAAAGGCACCCTACAATAACATGAGTATGGAAAAAGTCCGAAATCTGAGGAATGTGCTATGGGAAATGTTTTATGGGCAAAAAACTGTCTTTAGCCAGGAAAAAAATCGTTTCACTCACTCATCAAATTGATTAGGTACTTCCCAATGAGATAGAAACGTGAAACTTTGCATAAAGGTACCCTATAACGATATGAGTATGGAAAAAGTCCGAAATCTGAGGAATGTACTGCGGGAAATTTTTTATGGGCAAAAAACTGTCCTTAGCCAGAAAAAAATCGTTTCACTCACTCACTCATCAAATAGATTAGGTACTTTGTAATGAGACAGAGACGTGAAACTCTGCATAAAGGTACCCTATAACAACCTGAGTATGGAAAAAGTCCGAGGTCTGAGGAATGTACTATGGGATTTTTTATGGGCAAAAAACTGTCCTTAGCCAGGAAAAAAAATCGTTTTACTCACTCACACATCAAATTAATTAGGTACTTCCCAATGAGATGGAAACATGAAACTTTACATAAAAGTACCCTATCACGACCTGAGTATGGAAAAAGTCCGAAGTCTGAGGAATGTCCTATGGGAATTTTTTTATGGGCAAAAAACTGTCCTTAGCCAGGAAAAAAATTGTTTCACTCACTCACTCATCACATTGATTAGGTACTTCCCAATGAGATAGAAACGTGAAACTTTGCATAAAGGTACCCTATAACAATTGGAGTATGGAAAAAGTCTAAAATATGAGGAATGTGCTTTGGGAATTTTTTATGGGCAAAAATCTGTCCTTAGCCAGAAAAAAATCGTTTCACTCACTCACTCATCAAATTGATTAGATACTTTGTAATGAGACAGAGATTGAAACTCTGCATAAAGGTACCCTATCACGACCTGAGTTTGGAAAAAGTCCGAAGTCTGAGGAATGTACTATGGGAATTTTTTTATGGGCAAAAAACTGTCCTTAGCCAGGAAAAAAAATCGTTTTACTCACTCACACATCAAATTGATTAGGCACTTCCCAATGAGATAGAAACTTGAAACTTTGCATAAAGGCACCCTACAATAACATGAGTATGGAAAAAGTCCGAAATCTGAGGAATGTGCTATGGGAAATTTTTTATGGGCAAAAAACTGTCCTTAGCCAGGAAAAAAATCGTTTCACTCACTCACTCATCAAATTGATTAGGTACTTCCCAATGAGATAGAAACGTGAAACTTTGCATAAAGATACCCTATAACAATTGGAGTATGTAAAAAGTCCAAAATATGAGGAATGTGCTAGGGGAAATTTTTTATGGGCAAAAAACTGTCCTTAGCAAGGAAAAAAATCGTTTCACTCACTCACTCATCAAATTGATAAGGTACTTCGCAATGAGATAGAAACTTGAAACTTTGCATAAAGGCACCCTACAATAACATGAGTATGGAAAAAGTCCGAAATCTGAGGAATGTGCTATGGGAAATTTTTTATGGGCAAAAAACTATCCTTAGCCAGGAAAAAAATCGTTTCACTCACTCACTCATCAAATTGATTAGGTACTTCCCAATGAGATGGAAACCTGAAACTTTACATAAATGTACTCAATAACGACCTGAGTAAGAAAAAATTCCGAAATCTGAGGAATGTGCCATGGGAAATCTTTTATGGGCTAAAAACTGTCCTTAGCCAGGAAAAAAATCGTTTTACTCACTCACTCATCAAATTGATTAGGTACTTCCCAATGAGATGGAAACCTGAAACTTTACATAAAGGTACCCTATAACAACCTGAGTATGGAAAAAGTCTAAAATCTGAGGAATGTGCTATGGGAAATCTTTTATGGGCTAAAAACTGTCGTTAGCCAGGAAAAAAATCGTTTCACTCACTCACTCATCAAATTGATTAGGTACTTCCCAATGAGATAGAAACTTGAAACTTTGCATAAAGGCACCCTACAATAACATGAGTATGGAAAAAGTCCGAAATCTGAGGAATGTGCTATGGGAAATGTTTTATGGGCAAAAAACTGTCTTTAGCCAGGAAAAAAATCGTTTCACTCACTCATCAAATTGATTAGGTACTTCCCAATGAGATAGAAACGTGAAACTTTGCATAAAGGTACCCTATAACGATATGAGTATGGAAAAAGTCCGAAATCTGAGGAATGTACTGCGGGAAATTTTTTATGGGCAAAAAACTGCCCTTAGCCAGAAAAAAAAATCGTTTCACTCACTCACTCATCAAATTGATTAGGTACTTTGTAATGAGACAGAGACGTGAAACTCTGCACAAAGATATCTTATAATGACTTGAGGATGGAAAAAAATTTGAAATTTGAGAAATGTTCTACGGGAAAGTTTTTATGGGAAAAATACTGTCTTTAGCCAAGCAAGAAATCGTTTCACTCACTCACTTATTAAGATAATTAGGTACTTCCCAATGGGATAGAGACGTGGAACTCTGCATAAAGGTACATTATAATGACTTGAATACGAAAAAAGTCCGAAATGTGAGGAATGTGCTATGGGAATTTTTTTATGGGCAAAAAACTGTCCTTAGCCAGGAAAAAAAAATTCTTTCACTCACTCACTCATCAAATTGATTAGGTACTTCCCAATGAGATAGAAACTTGAAACTTTGCATAAAGGTACCCTATAACAATTGGAGTATGGAAAAAGTCCAAAATATGAGGAATGTGCTTTGGGAAATTTTTATGGGCAAAAAACTGTCCTTAGCCAGGAAAAAAATCGTTTCACTCACTCACTCATCAAATTGATTAGGTACTTCCTAATGAGATAGAAACGTGAAACTTTGCATAAAGGTACCCTATAACAATTGGCGTATGGAAAAAGTCCGAAATCTGAGGAATGTACTGTGGGAAATTTTTTATGGGCAAAAAACTGTCCTTAGCCAGAAAAAAATCGTTTCACTCACTCACTCATCAAATTGATTAGATACTTTGTAATGAGACAGAGATTGAAACTCTGCATAAAGGTACCCTATCACGACCTGAGTTTGGAAAAAGTCCGAAGTCTGAGGAATGTACTATGGGAATTTTTTTATGGGCAAAAAACTGTCCTTAGCCAGGAAAAAAATCGTTTCACTCACTCACTCATCAAATTGATTAGGTACTTCCCAATGAGATAGAAACGTGAAACTTCGCATAAAGATACCCCATAACAATTGGAGTATGGAAAAAGTCCAAAATATGAGGAATGTGATATGGGAAATTTTTTATGGGCAAAAAACTGTCCTTAGCCAGGAAAAAAAATCGTTTCACTCACTCACTCATCAAATTGATTAGGCACTTCCCAATGAGATAGAAACTTGAAACTTTGCATAAAGGCACCCTGTATTAACTTAAGTATGAAAAAAGTCCGAAATCTGAGGAATGTGCTATGGGAAATTTTTTATAGGCAAAAAACTGTCCTTAGCCAAGCAAGTAATCGATTCGCTCACTCACTCAACAAATTGATTAGATACTTCCCAATGAGATAGAAACCTAAAACTTTGCATAAAGGTACCCTATAACGACTTGAGTATGGAAAAAGTTCGAAATCTGAGGAACGTACTGTGGGAAATTTTTTATGGGCAAAAAACTGCCCTTAGCCAGAAAAAAAATCGTTTCACTCACTCACTCATCAAATTGATTAGGTACTTTGTAATGAGACAGAGACGTAAACTCTGCACAAAGATATCTTATAATGACTTGAGGATGGAAAAAAATTTGAAATTTGAGAAATGTTCTACGGGAAAGTTTTTATGGGAAAAATACTGTCTTTAGCCAAGCAAGAAATCGTTTCACTCACTCACTTATTAAGATAATTAGGTACTTCCCAATGGGATAGAGACGTGAAACTCTGCATAAAGGTACATTATAATGACTTGAATACGAAAAAAGTCCGAAATGTGAGGAATGTGCTATGGGAGCTATTTTTAGGCGAAAAACTGTCCTTAGCCAGAAAGAAATCGTTTCATTCTCTCCCTCATCAAATTGATTAGGTACTTCCTAATGAGATAGAAACGTGAAATTCTTCATAAAGATACCGTATAATGACTTGAGTATGGAAAAAGTCCGAAATTTGAGGAATGTTCTACGGGAAAGTTTTTATAGGCAAAAAACTGTCCTTAGCCAAGCAAGTAATCGATTCACTCACTCACTCATCAAAATGATTAGGTACTTCCCAATGAGATAGAAACGTGAAACTGCATAAAGGTATCTTATAATGACCTGAGTATGGAAAAAGTCCGAAATGTGACGAATGTGCTATTGGAAATTTTTTATAGACGAAAAATTGTCCGTAGCCATTAGGTCTTCCCAATGAGATGAAGATGTGAATGTCTACACGAAGGTAGCTTATAATAGCTTGAATATGAAAAATATCCGAAATTTAAGGAATGTGCTATGGAATTTTCTATGGGCAAAAAATTGTCCTTACTCAAACAGAGATCGGTTCATTTACTCACTCATCATTGATTAGGTGCTTCCAAATGAGATAGAGAATTGAAACTCTGCATAATGGTACCTACCTTATGTAATAACCTGTGTAAGTAAAGGTTCCAAATTTAAGGAATGTACTATGGGGACTTCTTATGGGCGAAAAACTGTCCATAGCCATTATTTACTTCTTAAGAAGATAAAGATGCGAAACTCTCCATAAAGGTACACTATAACGGCTTGAAAATGAAATTTGAGGAATTTGCTACGGAAATTTTTTCATTAGCAAAAAAACTGTCGTTACAATCAGAAATCGGGAACGATTTCGTTATTGAGCACATCATCTGCATAGTGATAATGTTGTCAATCGTCTGAGTGTCGAGTTGGTGTCCTTCTCGCTGGTCTATTGGCTATCACGTGCGCCTTTGGTGTATGGGGTCCTGGGTTCGATTCCCGGTGGATGAGCCTTTGGAATCTTAACTCTCCTCGATGTTTCTGTGTTCGTGTCCTTGTCGTTCTAGATTAATAGAAAAATGAGCTGTCACTGAGAAAAATCCGTTATCCGGATAGCGGTATAGTGTACAAATATGCGGGATCCTTATGTTTACTACAGAAATCAATACTTAACATACGTTATCCATATGCTACATACGTACTGCCCTCTTTCCCGCTTAGATGTTACACAATGTCGTTGCAGGATGTCTGACATCTAACAGTCTTCCGTACATTACGTACGTCAGCTATAAGTTACATACGACCATCTGTATGTGAGATCCTGACCGCCTACATAAAGTATTTTCGTTCGTGTAGAAAGTACGTTTATTCGGAACACTTATACGGAAAGTACGTTCAAATATACTTTTTCAGTTATACGTTTAGTGTACGTTAAGTCCAACAGCTACAGGATTTACACATGTAACAAACGTTTTTACGTATGCCACATACAGTTTTTCTGAGTGTGTGAGTAAAATAAGTGAGAGCTAGTAATAAGTAGTTAAGCAAGTTAATGAGGCACGTTCTGTGAATCAATTAACTTTTAAAACCGTGGACTAAGACACGTACATACTGATGTAAATTTCGTGGTTGGAAACCCAGACAAGGAGAGCCAATATTTTGTCTTTTTTCGGTGAATATTTTTCCTTCATTGCAGTCATTGGTATTAAATAGATATTGAAATTAATTTGATAAGTAAGATAATGTTGAGGTGAGAATGTTTAAAATTAATGTAGTTTTCGAAGAAATGAGAAATCCAATTGTTCGATTTTATGTGAGACTAGCAACAAAATGTAACCGATTTCGTAAATATACTAGTGCCAGAGTTATATTATAGTTACCACAGTCGTTATGTAAAAATGTTCTTGATACTTCGTGTCTCCATCTGTGAAAAGTGTGAGAATCTCTTACGTATAAGCCTTTTCATCAACAGTGAATTTCGTGCCTTTGCTCTTCATATTTCCTGAATTTGCCCTTCGGGGGTTCTCGCTTTTGCTCGTCCTACTTCTTCACACCTCTTAAGCTTACAATTCTCGAATTTCAAGTTTCTTTTCCTATTTCAACTATCTAAAAGATAAGATTTTGTATTCCAGGAAAACGCCTATTTAAATAATATGGTGATTTCTTCATCTCCCTTTAGACTTCTTAAAAATTAAAAATATTCAATTTTAGCAATTTTCCTGTTGGTTAGTCCTGGGAGGCTACAATCGTGCCAAATTTTTATCATTCTAACCCTGCCTGAAGTACCTAAATATTTTGGGGTGTAGAAGACGTCCAATATAAATAACATGGAAAAGTTTTTCTGTTCCCCATAAAACCACTCTAAATTTATATATTTTCATTTTTACTGACTTCCTTAGGTAACACTAACGAAAACGTTGAAGTATACCGAATTTCACGTTTGTATTCTAATTTCAAGTACCTAAAATATGAGATTATAAGTCCAAGAAAAGGCCTATTTAAATAGCATGGGGAATTTCTTCATCTCCCCTTTAGACTCCCTAAAAATTAAAAATATTCACTTTTGGCAATTTTTCTGTGGGTTAGTTCCGAAAAACTACAATCACGTCAAATTTAATCATTGTAGCTCTACAGGAAGTGCCGTATAATTTTGGGGTGTAGAAGGTGTCCCATATAAATACGTACCATGGGAAAGATTTTTCAGTTCCCCATAAAACCACTCTAAAGTTGGAATTGTTTATTTTTACTGATTTATTTAGGTAATACTAATGAAAACGTACAAGCATACCGAATTTCAATTTTTTTATTCCAATTCCAAGTTCCTAAAACATGAGATTATATATATATATATATATATAAAGACCTATTTAAATAACATGGGAAAATTCTTCATCCCCCTTCATCATTTCAACTTTCCACGTCAACCGGAAGCATCCCTTTAATTTATGTCAGTTCATGTAGTTCTATATACAGTTAGAATATGTTGGTGGCAAATATTATTAAGTGTACAAGCTATTTGAAAGGTGTATATCATTGGAAGGAAAACCCGCGGCAGTATGAAACTGCGCAACATGCGCGTCATGTAATGAACTCCGTAATTTCGCAATGTGAAAAGGTAGAGAACAACTAGGTACAACTAGGTATATTGAAACACCAGCTATGTCTAGTGATGTAGCAGCGAGGATTCAGGATCAAGGGTTTTGGGCCCTGTTGATACTCTTCGTATTTAGGTAATGAAAAATGAGATGTTAGCGATCGTGATTTTGTACTTCGTGTAAATGAATTGGAATCTCGTTTGGACATAACGCTCTAACAGATATTTAATAGAATAACTCCTCCCCGCTGTTCTAGTGGCTAGCATGTGCGCTTTTCTTGTACAGGTCTTGGGTTCGATTCCCGGTGGGAGAGCCCTTGGAAACTAATGTTGTATGTGACACACTATGACTCCTTTAAAAATGTACAATTTTAAATTTAAATGCAGCAATATGCCACAATTGAGAATTCCAATATACGATATTGACATGGTGGACTACAAAAAGAAGTGAAATATGAACAAAAACACCAGAGGTGCAAAAAGTGCAGCCAAGTTCGTCAGCCTCAAAAAGTGTTGAGATGAGGATGGATGAGCCAAGTTCCTTGGCCACTGCATCCGAAAGGAACACTGGAACTTGGCGCGAGGTGTCAAGGAAAATGATGTTAAAGAACCTTAGGGATAGTGGTGGTGGGTTTGGGACCACCATCAATCTTAGGAATAACAACTTTGCTAATGCGCTAAGGCACATATACAGTATACTGCAGTAAGATTGGTGGTTCGAAACCCAGACAAGGAAAACTTATATTCCTCGACGAAGTGTCAAAGTAAATGATGTTAACGAGCCTTAGGGATGGTGTTTGTAAGCGTGGTGGATTTGGGGGTCACTACTAGCCTTAGGGCTGAAATGTCCCGGCCGTGAAACTAGGAACAGACATCTTAATGTATTCGAATATGTTAGACACTTCGCGCCAAGTTCCAGTGTTCCTTTCGGATGCAGTGGCCAAGGAACTTGGCTCATCCATCCTCATCTCAACACTTTTTGAGGCTGACGAACTTGGCTGCACTTTTTGCACCTCTGGTGTTTTTGTTCATATTAAGATATTCCTAAGTATGTTTGTTTTAGGAGAAAAAATATTTCAGTTAATTTAAATCTTTTTAAAAATTTTTACATTAGTAACAAACAGTAATTACTGAATATAGGAAATAATAAAAATAGTTACTGTAAATAGCAGTTAAAGTTTAGTCTAAACTATTTTTGCCAGTCTTTATTTAATGTTTTAGATGAAATCAAACGATTGTTTTCTTAAAATTATAATCTCATTGAATATTTATCAGCAATTAGTATCAATATTAGGTAAGATGTGTATGTGAATGGAATTGTTAAATATGCTGCTTTCTTGAAAAAAATACAGAAAAATAACCCTCCCCCGAGCAGTTGACATTCCCCCCCGGGTGTAAATGTCTGAATTCAACACTGCGAACAACACCCCGTTATCTTTAGCCTAGCCAGCATAATAGTGGGACGTAAAACTTAAAGATTTCATTTCGAACAACACTCCCAGAAACCTATTGTTATACCATTCCCAAAACACCCTTTTGTACAGTTCTCCCTATTCGAAAAAAAAATTGTAAATAGCAGTGTTCATATATAAATATGGAACTCAATTTCCCTGAATTTTCCAGGTTTTCCAGGTATTAATTTTTCAATTTCCAGGTCTAGTGGAAGAAACTAATAGTACGAGAACACATAAATTTTAAGAATACTATATTTATATATTTGAGAATGGCCACCCTTCTCCCCAATGAACGATTGCAATTAAATATTGAGTCACAAGAAAATAAATAATTAAAATAAATAAAATTTAAGTTGAAAAATATGAAGTTGAGAAACCTACTAAGGGAATTATATAATACTTTTGTTCCATACTTGAATACATTCAAAATATACAAAAATATTGGCTTGGGGAAGAAAAAAGGGCCCGCGAGATTTTAACTGATTCTTATAGTACTCGACAACAGAAATAAATTACTGAAAGAATTTTCAAAATCGGCGCAGGTAAACATGCAGAAAATCGCATTTTCATGTACCGGTTCAAAATGGGGAAGAAAAGACGACCGCGAGATTTTAATTGATTCTTGTAGTACTCGTCGAGAGAAATCGATTAGTGAAGGAATTTTCAAAATCGGCGCAGGCAAACATAGAGAAAATCTCATTTTCATTTTCCGGTTCAAAGTGGGGAAGAAAAAAGGGCCGCAAGATTTTAACTGATTCTTGTAATACTCGACGAGAGAAATCGATTAGTGAAGGAATTTTCAAAATCGGCGCAGGCAAACATGGAGAAAATGGCATTTTCATGTACCCGTTCAAAATGGGGAAGAAAAAAGGGCCCGCGAGATTTTAACTGTTTTTTGTAGTACTCGACGAGAGAAATCGATTAGTGAAGGAATTTTCAAAATCGGCGCAGGCAAACATGGAGAAAATGGCATTTTCATGTACCGGTTCAAAATGGGGAAGGAAAAAGGTTCCGCGAGTTTGAACCGCTACGATGTATGTTCACGAATGTCCCCGTCTTCTCAAATTTAGTTAATTACTGTGACACTGAAACATGTGACACAGAGTCACATTGTGGATGACTGCAATCGGCAACCACTGCACATATACTCCTCCCGCCCCACAGTTTGATTATTTCGATCCATTCCTCACGTGCTAACGGCATGGTTCAACATCTGCAAGAAAGAGGTAAATGTAACGTTCAATTGGCAATAGCTTTTCACCAAATTAAGCTGCATGAAATCTGATTGCATATTTGACATACTGAGAAAATTCTAGTCCGTGGCCATATGTATCACATATCCCATCAATTCATAAAAATTTTGAACACAAAATTACGGTCGTCCGTGTGACGTACTCCCAAAAGGCCTAATGTGTATCACCCACCTCACATTCAATGAAACCACATCCGTGTAGAATTTAGAAAGGAACTTCTTATGATGTATACAGGATGTCTCAAACGTTCCCTGACATAGGATAACTCTGTTATTATCAGAGTTACAACAAAATGTAAGAGGAAAAACATCTCGAAATATGACGTTTTCAATCTAAAGTGAACACTTTTTAAAAAAAATCGGACGAGATGTTTGTGCTGTATACTCTTTATGCACCCAATTTTAAATGAAAATGCAACGTTGTCATTTACCTGGACCCACAACATAAGTGAATGAAGTTACTGTTTGAAACGGGGGCTGGCCATCGACATGTTAGCGTAAAAGACAGTAACTTCACTCACTTACGTTGTGGGTCCAGGTAAATGGCAATGTTGCATTTTCATTTCACATTGGACGCATAGCGAGTGTACAGCGCAAACGGGTCATCCGATTTTAAAAATTCCTTCACTTTAGAATGAAAACATTATATTTGGAGACGCTTTCCAAAGTAGTATAATTTAGTTTGTTTAAATTTACAATTTAATACAAGTAGATTCGGATTTATATGCGTAGGATTTTGTATGCATCTAACTAATGAATTCTTTATTTTCATGCTTAACTTAGTGACTTGGCTTTGGACTGCAACTGATTATTGTAACCCATTATTGCTTGAGAAGAAACAAGATATCCGAATCTTCATTTGGAGAAATCAAACGTCTATTGGAAAGCTGGGGATTACAATCATTAATTTCTACATTTCAAGGTGCGTAAATTATATATTCTGTGTTTGTTGTTAAATTACTATTACTATTATTGGGTTTAGAATCAATCAAGCACTTCATGATATTTTATGGGGATCAAGATGGGTGCCGGATAGATAAGTATTTGAGCGT
Organism: Thermobia domestica; assembly: GCF_964235325.1. Classification (NCBI taxonomy): domain Eukaryota; kingdom Metazoa; phylum Arthropoda; class Insecta; order Zygentoma; family Lepismatidae; genus Thermobia; species Thermobia domestica. The sequence continues at coordinate 258,658,750 of NC_137455.1, forward strand.
CAGGCTCTTATTTCTTTTCAATTTAATATTTAATCAATGATTATTTTTCTCCCTCATTATTCCACCAAATCGTATTCCAAGATCATATATCCATTTTTGATCGATATATCCATATTTTTGATCTCTTTCATATTTCTATATTTTCGATTTTTGATATTGTTTATATTTCGATATTGCTGTATTTTTCGATATTTCGAACAAGTTTCGATAGTTTGTCAATATCGATTATCTATATCTAAATTCGGATATCCCAAAGCCTTATCGAACCCCCTCCGAAATGAAGTTTTTGGCTATGGACCTGATTAGGGATGCGCACGAGACAAGACGAGACAGAATTTTTGTTACGAAATTCGAGACGAGATAGAGCTCTTCCAATAGAAACGGATCCAGTTTTCGAGACGAGACATAACTTTCGCGGCACCTTTTCGAGAGGAGACAATCTCAAATCTTTTCTCTTGCGCATCCCTACACTTGATCATGAGGTATCAAAAAAAAAAAAAAAAAAAAAAAAGTTAATGAGAAATACCGGTAACATGTAAATACAATATAGGTAGCTAAAACATTTTTGTTTTCATTCTTCAGTAATGCATTATTATTAATCTCAGGGGGGCGCGGTGGCTCAGTGGTAGAGTGTTAACCTCCGGTGTTTGGGGTCCCTGGTTCGATCCCAACTCGCGCCGTGTGGACTTTGTAGTGGACAAACACCGTGCTCGTGGGTTTTCTCGGGGTTCTCCCGTTTCCTCCCACTTTCTTCATTCCACCATTTCACTCATTTCTCATTATCTCCGTCTCCTGTAGCCTAACCGGCATAATCGTGGGACGTTAAACTTAAAGATTTCATTTTTTATTAATCTCTGTATTTTATAGTGTATTCTCAAGCTTAAGGTGATGTATAATTAAATTTTGAATTCAGTTAACTTATTTTGTTTCTCAGATTGTTTTTAAAATGTATGTACAAACGTTTATTTTCATTCTTGAGAGTTTAAAGTGACGTATAGTTATTAAACATAGTATTTAATATTGTACTCTTAACGTGGAAGTGATATACAGTTAACTTTTGAATTCAGTTAACATTTTTCTCTCTGAAATTGCTTTAAAAAGTATGTAAAAACGTTTTTATTTTATTTCTTGAGTGCTAAAAGTGATGCAAAGTTATTAAGCTTACTACTTTATATTGTATTCTTAACCCTAAACTGATACACAGTGCGTTTTTGAATAAATTATGTCAAGTTATTTGAGTGACGAACACTGGTAGAAAATCCTGACTACTACTGGAACATTTTGATTTTAAGGTGACGACTACTGGTGCAAGGATTTTAAAATATTGTTTTTCCTCCAACGGCTACTCCTTTTTTAATTCTAACTACATGGTCATTATAGGAAGTCTTTCCAACTATGGTACAGCTCCGACAGATTCACGATGCTCAGAGAAGAGACAAAATAGTATGTTTTCAACCTTAAAGTGAGAACCACTGGCGTTTTTACCCTGCTATGCAAAAGTAAGTGAGTACTCCAATGGAGTTCCAATGCGGTACTTAATTTCTGCGTTTTAGATATATGGAAATACATGTCTCTAAAATGTAAAGAACTGATTTTTTTTTTTTTTTTTTACTGAAAACTGCAACTCGGTAAGCCTTATGGATACCGAGGTATGGGAAAATAAACTATAGGTATGTGGGGCTTGCATACTTGACGCTACAATTCGGAAATTGAATTAAAATATGACTAACGGCTATCAAGATGTTGTCAAATAAAGGGAGGACCAACACAGTTAAGGGGTTTTCGTGTTAGATGCTAAAATTTCCGAAATCGGTCATGGAAAGTTAATAAACACCAGTAGCAATTTCATCTTAAAGTAATTAGATATCTTCATGGGGTGTTAGAACATCATGGAGTCTACCAAAATTAAATTTTAAAAGCTTTTGAAAATATAATCTGACATTTGTAAACAGTATTTGAAATATGTATTTACCCAAAACTTCCAGCTAGTACATCTAACATCTGGAGAAACACTGTGAAATAAAAGCTTGAAATTTCGGAAACAATTATTGGTCGCAACAAAATTAAATAAGATGGTACTTCTATGGGTTAAATCAGTACCTCAGTACAATTTCGATCGAAAGATTAGTTCAGTCCTAGGTTTTCTTCAGGCAATTCCAAGGGTTCATCGAGCTGTGCAAAAGAATGAAAATTCGCTGTCAATATCTAAGATAGTAAATAAGATATAAGGAATTATATATTTTATGACGTGAAAATAGAGATCTTTATGGATTTGTACTTTTGGGTCTTTCCTAAAAGAAAAAAATTCAGAAAACTACTGTATATACCTTAATAGACAATTCAGTGGGCGGGGACACAGTAGCTTAGTGGTAGGGTATTTATCTTTTTTTTTTTTTTTTTGCAGAAACTATTGGAGTATTCACTTAACCCATAGAAATACGATCATACTTAACTCCCTATTTAATTTTAAAATTAAATAAAAGGAAATATTTCAGTGTAGCGACCCACGATTATGCATTTTAGTCTCAGGGAGATTATGATTAAAGCAAGTGAATGTTGTTGACAGAATTGATGGAATGCAAAGGTGGGAGGAGAGTACCCCGAGAAAACCCACGAATACGATGTCCACTACAAACTGACTTGGCCGTGGATCGAACCAAGAACCCAATACACCAGAGGTAAGCACTCTACCACTAAGCCACTGTGCCCCCGCCCATTTAATTGTCTATTAAGGTATATACGGTTGTTTTCTGAAATTTCTTCTTCTTACAGCAAATACTCAAAAGTACAAATCCATGTGGGTCTCTATTTTTACGACGTCATAAAATACATAATTCCTTATATCTCGCTTGCTATATTAGATATTGACAAAAAATGTTCACTTTATTTCAGAGCCCGATGAACGCTTGGAATTGTCCAAAGAAAATTTAGAGCTGAATTAATCTTTCGATCGAAATTGTACTGACGAGTCTGAGGTTCTCACTTAACCCATATAAGTACCATCTTATTTAACTTTTGTTAGGATCAATAATTGTTTTCTGAAATTTCAAGATCTAATACGCTTTTATTGTATGGTGTCTCTCTAGCTGCTAGATGTACTAGCTGGAACTTTTAGGTAAATACATATTTCTAATACTCTTTACAAATGTCAAAATATATTTTACAAAACTTTTAAAATTTAATCTTGGTAGACCCCATGATGTTCTTAAACTCCATGGAAATACCTAATTATTTTAAGATGAAATTGCTACTGATGCTTATTAACTTTACATGACCGATTTCGGAAATTTTACCACCTAACACGAAAACCCCATAACTATATGGATCCTCCCTTTATTTGACAATATCTTGATAGTCATATTTTAATTAATTTTCTAAATTGTACTGTCTAATATGCAAGCTCCACGTACCTATGGTGTCGCTTTTTATTTCACCATATTTCGGTAACTGTTAGGCGTACCGACTTGCGGTTTCGGTAAACACACACCTCTAACGTTCTTTAAAACGTTATTAAGACATATTTTAGAATATTTAGAAATGAGAGTTCTGGGAATATCATGGTACCCGAAAACCCCCATCAGGGCGTGTGTGTAGTGTATTTAATTGAAACTACTTTTGAGGTTGTTGTAAGCCCTCGTAATTACGTTTCCGAAACTGCACCATCTAGTACGCAAACTCCACAGTTCTGTAGTGTCGCTCTTTATTTTCCCATATCTCGATATCCATAAGGCTTACCGAGTTGAGGTTTTCGGTAAACAGATGTCAGTTCCTTACATTTTAGAGACATATATTTTCATATATCTAAAAAATACAGACATTAGGTACCCCATGGTAGCCCGAACACCATTGAGGTACCCACTTACTTTTGAATGGTAATACATTTTGAGTTGTTGTTCAGCATCAATAAACACTTCATAGTTTTTCTACGTGCAACCCAAAAGTCCATACCTGACCTAACAGATTTTGTCCATTTAATCTCAAAAATGTTAAGATACTTTGTATTGTTAAGTACAACCAAATTAAGCACACTGAATATAACATTTTAAATATTTTCTGATTTTTGTTGCAGGTATTTCGTGCATCAAACCAGGATTCTGCTTGAAAGACAGTCAAAAGAAGCAGTGTAGGTTGTGGCTAAAAGTACGCCCTTTCTGAAGACAGACTCAGTTGTACTTACATTATTTTGTACGAATATATAACCCTAATAAAGATACTGTACTACAAATTATTTCTTTCTTCCATAAATTATAATAAAATATTATCTCTGTTTAAAGAAAATGATTGTTAATGTTAAGTCATTTTAATTCTTTTTCTCTGTAATAAGAACATTATCCCTAGCAATATTTTTTATCTTTGTGCTATTGCGATTGGATGAAGTAAAATTCTATACGAAGCACTATTATTTCAGACATGCATTAATAACTAATGTATTGTTCTGTATGTAAGACAATGTGTATACTGAACATGTCTAGCGAAGGTGTTGTTTTAATACAGAATCTATAACTCAGCTTTTCAGTAGTCAACTTTATTGGGAATCCGAAGAAAGAAGTTAAAAAAAAAAAAAATGTTGGACTTACCAGCGTGTGTGTGTTCGAATTCTGGACTAATCCAAATTATCCAGAGAAATCATTATATATTTCTTTGTTGCTATTTCAGATGTATCCTTTATCCAAGTCGTATGAAACGGAGACTTCATACATCGCTATACTTTGTATGAACTATGTTCCGTATTTACTTAATCACTTTGTAACTTTCTCTAGTGTTGACAAGGCCGCAGGTGTCAATCGAATAGTTTAGTGTTTCACTCATGTCACCTTGTGACTAAGGTACGTCCTGTCGGTATATATATGGTACTGGGTTCAATTAGCGATAAAATACATTTTTAGCGTTAAACAAATGCAAAAATCTATACGAAATGAGATACCGTGATCTCTGACTTACGGATAACACCAAGCAACTAATGGTACTGAGTGTGATTGAGTTTACTAATTACTATTTGGCTAAAATCAGTGTTCCTTTATCTATAGTTCTTTTCGTGCTTTGAATTGCAAAGTTTGAAATAACCGTTTTAAATTATTGTGTATATATATCTTCCGAGTAATTCTGAGAATCATTGCTCTTTCTTTAAGCAATGTATGAGACTGTTAAATTGCTCTTTCCTTAAAATGTTGCACTAAGAAGGATGCATCCAGGAAAGTCCAAATTTGCAGAATGTCTATAGCAGGGAAGAATAAATATGTTTAGTCGATGGCTGCACAACGCCTCCGCTGTCACCACGTTGTCACTCAGCGAATACAGCGAACGTTTAAGAGTATTCTGCACTTACTATTAGGTATCGGCCTGGGAACTTTGGCGCATCTACCCAGTCTCCTTCTTGGTGTTTCATTTTTAATGGCGAGTACTGAGTAGGAATAATATTGTAAGCGAATGCGTTTCCGGCTGACACCACACTTTTAATTATTGCGACATTTAAAAAAAAAAAAAACCTGTTAATTAAAATGTACAGAGAAGTTATTTCTGGAAAATTCTATTCAGGCCTCTTGTGGTAACAACTGCACTTTAGTAGAAGATACTATTAAGGAAAAGAATGAGGTAAAATAATCTTTATATCGTACAAGCAATGGATGATAACAGCTTAATAAATGATTGTACGTAAATCTTGTTTGAGTTTGAATATAGGATTGTATAAGGCTGTGCATTTTGCATTATTATTGAGGTGCTGCAACTAACTAACTGCAAACCATATGATAAATTCTTACAGTAATATATCACATATTGATTTACTCTGTATGGAAACGAAAATAGTTTAATATATGGTTAACCTCCTTTGTGCCAGGGGCGGATCCAGAGGGGGGCGATCGGGGCGATCGCCCCCCCCCCACAAGAGGAAACTTTCTTATTTTATATATAAATAAACCCATCCATAACAAGTTTGGAGCTCTTAAAAGTAGCAGTATTACCGCCGACCGCCCCCCCCAGAAGTCCGTCCTGGATCCGCCCCTGCTTTGTGCCCATAATTTTAAAATTAACGCTTGTGTCACTTTTCAACACTTGACTTTGCAGTAGCTTTCCAACGAATTAGCAGGAAGCCCAAACTTATAGGACACCCTGCAGGTAAATACATTTCTTTGGACAGTTTCACTGCTCCAAACTAAGATTTGAAAAGTGTAGTATTGTTAATTTTATTATTATTGGCATAAAGGAGATCAACCATATTTTAAGCTATTTTTGTTTTCATACAGAGTAAAACAATATTTGACAACATTACAGTAAGAATGTATCATGCACTTTGCAGTATGTTGCAGCACTTTAATAATGGTGCACTATACGTACACTCTAGATCCTGCATATGTCCGATCCATACATTACAAGAAGGCAATACGTATTCGATACAGGTAAAATCTGTATATTTCATATGGACAACCTATTAGCTATATACATCCAATCTATACATTACATATGGCCAACCTGTACGCGACATACGTATAATCTATATGCTGCATGCAGACAGTCTGTAAGCTACATATATGCACTCTGTATGGTGCATACGGATATTCTGTATGCTGTATCTGGACAAGCTGTGTGCGACATAAGGAAAATCTGTATAATACATACGTACAATACGTATACTGTATCTAGTCGTACGTATGGGGCACAAGTACAATATAGATGCTGTCTCGGGGTTGAACGCAAGAAACATACGTACAGAACGTATATTGCATACTTCTTGAAATCATGCTCCGTCCTGATAGTCAGTGTATGTCGTCATTATTAACCCACATGCTACATACGACCCTGACGTCACAAAGCTAGATATTACCTCCGTATATACTTGTTACTGCAGATAACGTCACACGAATGACGTCATTGCACTTGTGCAGACAGTACGTATAATACATACTTTTTCAGCTATACGTTTGCTGCAGGATGTTATATACGGTTGTACGTTAAGTCCAGAAACTACAGGAATTACGAATGTAACCTACGTTTTTAAGTATGCCACCTACATTTTTTTTTCTCAGTGTAATAGGCTACTTGAAGAGAGTACTTGAACTACACACACGGCTCGATTTGGCTCGACTCGACTCGAAACTCGAACCAAATTCGAGTCGAGTTGGAGGAAATTTTTCGAGCCGAGTTCTCGAGTCGAGTTCAAAAATGTCTGTTTCGAGTCGAGTCGAGTTTCAAAGAAAACTCGCTCGAACTCGCTCGTGCCCATCCCTACTAATTTAAAAATTTGGTATGTTAGTATAGGACCGGAATGGTTGGTTGGTTCATTTCGACCTCTTTGTGGACAAAAATTTGCCAAAAACTCAAATTTGGGAGATGACTATTTTATGCTCTTTAATGAGGCTTTATAACATTATATGGTTATGGTTTATAACGTAGCAGCCATTCTCTTCCATAAGACATGGGTATATTCGCGCACCCTTCTTAAATTTAGAGAGGGCCACATAGCAACATTCATTAAATTTGGAAATCTTCAAAAAATAAAAAAATGATAAGTGTTTTCTAGGGCTCGACCTACTTCTGCAAATGTAGTTGGTTCTGCTCGTTCCCTTCTATGAGCGAAAAATTTCCAAAAAAATATACGTATTCAATATGTATTTGCCATCTTCTCACCACGTGATTGATTTTTATCCCAATTTATAGTCTTAGACGAAGTTTTATTGCATTATATGGCCTTATAAATACATGAATCAATTCTATTTTATAGAACACGCGCACTTTTAATACTCTCTTCTTAAATTTATAAAGGGGCGTGTATTGGCTCACCTTAAACTTTGAGAGTTGTTAAAAATGAAAATTGGAAATGTTCTCTAGGACGAACACACACATCAGTAAATTTAGTTACTCGACCTATTATTCTTCAATGATAAAACAAGCCAAAATATACGTAAGCAACACAATATTTTGGCGAATATTTGAATTACCATGATGTGGGATCTTGAATATTGTGCACTAGTGCCCACTGTCAGTCTTTATTGCAACATATGATCACATGGAGGAGCACATTGGTTTACATTGGTTCCTTCTCCTAAATAGGGCATAGATGTCATGAGACACCCATTTGAAATTTTGGAGATTTTCAAAACTAAGAGTTGGTAAATGATCTCTGGGACTAACGCATGTATTTCTGCAAATTTGGATGGTCCACGTTATTTCCTTCTATGGGTTAAAAAAAATGTCCCGAAATTTCAATTTGGGAAGGATTTGACTTAAGGTTGGTTTAAAGGGACAAGTTTTGCAGATAGATGGCACTACAGTCTTCGTATCTCTCCCATGTATTTTTTTATCTTTCAGAAAAATTTTCAATTTCTCTTAAAAATTTCAACCTAGAAACTTCAAATTTTTAAAAAAGGAACTTCATAACCTATTAAAGAGAACAATCCGTGCCGATTTTTTATTTAGAATTTTCTTCATTGTTGAAATGGCTTGATTGTTGAAATAGATATCCAAACCTTTAACAATGGAACTGTTTCAATAGTGAAGAAAATTCTAAATAAGAAATCGGCACGGATTGTTCCCCTTTAATAGGTCATGAAGTTCCTTCTCTAAAAATTTGAAGTCCCTAGGTTGAAATTTATAAGAGAAATTGTAAATTTTCGTGAAAGGTAAAATATACATGGGAGAGATACGAAGATTGAAGCGACATCTATCGGCAAAACTTGTCCCTTTACGCTAACCTTAATACAACTTCTAGGATGTGGTTTCATTGTAACATATGACCATATGGACAATAATGCAGGATCTCATTTTGTTTCATTGTTCATCATGGGCACCCGAAGTGAGGCAGGGAACCCGGGGCTCCCTTTGGCTCACGAAAATGTATGGAATTTCTTAGATTATAATACCAAACGTAATATACCAACCATGGAGGTGAACCCCCATAGAAAATGGTCATGAATATGTTGAGATATTCTCCTCAAATTTCGGGTAAGGTACATTTGGGCCTCCCTTAAATTTAGGAATTGTCGAAAATAAAAATTGTTAATTGTTCTCTAGGACCAACCTTTGTAAATTTCGATTGTCCACGTTGATCCCTTGAGTGATTAAAAATGTCCAAAATTCAAATTCGGGGGGATTATGACTTCATCTAACACGGAATGTACTTGAACATGAACCCATAAAGTGAGGCTGATGTATATATTTCCTGAAAGCTTTGGTCAAGGTAAGTTCAAAACCGGTTACCAAAATCGGGGAGGTCTCAAGCATTCAGCTTGAGGGCAGCACGTTACTCATTTTTATTAACACTTTTAAGCATGTCTTAAAGTCCGTTGCAACCCCGAAAACTCTGAAACGGTGGGACAAATATGAAAACAGAAAAACATGTCTTTCATCATTTGAAAAGTATAACGTATCAAAGTAAAATAAATTATCCCAGGATCCCTCCCAGGGTCCCACATGAGGTCCAACTCAAAAAAATTTTAAATGGAAAGGGGGATCAACTTGCATATCAGTAGACTTGGAGCTGAAAGTCGCAGACAATAGATTTTATTGCCCTCTTATTTGCTTTATTACCTAACGACTTTCGATGTCAATATGGCCGTGTCGGCCTTGGAGAGGCCGCCCCGTCCTTGGGGGAGGTTTCTGGGGGAAGTGGTTTTATTACTTGTGCAATAGAGGTTGTTTGGAAAAGTGGAATGACCTTCTTTCTTGTTGAAACACGCTCCTATACGATTCTTGAATCGAAATTATAATCAAATTAGAATTAAAACCATGATTTAGATAATTAGAGCATTGGTATACGTCATTGAACGCAATCCCTAGCTTCAAACGCGATCCAACACGATTTTGGATTGAGGATACGGCTTTGAACGCTGTTCCTAGCTTTAAACATGAACCTATACGTTTTTTGAATCGAAATTATAATTAAATTAGAATTAAAACTATGATTTAGATAATTAGAACTTCAGTATATGGCTAAAAACGTGGTCCCTAGCTCCCACAAGGTTTTTCCCCATTAATTTAATTATGATCTGACTTGTAAAGCTCGTAACTAATTGAACACTCTTATTTGAACTAGAAAATTATGAATAATGAATATGATTACACCCTTTAAGCTCCAATGTTTAGCAATGATTTTTAATGGTGCTTTGTTTTACGGAGTAAAGTATTAAGATGGGGGGGAAAAAGGAAGGAAAGGAAGAAATATTTATTTATGTTCATTTATTTTTTTTCGTTGCGAACTGCACTTCTTTCGTTTAGCTTGCGTGGTTCTTAACTTTGCCATTTTTTAGCGGTGCTCAGTACAAAATTCGCAGATACGCAAGGTCCTGTGTTCTCTCCAACATCCATTGCATGACTGAGCGTTGGGAGATTGACGTTGAGTTTCACACACCCTATGCAAACAACCTTGCGATATGATTGGCCAGGAAAGACCATTTTTTCCCGCCTCCAATGTTATTCATTCCCTCTAGTTTGAGTGTGCGGGAGAACCCACCCTTCCCCCGCCTCTCTTTGGCTCCATCTTGTGTGAACAGGTTTCTACCCTCTCCCCACCTCACGACAACTGACATACATTTCTTGTCCCCACCCTTCTCCGCCTCTCTTTGGCTTCAGCTTGTGTGAACAGGTTTCTACCCTCTCCCCACCTCGCGACAACTGACATACATTTCTAGTCACAAAGGATGTTTACTTCAAACCACTTTGGTGGTTGGTTCTGAAAACAACTACCTTTCCCCGCCCACTACCCTGTTCGGACAAACAAACAAATTGATGGTGCCAGACTGGCCTTGGACTCAATGCCAATAACCTGATGAATAAACGGTTGTCCTTCATATTGAGAACTGTAAAAACAACACACACAAAAAAACCTGTAGAACGGTTTCTGTGTATTGCCACATAAAATAATTGTGCTGTTCTTTTCGGCAAAATACAAGTTATTGAAACAGATGTTGAAAATGATAGCTATATAGTTTACTGAATAAAGCCGGAATTTTAAAATCTAAGAAACATTGTCGCCTGAACCCAACTAACGAATTTTATTGCTTGGTAAACAACTATTGCCGTGAAAAATACGACAATTTGGCGTCTTTGAGGTACGAATTCAGACATACTGGCGATGTTTTTCAAACTTTAGGCATTGTGTGAAAATTCTCTGGTATTACTTTACGATATGTATTATCCATTTACCTCTATAGAAAAAGAAAGAAAGAAATATTTCCTTCGATTCGGCAAGAGGCCGACAAAGGAAATACCCCAATTCTTTTCTGCTTCTTTGCAGAGTGATGCAATGCTGTATTACAAGGCAAATTCATTTACTTTATTTTTTTCTCCCCCTATTCCATTCCCCTTATGTTAATGAATAAATAAAAAATATATTATATAAGTGCAGTACACATTTCGTGTATTGACAATCTTGCTTGCGAAGGCTTTTGCGTTTGCTTCTTTAGTGTTTTTTCTGGATTTTTTTTCTGTGTCTTGTTCAAAGAAGAAGATATCATATTCAAGTAAGTTTTATATTATTATAATTGATTAGATATATTTGCATAAGTATCGAATGGTGGGACTCCCCCTAGAAAATTAACACATATTGTTTTTTCTTATGAAAATAATTAACACAGTGTAGAAACGAACTAAGAGTTTGCCAATATGTTTCAACTTGTGGGGACCATAGGCCCCCAAACAGGGGAATCGCGTCTGACTTATATCGCCGTCCGTGTTTGCCAAAATTGGGGAACCGCGTTTGACTTATATCGCCTTCCGTGTTTACCGAAAATCGGGGGAACCATACATGGGGGCATAGCCCCCCCCAAACAGGGGAACCGCGTCTGACTTATAATGCCCAACGTGTTTGCCAAAACAGAGGGAACCATACATGGGGCATAACGCCCCGAACCTGAGGGAACCGCGTCTGACTTATATCACCTTCCGTGTTTACCGAAAATTGGGGGATCCATACATGGGGGCATAACGCCCACTGGGTTTACCAGCACCGGGAAAAGCTAGCTTCCTGAACGGCCACCACGAAGGAAGGAAATATTTGCTTTTTAAAAAGAGATTAGCGCCTTATGAATTGTTTTACGAATAATTAAACTGTTGTTTGAATACTATTTTTGAGTTTTTATTCCGTTTCGGTTGCGTTTTTGGACAAGTTGACCACAGGAAAGAGTGAAGAATGGAACTAGCATTATTATTATAGTTAAGAATATGTGGGGACACGAAAAATATCTTGGCAATGTTATTCTTTTTAGAGAAAAATGCGTGGTGACATCCCTTAAGAGCCGTCAATGAGATACTTTATAGTTTTAGAAATGCGTGGTGACATCCCTTAAGAGCCGCCAATGAGATACTTTATAGTTTTAGAAATGCGTGGTGACGTCCCTTAAGAGCCGTCAATGAGATACTTTATAGTTTTAGAAATGCGTGGTGACATCCCTTAAGAGCCGCCAATGAGATACTTCATAGTTTTAGAAATGCGTGGTGACGTCCCTTAAGAATCGCCAATGAGATACTTTATAGTTTTAGAAATGCGTGGTGACGTCCCTTAAGAGCCGTCAATGAGATACTTTATAGTTTAATACATAATAGTTGGTATTTTAGAAATGTTTGGTAATGTGCCTTAAGACCCGCCACTGATGGACTTTACGGCAAAAATCAAGTGTGCAATTTCTTTGAATCTTTATAACTGAAATTGTGATTAAACAGAATTGCGTACTGTCCAATATTTTTTGATGGTAGATTTTATATAAATACATTGTGTCTGAATGATTTGTCGTGAATCTGTATTCATATTGGGAAGTCTTTTCGGAAAATAAGCAATTTACACATAAAGAACACTTTTAGAACACATACATATTCAATATTTACTACAGATAATGTTCAAAATATATTGTTTAGTGAAAAATAATTAAGTTCAACAGAAAGATAGACATTTGTTTTGCTTGTATCCCTAATATTTAGAAAATCAGTCAGTATTAAGTGCACAGATGTATTCACAAAGTGTTCAGAACTGAACCAAAAAGCGTTCAGAACCGAGAAAAAGTGTTTTAATGTGTTTTCATACTGAGAAAATGTACTTATATAAAGAGCTCATAGTTATAGTGGATGCAATTTTCCAAGATACATGCGAATATTGCAATTTTTACGTAAATGTGTAGACTTTTCTTTCCCACAGTTAGATTCGCAAGAAAAGAACTACGTTCATTGAATCATTTTGGATCATAGCAGCGGACTTAACCCTTTGAATTTGTGTTAGAATAGCTTGTTCATCACGAAACGTAGTGAATACTCAAACGGTTCTTTTTCCAAGACATGACAAATGAAAGAATGTAATTAAGTGAGAGAAATTTAAGGTAGATGTTCTTTATTTCTGAATAAGTGTTGGGAATATGAACTTGCGTATTTTTAACATGTGTTGCAGTATTCAGGATCTTAATCATATGGTAGTCACATGCTTTTGTACATACTAACTCTATATTAAGCAAGGTAATGAGTGAGAAAAATAAATATTGGCTTTGTAAAAATGAAATGAAATACGAAATATCTTGTTAGGGGTGCAGAAAGAGAATCCAATGCAGTGTGAACGCAGTCTTTTGCGTAGGGAAGAGGGGACTATACCCGGACTGAATTTCCCCTCACAACTTTTCCAAATAGTGAACGTGCTCTTTTTGCGTAGGGAAGAGGGGCACTATACCCGAACTGAATTCTCCCTCACAACTTTTCAATTACTGAATGCACTCTTTTGCGTGGGGAAGAGGGACTATACCCGGACTGAATTCCCCCTCACAACTTTTCAATTACTGAATGCACTCTTTTGCGTTGGGGAAAAGGGGGACTATACCGGTGTTTAAGAGTAATGCCTTCCATTACTGAACGTTACTTGTTTTATATATGGATTTCGAAGTGAGAGAGATGGTTTTACCCGTCTTTTTGGCACTAGGATTTTAATGTAAACGTAATGCAGCAATACTAGTAGAGGGGCCCTCACTGAAAGACTGGGCTTCATACCCCAGAAATGATGTGGTACCGCACCACTTAAGTAAATATTTGCTCTGTCACTGAAAGACTTGGGTTTATATTCCTTATTTAACCCAATAGTTTTACTTATACGCGTTTGATCTTCAATACTTTTATAGAATATTAAGACCAACAGAATATACAAGCATATGTATTTGAATGAAGTGAATATGTGCTATGGTTTATTACACATTGAAAACATATATATACTATACTCACCTGAGAAATATACGGAACTCCAATACACACGCGTCAGCACTGCTCAACTTTCAACGCACAACTAATCTTTAATTATGACTTTTGCCGCTAGATGTCACTAGTAGTAGTGGTTGTGCAATACATAATAGGACATGATATAACTTGCATTTGGCGTGTGGGGGTATCATTTCCTTTCACGGCAGCGTACGTGTAAGATCAAGGACAAGCTTTAGCGCATCTTAATTAATTAACGATATACTTTTAATAGTATTAAATAAAGTATAAAAAAATTGATTCAAGCCTATTGTATTCCAGACATTGAAGCTTTGCCGAACCTTGAGTGGTGGTAGCAGCACAAATAGAACACCCAGACATATTGTTGTTCACAGCCTTACAGCGACGCAGAGTCAACATTTTTCTTCTTTTTCTGGTTTTGTGAACAAACAACTAAGGCTTGAAAGGAGTGTATTTCTTCACTTATTGTTTTTTTTAAAAAAAGAAAGAAATTATACATATTTGAGCTGTATTTAACCAATATTAATGAACAGAGAGAGACTTATTGTGTCTGGATATTTTAAAAGAATAGATTACTGATTTTTTTTTCATAAATTAAACAAATTGCTTTCTATTTACATATCATTATTTGACTATAGATTGAAAATAAGTGTTTGCTTTTTATTTACATATTATTAAAATATAACTATAGGTTGAAAGTAATTGAATGTGCTCTCTTTCTCTTTTATATTCAAGTGATATATTAACGTCAACTTGATAACTCAAAATAGTTTTTTCTTTGTTTTATTTCTTTCAGATGGATTTCTTCTGCCCGTCCGAAGAATTGAATATGGTTGATGAAATTTATCTCCAGGAATTGGTGCGCGGTTTCAACGACTACCCGAGGGTCTTCAGTACCTGGAAAGCCATCATGGAATTGAACAGGCTGGGATATCGGGGGTCGGGGAGATGCGACGCACTCCTACGCGCCCTTCGTGCCTTCGAAGGTAATAATACATTACTTCTCCAGCACTGCGTAAGCAGTGCTGATATAATATTTGGTCTAGGAATTAATTCGTGCGGGTGGACAAGAGATGGCGCAACGAACGGAGCGTGCCACAGTTCCGTGTATCCACACATGTGTTGCAAACCCCTGTCATCGCGTATCGTTCGTAGTATAGGGCAGTGGATTAAAGCGTCAACAACACCAGTTTGTAGTTAAGTGAACATGGCGCAATTTGTGCCTGATAAAGTGTTTTTGCGGGGTGTCCTGCTGCATTATTTTAACATGCAGAAAAGTGCGACTGAAAGTCATCGTATTTTGGTGGAAGTGTATGGTGACCATGCTCTAGCTGAGCGAACGTGTCAGAAGTGGTTTGCACGGTTTAGAAGTGGTGATTTCGGCTTGGCAGACCAAGAGCGAGCTGGACAGCCAAAAAAATTTCAAGACGAAGAATTGACAGCATTGCTCGAGCAGGATTCGTGTCAAACGCAGGAACAACTTGCAGCAGCATTAGGCGTTGATCAAACAACAGCCTCGAAACGCTTGAAAGCCATGGGAATGATTCAAAAGATGTCACATTGGGTTCCACATGAATTGAAAGACAGAGACGTTGAAAGACGAAAAACCATTTGCGAATTGCTGCTTCAACGACAGAGCAGAAAGGGGTTTCTGCATCGAATTATTACGGGTGATGAGAAGTGGATCCATTACGAGAACCCTAAACGAAAAAAGGCCTGGGTGAAACCAGGTGAACCAGGTCCATCACAACCAAAACGAGATATTCACTGTGCAAAGGTTATGCTGTGCATATGGTGGGATATGAAAGGTGTGGTGTACTATGAGCTGCTGCAACCGGGTGAAACTATGAATGGAGAACGTTATCGACGACAATTAATGCGTTTGAAGCAAGCTCTGGCTAAAACACAACCAGAATGGGAGAACAGACATGATAAACTTATTGTTCAACATGATAACGCTCGCCCACATGTCGCAAAACCGGTCAAAACCTATTTAGAAAATGTCGGATGGGAAGTTTTACCCCACCCGCCGTATTCACCAGACGTTGCTCCTTCGGACTACTACTTGTTCGATTGCATGAACAACGATTTGATTGGACAGCGGTTTACTTCTTCAAAAGGTACCAACCGCACGAATTAATTCCTAGACCAAATAGATTTATTTTTGTATGGATTTTTCCGTACATGTGATACTTACGAATCGGCACAGTCAAAACTCTTTTATTTATTATCATGTGGGGAAGGTCAGGTGGATAGGATAAAAGATACAGAGTTATCGGACTTTTTTGATTTTGGCACGCGGTTTGTTTCGGAACCGTGCTTAATCCCATCCGAAAATAATGCCATAGTCATGCCCCCTCAAGAAAATCATAACTTGAGTCCTAATAATCTATATCAATTAACAAATGAAGATTTAGGTTTCTTAGATGAAGTAAATGGGATTGGCACTCAAAATTCCGATGAAATACCAGCTGAAGAAATGAGGAGTTTGGTTCAAAACGAGGACAATGCTGTGGTTATACCCACGCAACAAGTCCAGGGAGAAAATCCTGTATACAATCCAATTGAATACTGTGTACAGGATAATCATGACTATGGGGACCAAATGTTTGTTACTCCTCAGCCTGACCCGTCATATGCCAATGTTCCAGCAATGGTTGGTCATGGCAACATAAACAACAATAGTACAACTGGTACTACTAGTAGTCCTAATAGTGGTAGTACAGGTGGTAGTGGTAGTGATAATAATAATGGCGGGGATAATCAAAGAAACAGTAATTTCGAAGTTGTAAGAGAAAGCAGACAAAGATTTCGTAAGTTCCATCTTACGGGACATGAAATTGCCGTCAGACATGTGGGTGATGAAAGGAACATTAATAACCCAGAGGCTTATATCGAAAGTTTAATTGATTTTGCGTTGGAACATGTGATCTCCAACGCACGCCCCTCGGACTACATTGGCTTATACATAGAGACTAGTAATAGTACCAACAACAAACCAGTGTACGTTCCGTTTAGAAGAAAGGGCAATTTCACTGCTAGGACAGTCCTCACTTCAATCGAACGTGTATTAAATTCGAATGAAGTGTTCCTTTTGGGGCAAGAACTTTTGTTTCGATTCCATATAGCTGAGAGTATGCACGGCCAGGGAAGAAATAATACAACGAGTGCCGTTGACAAATATGCAAAATACCAAGATTACTTAGAAAAGCGATTAATCGCATTGAAAATAGAAATATTTACTGTCTCCCTATGGCCATTGTATGGGGCCAAGTAAAGCTCCACGGTACAAAACATGATTTGTATAATTTAAGAACAAGAAACCAAGATACATGGCTTCTTAAAGCAGAAGTTCTCTGCGAGATGGCAGGGGTTAACGTTGAAAGTAAGCAAGGTTGTGACTTTTCCGATCTGGACCTCTTTCAAGCGTATTTGAAAGGGGAATATCAAATCGTAGTTTATGAGGAGCATGAAAAGAATAACCGGGAATATATAGTACGTTACCCGGGAGAACCGGCAGAAAATAAGATTTTTATCCTTTATCGAAGAGGTAACACTATTGGTCATTTTGAACCCATTCGTAACATTAGAACTTTCCTCAAGGCACGAAAGTATTGTTATTATTGTTTGGAAGCTTATGATGAAAGGTCACATGCACACAAATGTAAAACTCGTTGTACTTATTGCGAACATACTCACGAACGGGACTATACTGTAAACAGAATTAAATGCAATGCATGCAATAGAGAGTTTGCTGAAGGTGAATGCTTTAATAATCATCTGACACGTAATAAATCGGCTAGATCTGTATGTGATAATGTAAAGCTCTGCATCAATTGCGGCGTCATCTTTGATAAGAGAGGGCGAAAATCTGATCACATGTGTGGTGAACATTTTTGTTCAACGTGCCACGCATATGTTGATACAAACCATACATGTTTTGTTCAGAGACAGCGACCTGTTCATACGAAAAGGTTTATGTACATCACCTATGATGTAGAGACGATGTTGAAGGCACCGAATGAGCGCGGTGAAAGGGAACACGAAGTTGTACTGGTATGTTGTCGTCATGTTTGTCATGCCTGTATAAGAAAAGGTATCGATGAGCCCTGTAAAACGTGCGGTGACAATGTTGGAAATCGTTCGTTTTCTTTTAAGACAATGACGGCTTTTATTAACCATGTGTTAGTAGAGCGTCCTGTCTTTCAGAAGATCGTGGCAATCGCCCATAATGGTAGTCGCTACAATGGTCTCTTCTGTCTTAGAACTCTAATAGAAGACCATGTAACGGCCCCAAAAGTACCGCTACATTTTGTTTCTTAATTTGCTTTTCTTTGTTCGTAATATTAATTTATTAATTAGTTATTTTCTGTTCTTTGCTATTTTTCAAAAATTGTTATATTAAAACATTATATAGTAGAACCTATGAAAGCCAGAAGTCATGACATTTCCTTGTAATGTCACGTCGTAGGATAGAAATTTGGGAGTAGAAGAAAAGAAAGTTGTATTGAATATACATTTTTTCCTTAGTGATTCTTGGTTTGTAAAGTGTTCGTGTTGTTATATTATGAAGTTTTAAATTATTTCTGTCCTACGAATCATTCTTTACTTTTATATTGCCATGAATAATTGAAATTACATCTGAAAGTAGCTTACATAGTCAAATGTTATGGAATATATTATGCAGCAGTTTCTAGAACAATCTAAATTTTGCACAGTAGGAGTGGTAATGCCTTGTGAATGAAACGTTATTCAAACATTTATCATAGCACACGTCTTAATGTAGTTTAAGCTGTTCCTCCATAATATACTGTATTTATATATTTTAATTCAACTATTGCAATGTGATGAATTGAAGGGAGAAATGCAAAAGAATAAGTAATTTTCTAAGATGAGATTTAATTGATATGAATGAATCGACGATGTAATTATGTATTATTGTTATACGTCAATTGTGCGAGTGATGAGCGAATTTCCTACGCCGATGTAACATCGTTATACCCTTGGGTGATGGCACGTAAACCTATGCCGGTTAAATCACCTAAGATTCACACGGGACCGGACTTTCCAGATGTGGAAAGTATTCACGGTGTAGTCAAATGCACAATTGTCCCTGCAAAGGACCTCTACTTTCCGATCTTACCATACGTTGCGGGAGGTCGATTACTTTTCGGCCTTTGCCGCACATGCATGGAAGAAGAAAACACTAACGAATGTACCCATAGCGATGCTGAGTGTGCTCTCACAGGAACATTTTGCACACCAGAGTTACACCTTGCTCTTAAAAAAGGTTACAAAATAATCGATATACATGAGATATGGGAATTTGAACTCTTAGATCCTGAAGAGGGGAATTCAGGAGGGCTGTTCGGGACCTATGTGAAATCCTTCCTTCAGATGAAGCAGGAAGCCTCTGGTTTTCCTGCTTACTGTACCACTGAAGAAGACAAACAAAAATATATCGATGAATATTATGCCCATGAAGGCATACGATTAAATTATGACAATATTAGGATGAACCCGGGATTGAGGCAATATGCGAAGCTATACCTCAATTCATTGTATGGAAAGTGGGGTCAACGCACAGACATGTCGCAGAGTATAATCGTTAGTGATGAGGTTACCTTTCTTAGGTATTTAACTACGGCAAGGTATGAAATTCAAAGTGTGGTGCCAATTGATGATGACCATCTCATTCTCACGTACAGAGACATTGAAAATGAAAACGTTCCGTTGGAGTTTTCCAATGTGATACTAGCCGCATTTATTACTTCGTGGGCTAGACTTAGACTTTACGAACTACTGACGACTGTAGGACCTGACAGAGTAATCTACTTTGACACTGACAGTATCATGTACTTACAGAAAAAAGATGAGGAACCCTTGTTACCGCTCGGAAACTATTTGGGTGATCTGACGAATGAAATTCCTGAAGGTTGGGAGTTTACAACCTTTATTGGTCTAGGCTGTAAAAATTATGCTATGCGGCTAACAAACGCCCAAGGGGATGTTCGGCATATATACAAAATTAGGGGGATAACACTAAATGATAGGACCTATCAGAAAATTAACTTTGAGAGTTTCTATAAATTAGTGTCTGGACAATTAGAGTCCACAGTAATAGAAAACCCAAATAGCATCGTTCGGAGACCGGGGTTCCGTATCTTTAGCTGTAGAGAGACAGACACACCGTGAAGTCAACAAAAAACGAAAACGGATTGACGAATCTGACATAAGCGACGATGAACCAATACGAAAACGTGCAAGTGTACCTTACGGTTATAGGCCCACAAATGAGTGAATGTGACTTGTATGATTGTCTCTTTCGTGTAATGAAACCCCGAACCATCATCGAATGTAAAAATATTTATTTTTTAATTTATTTTTAATTTATTCTTAATTTATTCCTAATTTATTTAATTTATTCTTAATTTATTTTATTCTTTTTATATTTTCGTTTGCTGTGCAAACAATGTATAAACTAGTCACTTCAGCTTTAATCTTATATCCCAGTGATTTTTTTATCCATTTCATTACTATGTATACTCCGAACAATCAACGATTGTGAAAATATTAAAATTCCCATGGAAACTTGATATTCAATGTATGAGTGTGAGTGTGTATATATAAAGCAGAGTCTTTATTGTATGCATTCATTTGATTACAAGATGTTAAAGTTTCAACATCCCTCTACTATTTTAATCGCTGGTCCTTCAAGGCCTGGTAAAACTTGTTTTGTAAATCGTTTACTCAATGAACATGATCAAATGTTTAGTATAAAGTTTAATGATATTGTTTGGTGTTATGGTGCAGTAATACCAAAATTAGATGCAAATGCAAAAATACGTTTTGTAGAGGGAATACCTGACATGAATAATTTTGAAATCAAAGAAAATTCATTATTAATACTTGATGATTTAATGTCAGAAACTAATGGTGATGTTGCTAATTTATTTACAAAGTATGCACATCACAAAAAGTTAACTGTAATATTTATTATTCAAAATTTATTTCCAAAAGGAAAACATGCACGTGATATTAGTTTAAATGCACATTATATTATAGTATTTAAAAATCCACGTGATAAATTACAAATACAATATTTAGAAAGGCAAATTATGCCTCGGTATAGTAAAGAAGTCGTGAGTGTGTTCGAAGAATTAACACGAGAGCCTCACACTTATTTATTATTTGACTTGACACAAAAAACAAACGATGCGTTGCGAATACGTACAAATATTTTTCCCAATGAAATCATGTATGTGTACGCTAACGTAAAAGACATGCATACAGAAATTTTTGTTTAGTCTGCATCAAGATGTTGAAGGTGAAACAACACTACAGCACGCTCCGTGCGCTGTGCAAATGCAAGAATACCAAACGAAAACAAATTTTACAAAATGCTTCAGGGGATTTAATAAGAACAATATCTCAAGTAGCTAAAAACACAATAAAAGGAAACATCCCTTTAAATTCTCGTCAGAAGCAACGTTTACGTAGACATAAAAAGATCTTACGTGCTCTATCTCAGCAACGTACTGCATTGAATAAAAAGAAAAAGTTGTTACTACAGAAAGGTGGTGCTCTTTTACCGTTAATCTTGGGACCACTTCTTGCAGCAGTGGGAAGCAGTATTTTTAGTCGTTAAGTATGTCAGAATTACGTAAAATGATTTTAGTTCTTGAAAATGCTGTACATGAAATTCAATCGAATCTTAAATCCATAGATTCACATCAGTCACGTTTAGATGAAGAAATGAACAACATCTTAAAACGTCGTGATCTTAGTGTACAACAAAAGTGGAAATTATATCAACAAGCTTTGCATCGTTATTTACAGTATACATCTTCTTCACATAAACCTATTACTTTACCTATCATTCAAGAAGAAGAAGAAGAAAAATCATCATCATCATTAACTTCCAAACAAGATAGCAATACTTCTATTTTACCATTTGTATCAGACATTTTACAATCAGTACCGAAAACACTTCGTAGGAAAACAGATCTATTATTAAAACAGTTGACAAGTTGTAATAAAATTCAGTGGGATAAGTCTGGTACAGTACGTATTCATGAAAAAACAATACCAGGTTCAAATATTATAGATTTAGTAAATGATGTTGTTCGTACAAGAAAATATTCAAGAAATCCTATAGGTATTCATGAATTTAAAAATTTATTAGAAGATCTTAATGTACCTAAAGAATTTATTGGTACACCTATTAGCACGCCAGCATCAAAAGTGAAAAGTAGTAGTAGTAGTAGTAGTAGTAGTAGTAGTAGACAACGTATTCGTAAAGTAAGAAAATCTCCTAGTCCTGCAGTAGTAGCTAATTTATTTAAACATTGGAAAGAATATAGTATGTAAAATGACAAAATTATCAAAAATATATTATGATTATTCAAATCCTGATTCTTTATCAAGTATACAAACATTACAACGCAAAACAAAGTTATCTAAAAAGAAAATTAAAAAATGGTTAGCTTCTCAAGATGCTTATACATTACATGCACCAGCTCGTAAAGTTTTTGAACGTAAAAAGTATTATGTTAGTGCACCAAATGAAACATTACAAATGGATTTAGCAGATATGCAAAATATTGCAAAGTATAATAATAATTATAAATATATATTATGTTGTATTGACATTTTTTCACGTTATGCATATTGTGTTCCGTTAAAAACAAAGAAAGGTCCTGAAATGGTAAAAGCAATAACAAAAATTTTTAAAAATTTCAAGTTACCTGTGTTTAACGTACAAACAGATTTAGGTGGTGAATTTTATAATCGAGATGTAAAACAATTGTTTAAAGAATATGAAATTAATCATTATAGTGTTCATTCCGAAATTAAGTGTGCGTTAGCAGAACGCTTTATACGTACATTAAAAGAAAGATTGTATCGTTATTTTACTGCAAAGAATACTTATCGTTATATTAATGTATTAGATCAAATTGTAAAAAATTATAATCATTCATACCATTCAAGTATTAAAATGGCACCTGCACAAGTAAATGATTCCAATGTGAATCAAGTGTGGGAAACATTATACGGAAATAAAAAGAATAAGAAAAATATAACTTGTAAATTTAGTTCGGGTGATTATGTTCGTGTTAGTAAGTATAAACATAAATTAGAAAAAGGATATTTACCTAAATGGTCACAAGAAATATTTATTGTTGACAAATGTATAAAGTCAGACCCTGTCACTTACAAATTAAAAGATTGGAACGGTGAAGAAATTAAAGGAATATTTTATGCAGAAGAATTACAAAAAGTAATTATAAATTCAAAGAAAACATATCTTATTGAAAAAGTATTGAAACGTAAAAATGGGTGGATGTATGTAAAATGGTTAGGATATCCATCAAGTATGAATTCGTGGATTAGATCAGATTCTATTCAGTCTGCAAAATGAATTCGAACTTTACACACGACTTTTACGTTACTCTTCCTTCAAATGCAAGTAGCAATCTTTTTGATAATAATACAACATCATCATTTCGAGTTAAATTGGCACAACCTATTGATTTACGTGATGGGGAATGGGGTGTTGCATTAACACAAATTAATATTCCGTGGAGTTTTTACAATGGTGGTGAAAATGAAGAAATTATAATTACTAGTGTTATCGATGGTCGAGTTGAACGCCACCATGTTCCAATAACACCTGGATATTATTCATCAATTGAATCTATTCTACAATTAATTCCTGAAAATGCTCGTATGTTACACTATTTAAAAAATAAAAATCAAATTGTTATTAAACATTCTTTGAAATTAGAAGATCAATGTATGATTGGTGTTACATCAGGATTACAACACATTTTCGGATTTATTAATGAAAATACGTATGATGTTAAAAAAGTTATATACACAAAAGTTAAAAATGTTGATTTAATATTAGCACGTGAAAAATTTCCATGTGATTTAGATTATAATATTCCCAATACAATTAATGTTTGCATTGATATTGTAAAACAACAACAAAATATAGGACCATTAGTTCGAAAACTTAGTGTATATAATGTACAACACGGTCATGTAAAATCTTTTGTGTTTCACTCACCACATTATGTTAAAGTTGAAAAGAAATATTTTGATACGATAGAAGTAAACTTAAAAGATGAACACGGGTTAAAATTACCAGTTCGTTTTGGAACTTCAAACCTAACACTTCACTTTAAACGAAAATGATTTCTGAAAGTATTGATGATAGTTTTTACATTACACTAGTTTCAAATGCTAGTGCAGATGTATATCCTACAAATAGTCCAACACATTTTATTAATCAATTAAAAAATAATATTCGTTTATCAGAATCCGATTGGTATGTAGGATTAAGTGAAGTACATATTCCATTAACATGTTATAATGTTACTGAAGGTGAAAATGTTATATGGTACAAATTTAAAAATGCAGAACCTATGAAAAGTAAAATTCTTGTTGGATATTATCCATCCATTCATCATTTACTAGAGGAATTAAACGCAATATCAAGTTTTATAAACTTTAGTTTTTCAAATGTTGTGCATGTTGAATGTGATGAACGTGTAGAATCAGTGACATTGTCGCCTACATTAGCTTTATAATTAGGTTTTTCTGAAAAATCAGATCTTGTTAAAGAATCTCGTGGATTCAAACAACCATATGTAGATATCGGATATCCACATCAAATTTTTGTATATACAGATATTATACAATATCAATTTTTAGGTAATACAAAAGCACCATTATTACGTATAGCAACAATCTCTGATATTAAATACGGAAAAGTTCAAACAATTACCTTTGAAGATATTCATTATATGCCACTTGCAAAATTTTGTTTTAACACAATTGAAATACTATTAAAAGATCATGCAGGGCCAAATTTGCCATTTCGTTCTGGGACACTGACCGTAACACTACATTTTAAACGCTCTCCTGCATCTGCTAAATAATAATTATAGAAAAAAGATGAGAGCAAGACGTGTTACTTATCACCGTGGACGTGGAATACCGTATTTTTTAAGACCTGTATATCAAAGGGGACATGGTATAGGTAGTTTGTTTAAAGGATTATTTCGTTTTGCTTTACCATTTCTTAAACAAGGTGCAAAAACTGTAGGACGTCAAGCATTACAAACCGGTATGCAAGTTGCGGGTGATGTATTAGAAAATCGACCATTTAAAGAATCTGTTCGTGCGCGTGTAAAAGAAGCTGGTAATAGTTTAAAGACAAAAGCAATTAATAAAGTTGGGCAGTTGCTAACTGGTAACGGCAAGAGACGGTCACGCAAGAGGAAAGCTCCTGCAATTGTAAAGTTTGGACCACCAACAAAACGTAAACATATACACGACATCTTTTCATAATGGCGCTCCTAAATTCAAGTAGTTTTGAATGTTGTACCAATGAATTTGATTTCTTTTCTATACCAATGACACAAACAGCTATTGAAGCAACTACAAATGCTGAATATCGTCCTATTTCCACATTAACCTCAGAAGGACCTACTGAATTTGTTATTCCAGGAGAAACAGGAGAATTTATTCATCCTGCATATCTATATCTTTATGTACGTTGTAAAATTACTAAAGCTGATGGTACAACTTTAGCTAATGATGATACTGTTGCACCAGTAAATAATTTCTTACATTCTTTATTTAGTCAAATTGATATTTCGTTAAATGATAAATTAATTAGTTCTTCATCAGGATCTTATCCTTATCGTGCATACATTGAAACATTATTAAATTATTCTTATGATGCTTCTCAAACACATTTAGCATGTGCATTGTGGCATAAAGATACTGCAAAAAATTTTAATAAATTAGATAATACAAATGCTGGTTTTCAAAAACGTGCTAATAAGGTGAAAAATAGTAAATCTTTTGAAATGTATGGACGTCTTCATACTGATATTGTAAGTTTAGATCGTATGCTTCCTAACAAAGTAAGTTTGCGTGTAAAACTACATCGTAGTAAAGATAATTTTTGCTTAATGTCTCCTGAAAATACAAGTTATAAAGTTGCACTTGAGGAAGTTATTCTCCATGTACGACGTATTGATGTAGCTGCAGATTTAGCTATGCAATTAAATACACGAATGGGTTCGGAAACAGCCAAGTTACCTCTGACGAGAGTGGAGACAAGATCTTATACTATACCTGCACAAGTAAAGTCTTACAACATTGATAATCTTTTCCTAGGTAATGTTCCTAAAGGCCTGGTTATTGGTTTCATCTCCAACACAGCCTTCAATGGGAAATCACATCTTAATCCCTTTGAATTTCGAAACTTTAACGTTAGCAAACTGCAATTACAAGTCGGCTCAAAATCATTTCCTCCCAACCCCCTCACTCCTGATTTTAATAACAATTTATACCTTCTAAGTTACTATACTTTGATTTCAGGTACTGGTATATATTATCAAAATTATTCACATACTGTTACTCTTGATGAGTATCCAAACGGATATGCTCTGTATGCTTTTATTCTATCTCCAACAGGAACTTTAGACGATAACACGTGGGATGTGGTACGCGATTCCCCTGTAAATTTAAAAGTATCATTTTCAGAAACTTTAACTGAACCTGTTACATGCATTGTGTACGCGCAATTCGATTCTTTAGCACAAGTAGACAAAGATAGAAATATTTATACTGATAACACCTTCTAATTTATTCAGTTGAGTACGATGAGGGTTGTTGTACACTTCTCGGCGTATCATGATAACGAAGATGACTTTATTGTAAAAGAATTAGCCATTGTAAATCCTGACGTTCCCTTTCTCCAAAATTGGATTTTTAAACCACTATTTCCTTTAAATAAGTTAGCTGAGCCGATCGTAAGTACAAACAAATATCTAGGTGAGAATGTGTATGGCATTACCTGGCACGAAGGCGATGTAGAATATTCCCATCTTAAGGAAATACTTCAATCATATTGTTCAAATACTACAACAATATACACCTACGGAATAAATAGAAAGTGTTTTCTTCAAGAAATTCTTCAAAGAGAAGTTACAAATTTAGAAGAAATAAACTGTCCAAAGTATACTGCATTAAGTTTTCATGTTCATCGGTGTGCACATAATAAGCATCGTTTCGGACAATATAGGTGCAGTGTTCATGAAGCATTACTGTATAGTGAATATGTAAAAGTGTATGACTATGTCTTACATGTGAATAACAGTGATAGTTACATACCTACTATAATTAAAAATAATAATCTTCATCATGTATAGTGACGAATTGTTAAAAGTGTTACTAAGTGATAAAGTGACTGGTGCAAGTGTTACTGGAATTTACCCTATTGACAGACTTCCTGTAACGGTAGAACCTCCTGCTGCACTTGTGATTAATCTTGATACATCTGATTCTGCTGGTTCCCACTGGGTCGCAGTGTACATCAATAAGAAAAAACATGGGTACTACTTTGACAGTCTTGCTATGGACATTCCCAAAGAAATAAAAAAAACTTTTTGTCGAAAAATACTAAAATGTACTTTACGAATAATCATCAATATCAACATGATAATTCTGTATTGTGCGGGTATTTTGTGTTGTTCTTTTTGCATCATATTATCCGCACTCAATCATTTCAAAAGTGTTTAAAAATGTTTAACAAGAAAAATTTGAAAAAGAATGATGATATCGTTTATAAACATGTGAACAAATTTTTTAAAAAAAGAAAACAGAAATTATTTTTTTTATTTTTTTTCTTATTATATGTTTACAATTTTTTTATCATATATACAATTTTTTTTCTTAAATTTTCAATAAAAAAATTTTTTAAACTTACATCCCTGCATTTTATTTACAATTCCTAAGAAAAAACATTACAATCTTGATAATGCATTAGTTAATGCTGTTGATCTTTCATATTTCCACCAATAATTCAACTGTTGTGCATTACGATATGCACATCCTGATTTCTTTACAATATTTGTATGAAAATTACAATAATCATTAAATGTGTTTCCACATAATTCACTTAATGGTGGACAATGTTTTGTTTCTAAATCAATGACATTATCTAATGCAAATATTCTTTTAATCCAAAGAGATTTCTCTAAACCTTTACAATAAAAGGATGAATTCTTTGAACATAATTGATATACAAGGTTTCGTATGCATGATACAGTATATCCAGTTTTGCTATTCCATTTCAAACCGTGTAAATTTAAAGTTAACCAATCAATTTGTTTTTGACATCCTAATGATAATAAATTATAATCTATTGGTGATTTTACCAAGCAATGGAAATTTACTGTATCATCGCATGCAGTTAAACAAAACTCACGAATGATAAATTCATTATCAGACATTTTAAAACCTTGAATATCGATAATATATTGATTTACACATGGTGAAATTTCATTTGTGTGATAAATGAAAAACGGAATAATCTGTCCAACAAATTCTGTATTTTTTAAAAGATCACAAATTTTACGCATAAACCATATAAATGAGATTTCACTATGTTCTTGTTCAAAAACTTCAAAAAGTTCACTAAGAGTTTTATCAAGAGATAAGTACTTCGTTGCAAATGTTCCAGTATTATGAAGATGAGTACAATCATGAGGAAGATTTAACTTGCATTCCATGCATTCAATTGGATTGGTGTTACGTAAGTATACTTTTATAGTTTTTAATACACAGTTCACATTAATGTTTTCATCACTGCATAACACACATGAAACACTAACTCTATTCGAATACATTTTCTCAATCTGAAATATTCGCTTTCCGTTTGTCTTTTCTTATGAAAATGTCCAGTAATTCCGGAAGATAGTCTGTATCACTTAATAATTCCACATACGTTTCATAGAATTTTTCTCTTGTTAATATTCCAATAATATGGGTGTTTGCATACAAGTAAAACACATCTTCTTCAACACTAGGACTTGCAATAATACTCCATGCACGGGTTTCCAATGACTCTGGGTGTACATTCATACAATCATGCGCAAAATCATGAGGGGCTCCTTCTCTACATCCATCGCATATTAATGTATCGTCTAAATCCCATTTTTCAATAGCCTTTTTTATACATTCACGGTCTACCTTTTGACTATTACAACAACAATCTAAACCCCAAAATCGTGATGTTCTTGATAATACTGCTGGTGATGACGGTGGTGTTGGTGAAACTGTTGTTAGCACTGGTGATTCTACTGCATCAAAATCATATTCTTCATCTGACGATGATTCGTATATTTCTGTTTCAGCATCGGGTATTGCTTCAGTGTTAACCTCGTAGTGTTCTTCTTTCTCAAAGAGATGCATGGTGTCTCTATATATATTTTCCGCTATGACCCGTATTTAAAGTATTTTCATAGCCACAAGGTAATCACGTGTTCATGATTCGCCGCGCCAAACTTGTTTTCTATTACCAATTAGCATAGGGGCATGATTCAACATGTTTACCTGCCACAACCTCAATCCTCTTTGTATTCTTCGCCGACAATGTCTTGTGTTCACTTACCCTGGCGCCAAACTTGTTTTTATTACCTTGTCGGCACTCTGTGATGTATACTAAACGTGTCGTCGGTTTTCCTTTGTATTTGTCTTCATGTTTTAACATGCACCTGTTACCCAACAACGCCATCTTTCCCTCTTGCCCAACCAGTTTCCAAAAAGCGCGCGAAAAGTTCAGTTCATGTCTTGAGTTCACCAGCGAAAGACGTACGAGAACCACGCTCTGTATATGTACCAGCATTGCATATCGTACCGCAGTATACATATTCTATACACGACGTCTTTCAGACGGAGAATCCACAATGTGTCCCGCATGAATAAAGTTTATTCCCTCCAATTTATAACAACGAGTATTATTATAAATAATACGAAAGAACAAAGAATTAATATGATCACAATCAAAGATTGTTCTGAATTTGCTATGTAAATAATCGAATTAATTAATATGATCACAATCAAATTTAACAACGTGTATGCTTTAGCATACGATCCAATAAATAAGGAGCTTGCAGGGCAAGCGAACCAATACAATTGTTCCGATTAATTTATTAAGAGAATGCAAATAAGAATGAGCTTCTAATGAAGCGAATTAATTAATATAATCACAATCAAATTTAACAACGAGTTTGCACAGTAAACGACCCAATAAATAAGCAGAGTATGCTTTAGCAAACGATCTAATAAATAAGGAGCTTGCTTAGCAAGCGAACCAATACAATTGCTCCGAATAATTTATTAAGAAAATACAAATAAAAGAATAATTAATTTGATCATAGCATAGCTGTTAGAAACAACCCTATCAAATCATGTGATACATGTCCTTCATCCTCTTTTCTAGAAACTACTCCTTCCCTCCTAACACTCAACCTTTTAAAGGAACCCGTCTAACCACCTAACAAACAGGGTAATAAAACCACCTCCCCCTAAAACCTCCCCAAGGCCGACACGGCCATATTGACATCGAAAGTCGTTAGGTAATAAAGCAATTAAGAGGGCAATAAAATCTATTGTCTGCGACTTTCAGCTCCAGGTCTACTCACATCGTATGAAAGTTGGTGTTAAATAAAAAAAATGATAAATCAAGTCGCGACTCTCTACGATAAGCCTGTGCAAAATAGCGGTAGGTCAAAATATCAACACAATCTTTATTGCAAAGCAATCTTGGGAAGTAACGTAACGCAAGTAACGCGTTACTTTTTATGTAACGTTCCTTAGTAACGCATTACATTTTCTCCAAAGTAACTGTAACGGTAACGCGTTACATATTTTTAAGTAACGTACCTAGTTTGCGTTACTTTTTTCGCGTTACATTTCGGATGAGTAACTACAATATATGTATATATTTTTTCTGAAACAAATGTTTCTTTCCTGTAAGTGAATTTCTCAGAATGAAACAATGGAACATGAACGATGTCAGTGACCGACAATTCCTGCACTGTTCGCCTTTTCCCGTTTCGCCTTATGACCTCTAGCAATGAAATTTGCATGTAAAACCTGTTATCACTTTTTATCTTAATGTAAGGCGGAACGGGAAATCTCGATGTGCATTTTCACGTTTCGCCCTACGAACTTTATGTTAGTAGGCTTGCAAATAGATTCAAACATACAATTTGATTTGTTTATTTACATAACAAAATATAGTGCCACTTGCTGTTTTTGGAAGATGAGGACAGCCTCAGGGAAATCACGTGTACTGATTGCAAGCACCTGTAAGATTTTGTCTTAGATTTTGAAGCACCAATTCAATACATTCAGTGAGTGAATTACGAGTGCAATGGTACTAGTAGTCTATTTGACTTTGATTGGTGTTGTTTTTATAAAGATGGAGAAAGAAAATATTTTATCTTTCGAACATTTGAAAGAATATTTTTTCTTAAAAGCTGAAGATGATGGTGAACAGAATTTAAAAGTAAAGTGGTGCCCCGGCGGGAAATATTTATCAACAACTATTAACGACATTCAGTAAGGGGTTAATATGAATAAGCTGTGTTCTGATGAGCAGGCGTACTTTATTGATGTAATGTTGATTGTATGTAATATTAGAGTTCTTTTAGATCAGTTTGCATATTCTAAAGTCCCGTTGATTATAGTTTGGAACAACTAGCTTTAAAAAGCATGTATCGATTTTAGAGTTATTGGCAAATTTTGATTCACCCCCAGTTCATGTGTTCTCATTTTATTAGTTGTAGTGTAATAATTCCGTATATTCTGTATTTTTAATTTTACATAGCAACATTGTTATGATATAATTAGTTTAGCAGAATAATAATAAGCAACCATTTTTTCTAACGCATAGGGATGGGCACGAGTCAAGCTAAAACTCGACTCAAATCCAAATCGAGTTTCGAGTCGAGTCAAAAGTAATATTCTCGAGTCGAGTTCCGAGCCGATTCACTGTTTTTGGCGTAGAGTTTCGAGTCGAGTCGAGTTTGATAAATGGCTCGCTCGTTCTAACTCGTTTTGAAATCATGGCCTGATTACACTGGAAAGCGAAAGCCATGAGAAATGTAAGCTAAGCAGTAATATGGAATACTTTTAGTGTTGCTCACGAGAGGGGACACTGCACGCATCTCGTCTCGTCTCGATAGCGAGACTACAAGAGATTTTTTATAACAAACTTGCTCGGAACGGTTTAATTGAGCTGAGGGCTCGAGCCGGCTTGCTTGGGGTGAACCATCGGCTCGAGCTGGCTTGGTTGGGGTGAGCCATCTGCTCGGTTTTACTCAACTGAGCGAAGGGCTCTAGCCGACTAGGTTGGGTGAGCTGTTGACTCAGCTCACTTCTCGGTTTGGGTTGATAGTGAATGAGCTGTGAGCCGATCTGCTCGAGTCGTTGACAATTCTAAACCCGGGCCGAGCAGTTTTGAAGATATTTGGCCAGTGCCCTATAACTTTTAACAGTGTTTGGCTCGAGCCCGAATACTCAACCTAGACCCTCAACCCAAATTCAGAAGCTAGTGAACAATGTCCTTGACTCCTAGAGTTCACGACTACCGAGGTTGGCAATCAACTAATTTTCTAGTATTCATATATAAACCGCCTATCTTTCATGTTTATACACAGTGTTGTTATAATAATAATAATAATAATAATAATAATAATAATAATAATAATAATAATAATAATAATAATAATA
Organism: Thermobia domestica; assembly: GCF_964235325.1. Classification (NCBI taxonomy): domain Eukaryota; kingdom Metazoa; phylum Arthropoda; class Insecta; order Zygentoma; family Lepismatidae; genus Thermobia; species Thermobia domestica. Next base: position 258,691,528 of record NC_137455.1, read on the forward strand.
ATAATAATTAGAAGAAGAAGAAAAAGAAGAAAAAGAAGTTGTTGTAGTAGTAGTACCATTGATAATAATTATATTGTCTACGTATGATACTTGAAGAGAGTTTTCGAAACTCGACCCAAATTCGAGTCGAGTTGGAGGAAATTTTTCAAGACGAGTTCTCCGGTCGGGCTCAAAGATGTGTTTCTAGTCGAATCGAGTTTCAAAGAAAAACTTGCTCGAATTCACTCGTGCCCATCCCTACGAGTAACGCAGTATGGCATTTTAGTCAATGTTACATTAGATTAAAATGTACATATAGTTGTAAAGTAAAAATTTATCCTTGCATTTACATAAATCAATTCAGAACGTGCAATAATAATAATAATAATAATAATAATAATAATAATAATAATAATAATAATAATAATAATAATAATAATAATAATAATACGGAAAACTGAAGTAATAAGATTTTTTCACATATTCAAAGTTTCGGACCTAAAAGTAACGCGTTACTTTCGAAATAAAGTAACAGTTACTTTTTTGAGGCATTTTAAGAGAAAGTAAAGTAACTTGTAACGCGTTACATTTTTACAAGTAACTTACCCAACACTGTTGCAAAGTCTATGGCCACTCGTATGAATCTGAAACGGTAGAATAGGAGTAGAAACAAAAACACGGGTATGTCATTATTTCAAAATTATAATGATTCAAAGTAAAAAAAATGTTCCATGGTCCCTCGCAGGGTCCCAGACGGGGTCCAACTCAAAATGTTGAAATGGAAAGGGGTTCAAGTTCAGTATCGTATGAAAGCTTATGTTAAGTGAAGGAAGAGAAAACAAGCCTCGACTCTTGATGAAAAAGTCTATTGCCACACCTATTAATCTGAAGCAGTGAGACAGGTGCAAAAACGAAACAAAACAGGAACTAGAATGTATCAAAGGAAATGACATGTCATTTTGCAATGCTTATCGACTGTCGAGACTTGTCCAATGTCCAATTCTGTATCATTTAACACGAGCTTTCACATGAGTGCTTATTTACCCCCCCCCCTTCTTGGCACTTGAAACTTTTGAGTTGGGCACCGTCTGGGATCCTGCGGGGGGCCCTGGGACAATTTATTTTACTTTGATACGTTATACTTTTGAAATGATGAAAGACATGTTTTTCTGTTTTCAAATCTGTCTTAACGTTCAGATTTTTCGGGGTAGCAACGACTTTAAGACATGGTTAAAGGTGTTAATAAAAATGAGTAACGTGCTGCCCTCAAACGAAATGACCTCCCCAATTTTGGTAACCGGTTTTGATCTTACCTTGACCCAAGCTTTCAGGAAATATATACATCACCCCCATTTTGTGGGTTCAGGTTTAAGTACATCCAGTAAGATGAGACTTTATTATATCATACGATCATATGGATGAGTACAGAACCTTATTTTCTTTGATAAGAAAGTGGTTCCTCAGTAAACCTAATTTTAAAATTTCACAGGGATAGAGTGGCCCACCCTTAAATTTGGAAATTGTCAAAAAAATAAAAATTCAAAAATATTCCCTAACATTCGGGCACATACCTTTGTAAATTTTGGTGGTTAAACTCGTGAACAGAATTTTCATACATTTTTGTGATCTCAGTGTTCTGACGTAAAATCACGAATCTTATGTCTTGAAAGTAAACCTTATAAATGTAGGACTTATTAATTACATCACCCCATTTATGTCCCCTCATGCACATTCCATAGTTCTTTCACAAAAAAATGATAGTGTTCTGAAATTCACTGCAAGTGTAAATAACGCTAAAAACGATAAAAACACTTAGCAGACGTTACATAATTTGGAGATAGGTAAGAAAAGATCATCGTTGAATCTCCCCGAAGAACTAAATTGTCCTGATGTCATAAACCTTCATTTTGCTAGAGATTTCGAAATCTTAGTTACAAGCAACGATACATTTGATAAACAAATAAATCGGTACAGTTCACTGAAACGCCCTGATCGTGGAACTCCTTTCATATTAAGACCTGTTCATGAACATGAACTTAGAAGAGCAATTGTTAACATTACATCCAATTTCGCGGGCTTTGATGAAACAACTGCATATATGCTTAAAATAGTTTTATCTGTTATCATATCTCCCTTAACTAATATTGTGAACTACGCTTTACCGAATGGTAAATTCCCTAATCTCTGGAAACTAGCTGAAGTTCTGCCATTACCAAAGAAGCCTTGTATTAAAACAATTACAGACCTTAGGCCAATAAGTATATTGCCAGTTCTTTCAAAGTAATTGAAAAGTTAGTGCTCCAGTAAATGATTTCATATTTTGATAGCTCTGTCATATTTCCATGCGAACAATCTGAGTTTCGTAAATTTCACAGTGCTTGCACTGTTTTGTTAGGTATTAAAGACAATGTGCTTCATGGACTATTGACAAATATGAGGTCAAACTAATTTTATTAGACTTCTCAAAGGCATTCGACCTTGTATAGCATGATGTTCTCTTAGCAAAAACGAAATACTATAACTTTTCAGTAAATTCCATAAAATGGTTCGAATCCTACCTACATAAGAGAAAACAACGAGTTGCTTTACGTAGTTTCTCTCATTAGAAAATTTCTGAGGCTGCTGTTCTTGATAGAGGTGTTCCACAATTGCTCAATACTTTATATACTGCAGATCTGGTATCTGTTGTATAGCATTCAAATGTGTACTGTTACGCGGACGACTCAATTCTTTATAAAAGAATTGCTTCAGAACTTGCCATAAGTTGTTCGCCTCCTCAACCAAGATCTTAATGCTATCACTAATTGATGCATTGATAACGGCCTTGTTATTAATCCCTTAAAATGTAATTATACTGTTCTAGGGTCTGCTAACCAGCTGAATAAAATTGTTCCTGAGAAATTAGAATTACAAATAATAGACTTAAACATTAGCTATTCACCTTGTGTGAAAAGTGGAGTACAAATTGATGATAAGCTTTCTATGAATAATCACGTCTCTACTCAGTGTTCAAAAACTGATAATACTAAGAAACTTGTATAAAATACGAGACTGTCTGTCCAGATACAAACCTACTCCGGACACAAACACTGATGTTTTTTGTTGATTATTGTGATGTTGTATATGACCCACTTCTTATTGTTTGTTTGATATTTCACATCATAGACTCAAGCAAACCACTGCGATATATTCAGTATTAGCAGCAAGGTCATGGAATGCTCTGCCAAATATAGTAAAAGAAACTAAAACATTTAATTCCTTCAAGAAAATGTTAAAAATGTATTTACTAAGCCTATAAAATTTAAGTTCAGGTATCCATAATTTGTATTTTATCACTTCAACCGCGTAAATGACACAAGACCTGACTTACTATACCTTTTTTTTTTTTTTTTAATGAAATAATCATCGATTGTAGAAATATTTCACCACAAACCCCGCATTGTCAATGACAAACATATCTTGTTTTGTCTCTATGTCATAGTTCGGTTTATGTTCGTTTTCATGTTTGTATTTCTACGTTTTGTGTGTGTGCTTTGTTAAAAGTACCACTGAATGTATTTCCTTGACAAGGGTTAGGTGGTTCGGCAGCAATATGCTAAACCTCGCCCGCTTGAATAAAGCCTTTTTCAATTTTATTCACGAAGCAGTTCGGTCGCGACACAATGCTCCATTAACGTAGATAAGCTCGAAGTATAAAAGAAGATCCATCAATTCATAACTGTCTTCGAGTGGGGAAAACATTAGGTCGAATTGTTGGATTTTTCTTCAAGTAGATTCCGTCAATTGAACACAACGCTGCTTAGATTAACATTATCATGAAATATAGTTTTTACTATCTGATGAAAAGCAAGCTCATATTCATCAGAACAGGGTGTCCATAAAGTCCCTTGCCACCCCGTGTATCTTCAATCTAAAATGAGTGTCTTGTGTACTAAAATAATACATTACTATCTGCCAAAACATTATTGTCCCGGGTCTACATTGTTTATCCCTTCTTGGAATCGATGTTATGAACAATCAGTCCATACACTACGCATCAACTTCTTAATTTACTCGTGTTTAAGAAAGAAATTCAAGTAGCAAATAAGTATTTAATACTAGATAAAAAATAAAATAGATATTTACATTTACTGTTTCAGTTCACACCAGCGATGTGCCGTAAACTATAATTTTACGTCTACGCGATTGTCTACTGTAATCTATACGTAATCTACATTACACCTTTTCCCGTGTATACTATGTAGACAACCACTATCAAATGTAAGGAAGAATTTCGTTGCTTGTTTGTTCATATTTCCTCATTCTGTTGTTTTGCTTCGGTGCAGCGAAAGATTAGGGAAACGACTAACATATAAAAAGTAGAGGGAATTATCTAATCTGTATGTTTACTCTGCTCTGCACATACCACTTCCTTAGATTTTCCACTTCGAGCACTGCTTTTATAATGAAATTTACAAAACTAATTCTCACCTGTGGGCATTCAGTCTTGAAGCTGCTGTATTTGCCATTTTTTTTTTTTTTTGTGCATATTTTACAAAATGCATAATATTTGTCATTTTCCTTCATCAAGACGAAACTAAGTATTCGAAAGTTACTATTCGCTGGTCTAGGCATTTTATTTTGTACGCAATTTCGCAAGGTAACGACAAAAGAAAGCTCCTTTATTGTCCACGATGCCATATTAAATTACGTGTTGTTGACATATTCTACATAGTCTACGTTGTTTACATTGTCTACGCATAGGTGACACGTAAGTGTAAACTATCGTTTTTTACGCGTAGACGCACATCTCTGGTTCACACAACAAGCTGTAAAAAGATGAAAAAGAAATCAGAAAAAAATCTTGAAAGTTCAGCACTTAACGATAATATAACAAAAGTATTACAACTAGTCTCAGATATTAGATATGTTGCAAAAACTTCCGTTGTGTATTGTTGGGTGAGTGGCTATCGTACTTACCATTGAGATAGCCATTAGGTGTCTTGGATTCGAATCTCAGCCACACCTCGTTTATGATTCTTTTTTATAATACTTGTTAAAAAAGAACCATAAATAGAAAGGAATACTTCAATCATTTCTATTTGGAGCTGACCACGTGATCCTTGTGCTTCAATACTACGTCGAGCAAACGTTTGTCTAATAGCGGACATAAGTCTTTAACTATGTAATGGCAACTGCCTTGAAACCAAATGCAGAATATGAGTATTTAATCTGTCATATCTGTAGTTGGGTGTGGAGAAGAAACAAAATTGAGGACAAAAGTTAGAATAACAACTCGAGTTATTAATATAAACTATGCCAAAGATTTTTGACTTATATCATCTTAAAATAAATACGAAAGACGTTTTGAAAAGAATAAGAATTACGTAGTAATTGATAAGCAGAGGCAAAGAAACCTAACGTGAACACAGTAAAGACGAATCTTTTACCGTGTATTGATTGCGGTTCAGTTATCAAAGCACTCGGACAGTAATCTGAATGTTCTAGAATCGGATCCATAAGGGACAAATATATATATATATATATATATATATATATATATATATATATATATATATATATATATATATATATATATATATAACTTTAGTGGCGATTGATCGGTAACGAATCACGTTAAATTATCGGATGTTTCAACACCTGAACTATCAAATTTTCAATAATAATAATAATAATATCTCGTAAAAGATTACAAGCTAGGAGTTTATTATGGCACAGGTCATACCATTACAAGCAGAAATGTGACATTTGGCAAGAATATTGCGGTTTGGTTTAGTGTTGCCCACGAGATGAGAAATTTTTCATCTCGTTAGTATAACAAAACGAACAAAATTGAGACAAGAATGAACATTTTACATTCAAGACGGGACAAGGCTAACTGAAATTATTGTCTCGCTTTCGAGATAAGACGAAAAGTATTTTACTAACGAAAAAATAATAACGAAATTATTTCGGGGGGCTTGACCCGCATTGCCACCCCCTAAATACGAAACTGATTTCTCGTCTTACCTTGATTCTCGGAATAGTGTATATTCATTCTTTAAGTAATAATTGCTCTGTAGACTGAATGTTATACGATATTTTGTTAGTTTGTATTTCTGAGATCATCGAATTACCGTCTGTATAGGTATTTTTGTAGCAATGTTTTTATAATTACTTCTGCATATCCTAAAAGTTAGTTTGTTATATGCCTTACTGTTCATATATATTCAGTTATTTTTATTAGTTATATTCCTTAAAACGCACGTAGAATTCTTTCTACATAAAACTGTAGTGGAAAGGTTTCGTTCGAAATTTGGGTACTAGAGTTTTAAATCTCTGCATAAATAGTTACCCACAAAGTATTATAAGAAGTTTTTTTTAATTTAAATGTTTAGAACTTTTTGGTGTTAACACTTTTTACGCAGGGAACACAGGTATGTTATTTCTTCATGACGAATTGTTCCTAAAGTGAGCTCCGGGGTCGAGTAACCCCTGCCTCTACATCATGATGTGAAAAATCTTGAGATAAGTGCGTATACTTGTACGAATTTAGATGGCAACTCTCGTCGATCATTAGAAAGTGAATATGGGAAAACTATGAAATGAAGAAAAGAGACTCGTGTCATTATGTTATAAAATTACAAAGCAAATGCATTTTATCTGATCTCGAACGGTCATTGTGCAATATACAGAGTTAAAGGAGCACTGATTAGCCAAATTAAAAAGACTTCAAAGATTTATCACTGAACAAGCAGTGTTTTCTTCAAAGCCTCGGTGGCAAAGTCGGAAGAGTACGCGACTAGTAATCACAAGCTTGGTGGTTCGAGCCCATTCCAGAGAACAACTTTTTTCAATTTTTTAAAGTGCTTTGTCTTAGACACCTTAATGTATACAAATCACGAATATGTCGATTTAATGTATTTTGGGGGAATAATTGTGATTCATTGGCGTTCCATCGCGTCTCTGCTGCTGGAGGGCTAATGCTGGTTTAATTTTCAAAATGGATTCGCGTTGTGTCACTGCGAATCCGATAATGTTTGACGAAATGTCACTAGTTGCTCATTGGTGGTTCATTACTATTTATTGTTATTATTATTATTATTATTATTATTATTATTATTATTATTATTATTATTATTATTATTATTATTATTATTATTATTATTGAAGTTTTTTAATTTAATGGTTCACCCTGTATTAACAAGGTTAGGCGCTTTCATTATAGTTGTTTCGGTCGTATTCCACTCAGCTCTGGAGCTTGTGTCCCTTTATCTATCCCAGCTCCCCCTTCGTGCATTGTGTTGAACAAACGCCATGTGGGAGTTTTCTTGGGGCTGTGTTTCCTCCCACTTTCTTCATTCCACTATTTCTTTCATTGTCATCATCGACTTAGCTTAGCCGGCATAACCATCTAACGTAAAACTTAAAAAAACATACATTTTCGTACGGCTCTTGTGAGTTCAGTAACCCTACTTTCTAGATAAAAGTTTACTGCAAACCTTTCGTTCAACATTTAGCTACTTCTAGGGACATACGCAGGGGGTATGTCCTGGTCAGTGTTGCCACAGTCCTAGCTCTGGAGTGGGCTGAAAAATAGTACCAAATTGAGACAAAAAGGGCTGAATTCATTACTTTATACCAGTGTAAAACATAGCTCTATAGCACGAAACTGAAAGAGATAAAGTTCTAGAACACTCCACCACCACCCTCTTCCAAGAGTCCAAATCAAGAAGGTGCTCTTTTTAATTTTTTTTAACATCCAAATAGGAGGACCCAATGGCGTAACAATGGTCTATGACGCCCCTAGGCAAAATCCCTAGTTGTGCCCCCTCACCCATTTAATAGGTCAATGTATGACCATCTGTAACTTACGCGTACGCGCCACATCCCACATTTGGCTAGTTTTGCCAACATGAGATTTTTCTTCCCGCTCAAACGGCTAAATATTCGCTAACTGCAAAAACAAAAAAGTTATTACGTCTACGAAAATACTGCAAGTAATATTGCAATCGTATTTATGATCAGCTAATTATTAATAATGTTGAGATTAGAGCCTAAATAGGTCAGCATTGTCCTCATCCATTTAACACTACGTCATCTCAGTCAACGCCAGGAGCAGACGAAGGCAAAATTTTCACCCTGCCACTGAGTCTTTCCCCCTCACCTAGTCCTAGCCTATACTTTACATTTTATTACAGTGATGTTAGAAAATACGTTCGAAAATTTATTTTGGAGTGCTCGTTTGGGTGCCCCCTGACGTTAGCGTCCCGGGCAGTTGCACGGTTTGCCCAACCTTTGGTGTTTGTGCTTGGTTCTGTGTAGCCGCAGTACGTGACAATTGTGCTGTGCCTCATGATAACACTTTTTAACTCGTTTTACTCCAGATCTTTACCACTGGGAGGGCCCCAAACAACCGTGGAAGTAGATGAAACTTTTCTCGCACGTAGGAAGTAGGACAGAGGCCACAAATTAAAAGAGAAAACAGTTATCGTCTTCGGTATGTATTGTAAGGAAACCAAACGCGCCTCTATTTCAAAGTGACCAATAAACCAAAACGGTATTATGGTCATATACGAAAAAAAATATATAAAACGAAAAACAAATCAATCATCTCCGAGTTTGCTCCTCATGATATCACACAGTATAAGTAACGTGAGATGTAGGAAAAGTCTTACTGATACTCTTGAAAATGTTACAAGTATTTGTTAAATGGTGCTGAATTGGGTAGAATTGTACCAACTTTTTCACAAAAGGGGCTGAAAATGCCAGCGTGGTACCAACGGGTCGATGAATGACAAAAGGGGCTGAATTTGGTATGATCTGTCAGGAAAGTAAATGTACACCTATTTTTCGAGTCTGGCATTCCTGCGCTCCATCCGTGGAGAGTATGAGAATTAAATCAATCAAATGTTTACTGAGGGGCAAAAAGAAAAGCTTAATCTGAATAAGACATTGCAGAGGGGCACAAGCCGTGAATACGAATAGTGCATTGTGTAAATAAAGGACGACACCGAAAGAGAAAGCCAGAAACAGCTGTTAAACTTACAAAAAAAGAGTAAAAATTGTCGAAGTGGGAACATAAAACAAAAATACAACAAATACGCCGACAACTAAACGATCACCATGCCATGATCTTGGTGTAGTGGTTAAGGTGCTGGCTTACAAATGCAAAGGACGCAAGTTCGAATCTTTAGCGAGGACATTTTAAAAATTTTTGTTAATAATACATACAACTCATGAGAGATGGTAAAAGAGGTCGTATTTAGTTTTTCGTAGCAATTATTATTGGTAATGTTTAGTACTGATAATACTTTTTGTCTTTGCGTATTGCTCTTATTCTTTTCTTCATTTCCAAAGAGAAGAATATCCGAACAAATGCCACCAAAATTCCTCATATTTTGAATGTAAACGCCATTTGCAATTAGTGAAGAATAAAAATTGAACGTTCCGATGTAGCTGCAAAAAGTAAAAAGAAAAACATGGAAGTGGACCATACTCATTGTTACTAAAAATACAATTTCTACATGCCTTACACCTCCCGACCACGTTTCTACGTTAGCAAGTAAGAGGTTTGTGTTTAGGTTAGGTTGGTCAATACGTTTTGCAAAGGGGCCCGGTTTAGCTCTGACGCACCACAGGTGCGAGAAGGGAGAAAAACACTTTTTCTCTCTCCCTCTGTGTGTCTACTTATCTATCTATTTGTATATATATAACGCTATTTGTGAATGCCATAACCACCCTAATTTTCAGCGGATTGAGACGAAACTTGGCACAAACATTAATTGTTGAAATATCTTGATGAGTTCGTTAACCAGAATAATCAGATGAAAATGTTCAAAATGGTGGCCCTTCAAACTCTTAAAAAGTTTCAAGGGAACCAAATTTCGCCCATAAATAGGTATTCAGAAAGTTTGAATAAATTTTCCTCTTTTACTGAAATATTTGTGTGCAGAAACTTATTGAAAAATTGGACCCGATTAATCGCCTAAAGAAGGTTCACGCCCTTTCGCTACGGTCAGGTTTTTTTTTTCAGGAGGGGGTTATTTTCCTATCGGAACAAGATGATTGTTAGTGATGATATGAAATTACACATTGAAAGTGAAGTAACTTGTGTAACGTGTTATTTGAAAGAATAATATAATAAATGTGCATTCCTCTAACACAGAGAACTGTAAATCATGTATTTCGAGTTCGGGAGCCTGAATGGCGAGGAGTGTTATTTGATTTGCTTTTTAGTAACACATTGCATTGCAAATAAAGGTAGGCAACATTAGTGTTAAGTAAAATTATAATAATAATAATAATAATAATAATAATAATAATAATAATAATAATAATAATAGGTGTTGTTTGTGGCAAGGTAATATCTTAATCAATTCTTCTTCAAACGTAATGATTGTAACGCCATATCTCCCTTACAAACAAAATATTAGCAATTTATATCGAGAGAACGAGAAACTGTAGAGCGATGGGAGCAACGTTGGACAGTATGCACTCATAGTACTCAGAAAAGTAAGCGATTTCAATGCAAAAGGAACGAAGAGTCATTGTCATGGGTAGTCATGGGGCCACGGCAGAGCCCTTTTTAGGCAAAGTGTCAATAACTTATATCGAGAGGTGATACTGGGATGGGACCAACTTTGGACACCGTGGACCCATAAAGCGCATCGAAAAAAATAGGGGGGGGCGCCAGCCAGCCTTACTTATTTCCACATAATAATATAAAATTATGTTGTCGAAATACACACACGAGTTAGCTACTAATATTTCATATTATTATTATTATTATTATTATTATCGACAGCGTCTTTTCATTACGTGTGCGTGTTTGACATGAAGCCAAAGAGAAGATCCATCATTCGTAGAAAGAATAATAGTCAGTTACTTTAACTGTGAACGACAGCGAAAAATACGAAAAGAGTGGACTACCTGTAGCGTAAAGAACCAATATGTTCTCTCAAATGGATAAAAAATCAAGCCGAGATTAATTCGAACTCGCATGGACGGCGCGAAAAGCCAGTGCTTTGTCCACTTTTTTTTTTAACTGACTCACTGAACGTGTTTCAGTAACTTACTTATTGCTAATTTTACTTGCTTCACTCGTTTAACTTGCTTTTTCTAATAACTTATAACGACAGAGACACGAACACAGAAACATCGAGAACAGTTAAAAATCATAGATGCTCTCCCGCCGGGAATCGAACCCGGAACTCCATACACCAAAGGCGCACGTGCTAGCGACTAGACCAGCGGGAAGGGCACCACTCTCTCCCTGTGTCGTTAGGGATTACGACCACTGTCTTGCCAGTTATCACTTCTGTGGGTTGTATACTATGATCACATGTTTCTTCTCTGCTGCAAGAGTAAAACCTATATTATATGTAATACATGAGGTATTTAGACCTACATGCTCTTCATATAATGTAATAAAAGGGTCATGCTGGGAATAAGAAAAAGAACATTCCTTGGACAAAACGGAAACTATTGGCATCAGAAATATTTATCTACGAGGCATGCGCAGTAGTATATTTCAGAATAGTTACTGTTTTGTTCAGTAAACGAAGAAAGGGGTATAAAAAAGCAAATATGTCGCGTCAACGAGATCGACCAGATTTGACAGGGGCGGAAGCAGATGTATAGTAATACAACAACTTCGCTCAGTTGATACGAGCCGAGCCGGTTGATATCACTACCTGAGTTGGTCTTCTGCTTGGGCTCAAGAATTCGACCGTGCAGGTCTCAGCCTTAATTTTAAGAAAAACAGTATAATTTTAAGTACTACAAGAAAAATACCTTTGACTCGACTCGGAGTGAACTCGAGTCGAGTCGAATTTTGGCTCGACTCCTGCTCATCCCTATTCGTATTTGTATTTTGTTTCCACTTCAACAATTTCTACTCTTTTTTTTCTTCGTTTACCTATTGTTTCTGGATTTCTCTGTCGGTGTCGTCCTTTATTAACACCATGCACTATTCTTATTCCCAGCTCGTGACCCGCTTCAATGTCTTATTCAGTTTAGGCTTTTCTCCTTACATTGACTTGACATGTGAGTGATTTAATTCTCACTTTCCGCGCACGACCGATGAAAATGTTTTATTATTATTATTATTATTATTATTATTATTATTATTATTATTATACTATTGAACTTGCACGGCGAAATTACTGTATAATACGATATTTCAGTAATTTTATTCCATTGTATGTTATTTAATTTATTAATGGGCACTAAATTGTCTCCAGATCAACGAATAAATTAACTACGGCATGCACTTTGGTGGAAATATCATTACATGAACATGTTTGGAACGAACCAATAATCTTATTGCAATGATATTTCCACCAAAGTGCATGCCGTAGTTAATTTATTCGTTGATCTGGAGACAATTTAGTGCCCATTAATAAACTAAATAACATACAATGGAGTAAAATTACAGAAATGATATCGTATTATACAGTAATTTCGCCGTGCAAGTTCAATAGTATAATAATAATAATAATAATAATAATAATAATAATAATAATAATAATAATAATAATAATAATAATAATAAAAAACATTTTCATCGGTCGTGCGCGGAAAGTGAGAATTAAATCAATCACATGTGAAGTCAATGTAAGAAGAAAAGCCTAAACTGAATAAGACATTGAAGCGGGTCACAAGCTGGGAATAAGAATAGTGCACGGTGTAAATAAAGGACGACACCGAAAGAGAAATCCAGAAACAGCAGGTAAAAGGAGAAAAAGAGTAGACATTGTTGAAGTGGAAACATAAAATACAAACACGAATAGGGATGAGCACAAGTCGAGCCAAAATTCAATTCAACTCTAGTACAATTTGAGTCGAGTCAAAGGTAATTTTCTTGAATTGAGTTCCGAGCCAAGTCGCTGTTTTCGAGGTCTAGTTTCGAGTTGAGTTGAGTTTGATAATGGCTCTCTCGCTCGTTCAGCTCGTTTTAGCTCGTTTTGAAATATTGGCCTGATCAGACTGGAAAGCAAAAGCCATGAGAAATGTAAGCAGTAATGTGGAATACTTTTAGTGTTGCTCACGACAGAGGTGCGTCTCATCTCGTAATTTTAGTGCATCTCGTGGGGCAATTTTAGTGTATCTCGTCTCGTCTAGATAACGAGAAGACAAGAGTTTATTATTATTATTATTATTATTATTATTATTATTATTACGAGACAGCCTCAAATATCGTAATCACCAATATAAGTATATACTGTAGTTCTTAAAATCAAGGCTGAGATCTGCACGGTCGAATTCTTGAGCCCAAGCAGAAGACCAACTCGGGTAGTGATATCAACCGGCTCGGCTCGTATCAACTGAGCGAACAGCTCGAGTCGGCTCGGTTGGGATGAGCCGATGACCCGAGCCGGCTTAGTTGGAACAAGCCATCGACTCAGCTCAATTGAGCCGATGGCTCGAGCTTTCTCGGTTGGGATGGGTCACCTACTCGGCTCATGTGAACCGGTTCGAGCCAGCTAAGTTGAAACTAGTTCATCAGCACGTTTCGACTCAGCTCAACTAAGCCGATGGCTCAAATCGGCTCGGTGTGGTGAGCTGTTGGCTCGGCTCACTTCTCGATTCGGTTCGATATTGAATGAGCTGTAAGCCGAGCCGCTCGAGCCGTTGAGAAGCCCAAACCCGGTCCCAGCTGTTTTGAATATGTTTGGATGAAGCCTATAACTTTTAACTATTTTTTGCTCGAGCCCGAATACTTGCCCCTTCGGAACTCAAACCCAGAACGTGACCGATGTCCTTGCCTCCTGAAGACTTCCAGACGACCGAGATCGACAGTCAATTAGCTTTTACTATTCAGATACAAACCGTATATCTTTTAAAGATTATACATGGAGTTGATATAATAATAATAATAATAATAATAATAATAATAATAATAATAATAATAATAATAATAATAATAATAATAGTTTTAAACTTGCCCGTACTCTACTTAAAAGTAGAGATTTCGGGGAAAGGGTTCCGTACCTTCAAGACACACCTCTGCAACTACCAACATTTTAAACTAGAACCTTTTATTGAAGTTTCATGTAGAAAGTATGTTTTGAGGAAAATAACTGTAATAAATATAACTGAATATCACGCGACAGTAAGGCATATAATAAACTAATTTTTAGAATATGCAGAGGTAAATATAAAAGCTTTGCTACAAAAATACCTACACAGAGCATAATTCAATGAGCTCTGAAATACAATGTAACGAAATAGCCTATGAGATTCAGTCTACAGAGCAATTGTTACTTAAAGAATGGACATACACTATTTCGAGAATCGAGACAAGACGGGAAATGTTTACGATACTTTTCGTCTCGTCTCGATTTTCATCTCCAAAGAGAGACGAAAATTTTGATTTAGCCCTGACCCGTCTCGAATGTAAAATGTTAATTCTCATGTTATTTTATTTGTTTTAGAAACGAGATGAGAAACTCCTCTTCTCGTGAGCAACATTAAACCAAACCGAAATATTCTTTTCAAATGTCACGTTTCTCCTTGTAATTGTATGACCTGAGCGATAATTTAGCTTCTAGCTTTTAATCTTCTACGAGATAATAATAATTATTATTATTACTATTATTCTTCCTGAAGATTTGATAGTTCAAGTATTGAAACATCCGAGTATTCAAATATCTGAATATAATAAAACGTATGTTATCGCTGATCAATCGCCATCAAAAATTCTAAAGTAAGAAAAAAAATTTGCAACGTGCATTCGCAGAAGCACCTTGACCACTGAACCGCGATCGCTACGCAGTAAACGATCCGTCTTTAGTCTGGTTACGTTAGGTTTCTTTGTCTCCGCTTGCAAACTTGTACGGTGTATATATATAGCAATCGCTCCGTCTTACTCTCCCTATTTTTTTCCTTCCTCCCACTTACATACTACAGGAAAAATAAAGATTATTCTATATTAATGCTAAAAAGGAAACTCCTATCAACCTTTAACCTGGGTGTCATTCTTTCTCTTTCCTTTAACTAATTGAGAAAGCGAGGTTGCATATAGATTAGCTCGTTTTTTTACTTTAATTAGTCTCGTCTAGGGTAAGACTACTTGAGAAATTTTCCCTTCCCGGGAACGAATTTTATGAAATTAGATAACATAGTCTTTCTTTTTATAATTAACCTTTTATTGGATAAATTATTAAGAATGTTTAATTGGTTCAATAATAATATGTTGTCTACTTCTTCTCTAAATACTCCCCTCAGAACATTCCTATCTAAATTCTTAATTGAAATGCTCTAGAATATATATATATATATATATATATATATATATATATATATATATATAGTGATCTCTAATAAGGGATTGGCCTTATAACGCGCCCGTAAAGAATCCGGTCAGCAGGCAAAAAAAAACCTTCATCAATCGGGCGCTTTGGGTGCGGGACATCTAAACCTTCTTTTATACAAGATCTCAGCTCAATCCTCCCCAACAACCCTTACCTTTTATTGGTTCAATCAGTGTTTCTTTCTCCTTCAACTTTCAGTATAAAATAGCGTACAAAAATTCGGCTGCAAAAATATAACAGAAACATACATACACACAAAATTCTGGAAATAATCACACCAAATCCTTGATTTTATTGTTTTTATTATATTCCAAAAGTAGATAACAAATATATTATTAGAATAAAAAAAACAAATAAGCAAAATGCGTATTTGAATGCGATGTGAATCAACCAAAAATTCCAACGATTAATAAATATATATATATAATATGACGTATTTGAACGTTACGTTAATCAACAGCAATTCCAAGGAGAAATTTAAATCTTTTATTTAATTCTTTGTATATAAATACGAATTCTTAACAGTTCTTAAAGCTATCTAGTGACAATCTGAAACAAACAAATGTCAATCAATACTGATTCACAAATTAAGGGGGGGAAACCTCCACCTAACCTTATGTATTATATAATTGTACTTTAATTTCTTTCTTTTATTGAAAAATTTGAAAAGCAAATCAAGACTGTATAGACAAGAGACAATATATATATGAGCGGTCACGCCACACACTAATATCAAATGGTACTGGGATTGATCCAGTCAATTTATTAATATTAAATTTTTCAATTACTCTCTTTCTAATACAAAACGTAGTATTTCCAGACAACAATGTAATGTTTCTCCTTCTTCCAATGCTGAAAACGTTATTACCAAGGATCGAGCTGAGATTTATAGTTAAAACACGGTAATTGAATACGATAACGGATCAGACAACTTCGCATTTATCGAACAACGGAAGAATCCTGCTTAAAGAACGAATACTACTAGACAACCAACAAGAACTAATGAAAACACATCCCTAACAGTTAACGAGGGTCACAAGGAAGTAAAATTGAAATAGTTCTTACCTTCTCAATAATGGTCTTATACCTTTCGTTACCAACTCTGTCTCGCTGCCCTCCTCTGAATGGAAATTGACCTTCGGTCTGGCTTACTAAACCAACTCCAAATACCACAAATAAGTAAAGAAAGACGTAAGATTATCCTCTCAAAAGGAATCAAATAACGTATTCAAGTAAACGGAATAAAGTGGAGTATTCGAATTTATATCGAATCTTGCTGCAATCAAGATCTGGTAATATATGTAGTTTTCCAAAAATCGTTCACCTTCAATTCTTTCTTTTCAATACCAGAATTGAATTGCACTAGGAATTAAAACAATCCCTTGATTTTCACGACCCCACTCTCTTGCTCCACTTATTATTTTTTTTTTACGAGAGTGTTTCGGTTCACTCTTTCTTTTTTTTACTTCCAGATATAACCGTTATTAATAATTATTAAACTTTGTCTCCTTTGAACCAAACATGCAAAATTCTCACGAAGTTACTAATACCGATTGCACAAACTCGTGTTCGTATTACGATTTCACGTTTCCTCTTGTTCACACTAGCCTCCATTAGACATCTTCACACCTTACAATTCCGAGCGCAACTCACCGGCCGGGAGTCCGCTACGCCCGGAGGAAAGAAGAAATCAGTGTTGCCGTCTGGAAACACTATAACAATATATCACCTTTTATTTTTCTCTTCTTTTTAATCGCCAGGATCTTTACTTTTTCAAAAATTTTAAAAAATATGTTACAACAATTTTTCTCTCTTTCCTTCGATGTTTTACAATATAAGTTAAATTATTTTTAATTCTTCTGATTTGTAATAAAAGTCGTCCTGACGATTTTCCTCCAACTCAGATTCAGTGGCGGCTTTTGTTACAATTTCCCCTCCCTCGAGGGAAAAAAGACACATCTGGCAGCATCATGAACTCAGGATACAAAACAATGCTAGGAACATAAAAATTCTCATTATTATATTGCATATATTAGAAATTTCTGTTAAAAATTAGAGAAACACATTAAAATTTATTTTATTCTTTAAAACTTTCAAGCACCTTATTTCAACTAATAAATTTGCATTTATTTATAATTAACATGTCAAACTTATCTGTTTATATATTTTACTAAAAGTAATATTCTTGGAAAGACTTATTTGAAATATACAACAACTTACGTATACCTTAATAAAAGTTTATCTTTGGAAATATTTATTTACACAATACAATTTACTGATGCCTTTAAAAAAGTTTATCTTTGGCCAAAGATAAAATACATTTAATACACACAAAGATACTAAAACACTATTTTGTCAGTTGATACCGAGCATTGCTGTCTATTTAAGCGTTACTATCATTCTGGTTTCTCCTATGAAAATACTTCTTCACTTCGGAAACATGAGCCCTTCTATATGACTCTTGGTCATCATTTTCATTCGAAAGTAAAAGTGTATTGGGTGTAAGGAATCTCCTAATCACAAAAGGTCCGATCCATTTGTCGCTAAGCGACTTAGATATATTTTCTCTTATGGACGATTTTACATGACTTCTAACTAAAACTCTGTCATTAATTTGAACAACAACTGGTCTTCTCCGTTGATTCATTAGTTTTTTCCTCTTATTCCAAGCCTTTTCCATATTGGATAAGGCATTCTGCCATAACTCCTTACCTGATTTAACTTCAAGATCAAGATCTGAAATGTGCCAACGGTTTTCTAATGGTGTAAAATTCGGACGTCCATAATAAAGTTCCATTGGAACACCTTTCAGTCCTGAATGTTCACAGATGTTTAAAGAATACTGGAGTTCTGGAATAAGATTTGACCATTGTGTTTGTTTATCTGAGCAATAAGCTCTCATCGCCGATTTCAGAGTTTTAATGAATCTTTCCGCTGGATTCGCCTCTGGGTGGTATGGGCTAATTCTTATATGTTTAATACCCAGTCCAAAGAGAAACTTAGAGAAATACTCCGATACAAAAACCGAAGCATTATCAGTTGCTAGAGTCTCCGGATACCCTAGACGACTGAAAATGTCCATAAACATCTTAGCTAACAAGGTAGAAGTAATCTTCTTCATTTTCTCTAAGACTACGAACCTGCTTGCATAATCGACCCCTATTAAAATGAACTTGTAGCCCTGTGAGGATGGGAGTGGACCAATAATATCATAAGCCCAACAAGAATTTATTCTTTTTGCTATTTTAGATTCTAAAGGACCCATCCTCTTTTGATTCGATTCCTTAACACGCTGACAAATATCACACGATCTCACATATTGCTTTACATCCATCACGACATTATTCCACGTAAATCTTTTCATGATTTTCCTTAAAGTTCGAAAAGCCCCAGAATGAGAGCCCGTAAGTCGATCATCATGAAAATATTCAATAATAATACGTTGTAGTCCTTTTGGAATCACTATTTTGAAAGGATTTATGACAGAATTCGTTCTTTTCATCAAAATCTTATTATTTAAAGAATAACCTGTAACTTGTTCACCTGTTTCTAGTCTTTCTATTATTCTCGATAGTTCAGGATCTTCCTTTTGCAAAACATCTATTGGCTCCCTAACTAATGGCAAACGCCAAGTATTTGCTATTTTCATATTATTCCTAAGTGAAGGCAAACCAATAGGACTGTCACAAATATTGAACTCAAAAGGATCATGCATCCGTGTTAAAAAATCGGCTATAATGTTATCTCCTGAGCGGATGTGGTGAATAACAAAATTAAATTGACACAAGGTCTCTACCAAAGGGCCATATTTCAACAATCTCTTTGAGTTGTTTAAGATCCAACTCAAGGCTTTATTATCGGTATATATATCAAATTCGGAAATTAAATAATGTTTATATCTTGAAATTGTTTTTACGAGACTGATAAACTCAATCTCGTAAATACTCCTATGTTTGTCTGCTTCCGAAAGTCGTTTACTATAAAATGCGACAGGGACAGCTATACCTTCATCGTTTTTCTGAGCGAGGACCCCTCCAATCGCACGTCCTCCCCCGTCAACATGAACTATGAACCTTTTATTTAAATCTGGTGTTTTAAGAACTATATTGTTAATCAACAGATCTTTCAACTTATCCAGAATCTTTTGTTCCTCACTTGTCCAAGTAAATTTTCTATTAATAGACTTAAGCTCACTTAAGGGAACCATAATTTCCTGCAATTGAGGAACAAATTTAGAGTAATATGAAAAAAGCCCTAATATCTTCATTAAACCCCTTCTATTCCTGGGTGGAGGTATATTTCTTATCGCAGAAACTCTAGATGGATCTATTTCCATAGTGCTACCGTCTATAATATAGCCAAGGTACTTAATTTTCCTATAAAAGAACAAACTCTTCTCTGGAGAAATTGTTATATTATATTTTCGAAAACGATCAAGTACCTTAATCATCAATTTCTTATGTTCTTCTATAGTTTTTGTACTTAAAAGGACATCATCAAAATATATGCGTACACCCTCACTAACCAAATCTCCGAGAATCTTTTCCATTGCCCGGGCGAGTATATTACCTCCAGTCTTAATTCCGACCGGAATTCGAGTAAATTGATAACTACCCTTAGGTGTTACTATGGTAGTTATTTCTCTGGAGTCTTCATGGAGGTAGATTTGTAGATATGCTTTCTTAAGATCCAGTCTGGAAAACACTGTATTACCCGCCAAGGCAGTCAAACATTCCTCGAGATTAGGCGAAGTATATACGTCATTAACAATCAATGAATTCGCTTTACAGAAATTCCCGACTAGACGATGCGTACCGTCTTTGTTTTTCACGAGGAAACACGCACTGGCATAATTAGAATGATCGACTTCGACTAAAATCCCTTGATCAATCAATTCCTTAATTTGAGAATCAAAAATCTGTTCCTTTTGTCGAGGAATCGGAAATGGTGTTTCTTTAAAAGGTTTTTGTTCTTTCAAGTATAATCGACCAACGAAGTCTTTAATACATCCTACTCTTTTATTTATAACATCATTATAAGATGTTTTAACCTCAGATACAAAATCCTCAATATCCGAACCCGAATATTTCCAAGCCTTAAGTTTATCTTCCTCTTGAGTAGGTTTATTCACCTGTGTGTTAATACAATCACTTTTAGTAGGTTTATTCACCTGTGTGTTTAGTTCAGGTTGGTTCCTCCCCTTGTGAGTTAACTCCGGGTCTAAATACTTTTTATTTCGATGTAATAATTTGTAAAAGTTATTAGCCTGTTCTAAATCAATGTCCGAAGCTTGCGAATCACTCTCAAAATTATCCACCGGAGAAACGTCCCTCTGTGTTAATGGATTCTCTTTTGATACCATCTGGTTACAGGTGACATCATCACTCTTCTTTTCAACCTTCCTTTTCTTCTTTTTATTCTTTTTCCTCTTCTTTTTCTGTTCAACACAAGAAACTATATCTTCTTCCCGAATATTCATATCCTCAACAGGTGACAACACCTGTTGGAGTGCCTGGTCCCTTTCACGTTGATTGACGTTCACAACACCACTGGGTTCAACTAGATCTTCCATCCGGCCTGGGACTACTGAAGCAAAACCATAATGCGATGTGTTAGTTGAAATGTTACAAACGTCTGCTTCAATCCCATTATCGCATATACTTCGATCCCCTATAGGGTTCTCCTCCATATTACGAACCAGATCTCTAAGTTCTTTTAAGTTGGAATCACTTGGAGCAGTAATATGCAATAATTTCCGTTCAACGTCATCTAAACTTATTTCACATTGCACCCCAATGTTTTGAAATCGATTTAATTTCTTCTCCGAACGAAGATATAACGAAACCATATGTTCTTCATCGCCATAGGATATACCAGGATGTGAGTACAAGAGATCATCACTCTCTTTCATAGCTACATGTCCATCATCCTTACGACGTTCTCTATTATCCATCATTACTGAAACTCGACCATCCGAACGTTGGCCATCACGATCACCCGATGGTAATCTGGAAAAATTTCTCTGTTTCGATTTAAATTTAGTAGAACTTCCAAAAGATGTTTTAGAACTATCCTTTCGAAAGTGGCCTACCACATCTCCTGATTTAAATCTAGATTGCGGATCCCGATGGTCAATCCGATCGCCAGATCTAACTTCCGATGAAGATTGTCTTAAGGTTCCCGGAACCTTAAAGTTCCCGGAATTACTATTCTGTCTTGACTGGTCACCCCTATCTCCGGATCTAAATCCTGTATAATCACCATCCACATGATTAATTCTTTTAAATTTTAATCGAATACGTTTATTGCCATTCCTAAGCACTAAACAATTCGATGCATAGTCTATGTTCGATTGAGTTCCACGTAAGAATGGTGTTCCTAATATACAGTCACATGGCAATTCATTTACCACTTTAAATTTAATTTTTTCAAAGTGTCCGGAAAAATTAAGAAATAAAATAATTTCCGCATTCGTCGAAAATTGTAAACCAGATGCTGCATCTACAGTTCGTTCGGGAACTTTTCTAATATATTGAAGTGCACCACACTTTTTCACCAACCTATATGTTGTTAAATTAAAAGATGACCCACTATCCAAACAACAATCAACTCTCTGTCCATTTATAATTCCATCGATAAAAGAAGCTACTGTATCACTTCGTTCGGAAGGAATAATCTCTCGACCTGGAAAACACGGTACTTCAGACTCGATTATTTGTCTCTGAGGTTTTACAAAATTTTTATCTGACCCCGAAAAATCATGAACGGAGAATACATTATGTCCTGAAAACTTTCTATTATCAAATTTCCGAGAAGAACTAGGAATAATATTGTTTTGACCTTTACTAGATGTCATTCTTCTATTAAAGTCTAATTGACTACGTTGTCTTAATACATATCTCTCAGAAATTTCAATCAGTTCTGATCGGCTTTTAGGAACATAATCATCTAACATTCTAAAACGTATTGAAGGGTTCATACCATTCAATATTAACTCAACTAATTCGCCTTCAGACCCTACAAATCCTAAGACCTTAATTGAATATATAATTGACCGAACATAATGGTCTACTAATTCCGAAAGACCTTGCCTACGAAATATTTTCTCCGATATTAAAGTATGTTTAGAAACAGAAGTCATAAATAATGAGGTAAATCTCTTACAAATTTGATCCCAATTTAAATGATTTTGTAGGGCACACTGTATTTCTCTCAAACAGGCTCCATCACATTTCGATATAAGAACAGTCAGAATCATTTGTATTGAATAACTAGTGGAATTCAACAACTCTTCAATTCTATACAAAACCTCAAAGGTTTGTAAACTATCATCACCATTAAAATTTTTAATATCCCGGAACCTTTCCTCAAGATATTGACTAGTTTTATTAAACGTATACTTTAACATCAAGTTCCCTTCAATACCTTGATATAAAACTTGGTTAGAAGCTCCAGCTTCATTTGATTGTAAATTATTAGGTTGTGAAAACTGAACGTCATTACGCTCGGGAAATCTGGATGTCAAAGGGTTAAAGAATGTAGTGTGAGCAGTAAAACCTTTCGGCGTTGAATTCCTAATCTGAGTTACTCTTTGATAATAATTATGCATATTTAAATATCTATGATCTTGTGCCTGACTACTCGTATTATTCCGATTTGGCATTTCAAATTCAACTCGCCTAGAATAGGGATTAACGTTATTTACAGAGGAAGCATTGACATCTCGACTTGCCCTTGACAAATTAGAACACCCTGTATTATGCTCACTAAGATTAAGGCTAACGTTTCCCAACCTTGAATAATTATTAATCCCCCTTATATTCGATGGAGGTGTAAGAGACATTGAACTTTCACCAATATTACTATTACTATTATCGGGAAAGCCAGTACGATCAACAGTAACGTATTCCGAAAATTCCTCAGGAATATCAATAATACAATCATTCAACTGCGAAGAACACATGATTAATAATATAACTAACAATTTATACATAAATATTAATATAAACAAATAATATATTATCAACAAAATACCTAAAGTACGGTAACACTACAGAGATAGTACCACTACACCAGCAACACCACTCAATATCAACTGAACAAAAGTAACTATGACTGCGATCAGAAATTTCGTTCATAAATATGAAATTCTCATAAATATTAATGCAAATTAAATCCAAATACTCATTTATTCAAGTTTCTGATTATCAATTCCGTGAACAAACTGTTTATTAACACTTAATACTTATTCACTTAACATCACAGTCCAAAGCAACCGAACTCTACTAAGGAGTAAACACTTATGCGGTTGAGTGTACAAATTAATCTTATATTGAAAAAATAATGAACGCTATTTCTAAATAAATTCGTTTTTTTTTTATTACTAAATGAATCAAAAAACTCACTCAATGAACCGGAGTTGCGCTCGGAACTAACTTATAACGCGCCCGTAAAGAATCCGGTCAGCAGGAAAAAAAAAAAAAACCTTCATCAATCGGGCGCTTTGGGTGCGGGACATCTAAACCTTCTTTTATACAAGATCTCAGCTCAATCCTCCCCAACAACCCTTACCTTTTATTGGTTCAATCAGTGTTTCTTTCTCCTTCAACTTTCAGTATAAAATAGCGTACAAAAATTCGGCTGCAAAAATATAACAGAAACATACATACACACAAAATTCTGGAAATAATCACACCAAATCCTTGATTTTATTGTTTTTATTATATTCCAAAAGTAGATAACAAATATATTATTAGAATAAAAAAAAAACAAATAAGCAAAATGCGTATTTGAATGCGATGTGAATCAACCAAAAATTCCAACGATTAATAAATATATATATATAATATGACGTATTTGAACGTTACGTTAATCAACAGCAATTCCAAGGAGAAATTTAAATCTTTTATTTAATTCTTTGTATATAAATACGAATTCTTAACAGTTCTTAAAGCTATCTAGTGACAATCTGAAACAAACAAATGTCAATCAATACTGATTCACAAATTAAGGGGGGGGGGAAACCTCCACCTAACCTTATGTATTATATAATTGTACTTTAATTTCTTTCTTTTATTGAAAAATTTGAAAAGCAAATCAAGACTGTATAGACAAGAGACAATATATATATGAGCGGTCACGCCACACACTAATATCAAATGGTACTGGGATTGATCCAGTCAATTTATTAATATTAAATTTTTCAATTACTCTCTTTCTAATACAAAACGTAGTATTTCCAGACAACAATGTAATGTTTCTCCTTCTTCCAATGCTGAAAACGTTATTACCAAGGATCGAGCTGAGATTTATAGTCAAAACACGGTAATTGAATACGATAACGGATCAGACAACTTCGCATTTATCGAACAACGGAAGAATCCTGCTTAAAGAACGAATACTACTAGACAACCAACAAGAACTAATGAAAACACATCCCTAACAGTTAACGAGGGTCACAAGGAAGTAAAATTGAAATAGTTCTTACCTTCTCAATAATGGTCTTATACCTTTCGTTACCAACTCTGTCTCGCTGCCCTCCTCTGAATGGAAATTGACCTTCGGTCTGGCTTACTAAACCAACTCCAAATACCACAAATAAGTAAAGAAAGACGTAAGACTATCCTCTCAAAAGGAATCAAATAACGTATTCAAGTAAACGGAATAAAGTGGAGTATTCGAATTTATATCGAATCTTGCTGCAATCAAGATCTGGTAATATATGTAGTTTTCCAAAAATCGTTCACCTTCAATTCTTTCTTTTCAATACCAGAATTGAATTGCACTAGGAATTAAAACAATCCCTTGATTTTCACGACCCCACTCTCTTGCTCCACTTATTATTTTTTTTTTTTTTACGAGAGTGTTTCGGTTCACTCTTTCTTTTTTTTACTTCCAGATATAACCGTTATTAATAATTATTAAACTTTGTCTCCTTTGAACCAAACATGCAAAATTCTCACGAAGTTACTAATACCGATTGCACAAACTCGTGTTCGTATTACGATTTCACGTTTCCTCTTGTTCACACTAGCCTCCATTAGACATCTTCACACCTTACAATTCCGAGCGCAACTCACCGGCCGGGAGTCCGCTACGCCCGGAGGAAAGAAGAAATCAGTGTTGCCGTCTGGAAACACTATAACAATATATCACCTTTTATTTTTCTCTTCTTTTTAATCGCCAGGATCTTTACTTATTCAAAAATTTTAAAAAATATGTTACAACAATTTTTCTCTCTTTCCTTCGATGTTTTACAATATAAGTTAAATTATTTTTAATTCTTCTGATTTGTAATAAAAGTCGTCCTGACGATTTTCCTCCAACTCAGATTCAGTGGCGGCTTTTGTTACAGCCTGCGGAGTAATTTGCCTCGCGTTCTCTTACAAGCTGACAAATCTACTCCTTAATTCTTTCTATCAGCTATACTAATTGCTTATAGTATGCTTCACCTAGTTGCCCTAAACGTGAAACAACTTCTTATGTGAACTACTTTACTGGGAAAAGCACTAGCTAATAATTAAGGTTTGTATAGGGTTTGGTAAGGTATTTTGGACCCGCAAACTGGATCCGAGGATAAATTAAGTGGTAGGAGACTCTATCAGCTTCGTCTATGTTTCAAGACTCCGCTTCAAAATAAGTTTAAGATCCTTAAAAGAATCTTAGATCATTAATGGCCGGGTACCCATTTAATTACCCTGTGAACACATCTTAGTTCACTTAAATTCAATTTTCTCGTCGTTCTGTGATAAACGAGAGAACAAAATGTCCAACAATTAAATCTTTAGTCCTGAATAAAATATTCTTTAATTTCCGTACACACTTCTCCTCGCGCTTTAATTATACAAAAACCCATATTCAATTAGCCATAATTCACACGATAGTTACTTTCGCGATCCCTCCCAAAAAACATCTTAAATGCGAGTTATCGAACTCAATTATTTCTTTAATTCACGAATCCTATCCTCTATCGAGATCAAAACCAAAATTTTAAGTTAGAAAATAATTCCCCAATATATAGGGGAAAGTGGGGGAATACCACGCACTTAAGGTACATTTTCTAATATCTCGCTACAAATCAAACAAATTAACATGAGGAAAATGTATGTTGTAACTTAATCATTCTAGTTTCATATTCGGTCGTTTGTAGTGCTCCTTGATTTTCATAGATTCTGTAAAAATAAAGTTTGTGGAAAACGAGAAACGCGTGGTATTCCCCGCCACATCGGGTAATCACACGCATTACATCGGGTATTGGCACGCACTAATTCCTTAACGTGAAGCATCAGAATCTCTTTCCATAAACTTAGGTCGTTTGTTGACTGTACGTTTAGGTCAACTTCTAGTTTGTTTCCTCAGGTTGTCTTCACGTTTTCCACGGAATTTTTGAGTTTTTTTCTCAACTTTGATTTCTTGGTGTTTTCTTCGCTTAGTGCTCTTTCTGAATTCAGCATCTTCCAATATTCGTTTGGTTGGAGTAGAAGTTAAGATTTCTGAACACTTTTTGTTATTTCGAGGAGTTGACTTGGCAGACCTGGAGATAGGAGAAATCTGAGACTTTCACAGCTTCATTTTGTAAAGAAGACGGTTAGACAAGCAATGGTAACTGCTGTGATGATGTTCTTCTCGATTTAGACCTATTTTCGTGGAAGATGGTTGTTCATTTTGGCGTAGGCCTATAATAGTTTGAGCATCGGAAAGCAATTGAGAATTCACTTCTTCAGAAGTCTCTCTTTTATCTTCAAGTTCTACGGCCTGGAATTCCTGAACAGATTCAAAATCTTCTTTTCTAAAAGTGTCCAGCTCCAAAGGACAAATACCCGCTTGTTTAAAACCATTAACAGCTTTGTCCATATTTGCTGCTTTCAGATAAGCTCTATTAAAGATATCGACTAAGTCATATGGAGAAATTTTTCATTAACATAGCGCTTCGCAAACAGTGTGCATTCTTGGTTGAAATAAGTTTTGTGGGGACCAAAAAATGTGAGGTCTAGCGGCTGAAGTTTATGTGACGTATGCGGTGGTATTGTAACCATAACAATTCTTTTCTTCTTACAAAAATTGTAAGTTTCTAATGAAATATGGCTCTTGCGATCCAAAATAGGTAGGACTGGATCATTTGTTATCGGTTTCGCAATAAGAGCAAAATGTTGCAGCCACTAGATCCATTGCTCCACTCAAGAATAGATCCAGTAGATTTTCCTTTCTGCAGCTGAGGTGACATGCGTTTCCTTGGGTAGATAAACATAGGGATATGTAAGACCTGGCAGCTTTGTAACGGTTTTACCCCTTTCCCATGATATTAGTGCTCTGAGCTGTTTCACTCCTTTGGATCCAAAATACGCCCTGGTGTCTATACTATGAATATACCTGTTTCGTCGACGCTAAAGATCTAATCTTCGCAGAAATGATATTTTTCGGTAACTTCTGTCAGGTTTTTAAAATACCCTTTCACCTTTGCTTCATTGAATTCGTCGACCCTGTTAATACTAATTGCTTCAGATTTCCTTAACCTTATCGTGGAATTTTTCTTTAAAAGAATTCCAACCAATCATTACCAGCAAGTCGACCTTCTTTATTCAAATTGTGTTTGATTATTATTAGCTTATGCGTATTCATAAGCTATTCTGCGTAGTTCAATTGGAGACATTCCGTAAAACAACTTGGCTAAATGTAAAGCGTGACCAGCAAGTTCCGCTTTTTGTGTAGAGCTCAATACAGCTTTTCTTCCCATTTTCTTAGAACAGACAGTCCCAGCTTTCACTTTTGTTCTTAATGTAGTCTCATGTATCCCAAAATCATTTGCTACCTCTCTAATTTTTCTTCCGCCATTTATTGCTCCTATGGCGTTTGGTAGTTGTTCTAATGTCCATTTGCACTTCTCTGTTTGCCTACTATAGTGTCATGGCATCTGCAATATACATAAAAAGGAAAAGAAACGCAGCATAAACTTTTTTGATAACTGCTTCGTGAAGGGGCAATACCACGCATAATGGACGACATGCGTGCAATTACCCCATTCCAAGCAGAGAAAGAAAAATTCAACCTTCAGAAGTTTCACGTCATTTCATATAAACAAATTTAGCATGAACTTACTACTAACACACTACGCTAAAACATTGTATACGCATTATAAAAACCAACTAAGTATTTCAATACATACCTCTAAATCTGCAAACGAAGTAAATTAGAAGAAATTACAGCAAAACAACATTTCGCCATGCCATGAACCACTCCCAGCAGCAACTAGCGCCTCGCTCATGCAGTATGTCTTTCATAGTCTAAACTAGATAGTAGCACTAATCTGAATCTGTTTCGAAGCATTAGAACTGAGAAAATAGGGTGCGTGGTATTCCCTCGTTGCGTGGTATTCCCCCACTTTCCCCTACTCTAGTGGAAACTGTCCCTCTTACTCTGAGAAACATAAAGACGAAAACGCGGCTCCATTACTCAGGAGAATTCCTTTCGGAATGAGAACTTAAAAATCCACCTCTTTTTATAGCTGTTCGGCAAATCTCGGTCACAGGAATCTCTTGCGGGTAGCGGGGACTATGATTTTACCTCAAAAAATGTCTTCTCCTAATTCAACTACAACGATTCACGTTCCCCTGAGAAGTGTTTCCAACTATAGTAGTTTCACTAAATTGAATACAACAAATTTACAAAACTAAAAATTATGAATATGAATTAGTACACATTTACATAGACTATATATACACAATATATACACTACTAAACTATTAACCAGGCCTGGTACGTCTTAATCTACTAATTATTTATTACTAGTATACACAATTTATAAGAAATACAGCCAGGTGTGCCTTGCAATATATATATATATATATATATATATATATATATATATATATATATATATATATATATATATATATATATATATATATATATATATGTATCTATATCTATATCTATATCTATATCCATATCTATATCTATCTATATATATATATACACAAAAGCCGGATTTATGGGAGGTGCAAAGGTACACGTGCACCCCGCCGTTCGTTGCAAATAAACACTATCTAAAATGAAAAGCTAGTAGTGAAAATAGCAACACATTCCGAAACTTTCTGTCATCATATTTCTGTTTGGGGCTTGAAAGAAAGCAAAGCTTTGCAAAAGCAAGTTTAAGTTGATTTTCTGAAGGTTGAAGCAAAAGGATTCACTAAGCAAAACAATATAACATTTTTAAAGTAGGAAAGAAAACAAGGCAGGAGTAGAAAAGGACATTTTTGTCCTCCATTCCACTTGCGATCCTCTTTAGAATACTCCCCCCCCCACTTCGTTCTATGTATCAGCGTTGTCATGGGTAAAGAATTCATATGTCACTTTGAAGAGTTTCAGTATGATTTGATTTGATTTTGAGTTTAACGTCCCGTTCAGCAGTGAGACTATATGAGACGTGGACCTACTGATTAACGTGGAATCCGAACCACATGAGCTCCCACCGGGAAGAGTTTCAGTATGATTGGTTAGTTTGGTAGTTATTGGTGCACCCCCTCAGACAATCCTGGATCCGGCCCTGTATCAGTGTTGGGTAAGTTACTTGTAAAAATGTAACGCGTTACAAGTTACTTTACTTTCTCTTAAAATGTAACGCGTTACTTGCTCCCAAAAAGTAACTGTTACTTTACTTCGAAAGTAACGCGTTACTTTTAGATCCGAAACTTTGAATAGGTACATGAAAAAATCTTATTACTTCAATTTTCCGTACTATTATTACTTCTTCTATTCTCCTCCTTCTCCTCCTCCTCCTCCTCCTCCTCCTCCTTCTTCTTCTTCTTATTATTATTATTATTATTATTATTATTATTATTATTATTATTATTATTACTACTACTACTGCACGTTCTGAATCGCTTTATGTAAATGCAAGGACTAATTTTTACTTGACAGTTATATGAACATTTTCATATAATGTAACATTGACTAAAATGCCATACTGCTTTACTCGTAGGGATGGGCATATGCGAGTACGAGCAAGTTTTCTTTGAAACTCGATTCGACTAGAAACAGACATCTTTGAGCTCGACCTGAGAACTCGGCTCGAAAAATTTCCTCCAACTCGACTCGAATTCGGGTCAAGTTTCTAGTTGAGTCAAGCCAAATCTGGTGTGTAGTTTCGAGTACTCTCTTCAAGTATCTTACGTGAACAATATAATTATTATCAATGATACTACTACTACTACTACTACTTATTATTATTATTATTATTTTTATTATTATTATTATTATTATTATTATTATTATTATTATTATTATTAATAATAATAATAATAATAATAATAATAATACTAATAATAATAATAATAATAATAATAATAATAATGATAATAATAATAATAATAATAATAACACTGTATATAAACATGAAAGATAGGCGGCTTGTATTTGAATACTAAAAAACTAATTGATTGCCAACCTCGGTAGTCGTGAAGTCTAGGAGTCAAGGACATTGTTCACGAGCTTCTGAGTTTGGGTTGAAGGTCTAGGTTGAGTATTCGGGCTCGAGGTAGGCCCTAAACATTTTTAAAGTTATAGGGCACTGGCCAAATATCTTCAAAACTGCTCTACCCGGGTTTAGAATTGTCAACGATTCGAACACCTCGGCTCACAGCTCATTCACTATGTACCCGAAACGAGAAGTGAGCCAAGCCAACAGCAGAGCCCTCGGCTCAGTTTACTCGAACCGAGCAGATGGTTCATCCCAATCAAGCCAGCTCGAGTCAATGGTTCATCCCATGGGCTCAGTTGAGCCGAGCTGAGCTTGTTATAAAAAATCTCTTGTGGTCTCGTTATCGAGACGAGACGAGATGCGAGCAGTGTCTCCTCTCGTGAGCAACACTAAAAACATTATACATTACTGCTTAGCTTACATTTTTCATGGCTTTCGCTTTCCAGTGAAATCAGGCCATGATTTTAAAACGAGTTAAAACGAGCGAGCCATTTATCAAACTCGACTCGACTCGAAACTCGACGCCAAAAATTGTGAATTGGCTCGGAACTCGACTCGAGAATATTACCTTTGATTCGATTCGAAACTCGACGTGAATTCTAGTCGAGTTTTAGCTTGACTTGCGCCCATGCCTATGCGTTAGAAAAAATGATTACTTATTATTATTCTGCTAAACTAATTATATAATAATAACAATGTTGTTAGGTAAAATTAAATATACAGAATATACGGAATTATTACACTACAACTAATAAAATGAGAACACATGAACAGGAGGTGAATCAAAACTTGCCAGTAACTCTGAAATCGATACATGCTTTTTAAAGCTAGTTGTTCCAAACTCTATAATCAACGAAACTTTAGGATACGCAAACTGATGTAAAAGAACTCTAATATTACATACCATCAACATTACATCAATAAAGTAGGCCTGCTCATCAGAACTCAGTTTATTCATATTAACCCCTTACTGTATATCGTTAATTATGACACCCTAGTTGTTAATAAATATTTTCCGCCGGGGCACCACTTTACTTTTAAATTCTCTCCACCATCATCTTCAGATTTTAAGAAAAAGTATTCTTTCAAATGTTCGAACGATAAAGTATTTCCGTTCTCCATCTTCATAAAAACAACACCAATCAAAGTAAAATAGACTACCGGTACCATTGCACTCGTAATTCACTCACTGAATGTTTTGATTTGGAGCCGTCAAAATCTACGACAAAATCTTCCAGGTGCTTTCAATCAGTGCACGTGATTTTCCTGAGGATATCCTCATCTTCCAAAAACAGCAAGTGGATATAATCTTATCTGTTTCCTTGTGTCGGTGACTGACTGTTGGTCACTGACATACGTAGTTCATGCTCTATTGTTCCATTCTGAGAAATTCACTTACAGGAAAGAAACATTTGTTTCCGAAAAAATTTACATATATTGTAGTTACTCACCCTAAATGTAACGCAAGAAAAGTAACGCAAACTAGGTACGTTACTTAAAAATTTGTAACGCGTTACTGGGAAATGTTGCTTAAAAAGTAACGGGTTACAAGTAACGCGCTACTTGCGTTACGTTACTTCCCAAGACACACACACACACACACACACACACACACACACACACACACACACACACACACATATATATATATATATATATATATATATATATATATATATATATATATATATATATATATATATATATATATATGCCAATCGCAAATTTTATCATTAAAACACCACAGAAATGTTTAATTACCAAATATGAAAGGAAAAAAATAGTTTATACAAAATCCATCCAACAGTAGGTCCACAGAGTGAATGAAAGAGAGCATAATGCCAATTGCTGTTCTGAATATTGAACATCTCTTTCTTCTTAGTCTTGTTATCTTCAACTGTGTGATTACCAGTCTTGGGAAGTAACGTAACGCAAGTAACGCGTTACTTGTAACGCGTTACTTTTTAAGTAACGTTTCCTAGTAACGCGTTACATTTTTTCCAAAGTAACTGTAACGGTAACGCGTTACAAATTTTTAAGTAACGTACCTAGTTTGCGTTACTTTTTTCGCGTTACATTTCGGATGAGTAACTACAATATATGTATTTTTTTCGGAAACAAATGTTTCTTTCCTGTAAGTGAATTTCTCAGAATGAAACAATCGAACATGAACTATGTATGTCAGTAACCGACAGTCACAGATACACAGAGAAACGGATAAGTTCGTAGTGCCACTTGCTGTTTTTTAAAGATGAAAACAACCTCAGGGAAATCACGTGTACTGATTGCCAGCACCTGGAAGACTTTGTCATAGATTTTGACAGCTCCAAATCAATACATTCAGTGAGTGAACTAGGAGTGCAATGATACCGGTACTCTATTTTACTTTGATTGGTGTTGTTTTTATAAAGATGGAGAATGAAAATATTTTACCGTTCGAACATTTGAAAGAATACTTTTTCTTAAGAGCTGAGGATGATGGTGGACAGAATTTAACAGTAAAGTGTCTGAAATGCCCCGGCGGGAAATATTTATCCAAAACTAGGGTACCATAATTAACGATATATAGTAAGGGGTTAATATGAATAAACTGTGTTCTGATGAGCAGGCCTACTTTATTACTAGAAAATATTTTGCTGATTGTACGTAATATTGGAGTTCTTTCAGATTAGTTTGCTTATCCTAGAGTCCTGTTGATTATAGAGTTTGAAACTAGCTTTAAAAAACATGTATCGATTTTAGAGTTACTGGCAAGTTTTGATTCACTCCCAGTTCATGTGTTCTCATTTTATTAGTTGTAGTGTAATGTTTCTCTATATTCTTGTATTTTTAATTTTACACAACAACATTGTTATTATTATATAATTAGTTTAGGAGAATAATAATAAGCAACCATTTTTTCTAACGCATAGGGATGAGCACGAGTCAAGCTAAAACTCGACTCGACTCGAATTCAAGTCGAGTTTCGAGTCAAGTCAAAGGTAATATCCTCGAGTCGAGTTCAAGCGATTCAGTTTTTCGCGTCGAGTTTCGAGTCTAGTCGAGTTTGATAAATGGCTCGTTCGTTTTAACTCGTCTTGAAATCATGGCCTGATTACACTGGAAAACGAAGGCCATGAGAAATGTAAGCTAAACAGTAATATGGAACACTTTTAGTGTTCCTCACGAGAGGAACACTGCTCGCATCTCGTCTCGTCTCGATAGCGAGACCACAAAAGATTTTTTTATTACAAGCTCAGCTCGGCTCGGCTCAACTGAGAAGATGGCTCTAGCCGGCTCACTTGGGGTGAACCATCGACTCGAGCTGGCTTGGTAGGGATGAGCCATCTGCTCGGTTCGGCTCAACTGAGCCGAGGGCTCTAGCCGAGTCGGTTGGGTGAGCTGTTGGCTCGGCTCACTTCGCGGTTCGGGTCGATAATGAATGAGCTGTGAGCCGAGCTGCTCGAGTCGTTGACAATTCTAAACTCGGGCTGAGCAGTTTTGAAAATATTTGGCCAGTACCCTATAAGTTTTAACAGTGTTTGGCTAGAGCCCGAATACTCAACCTAGACCCTCAACCCAAATTCAGAAGCTTCTGAACAATGTCCTTGACTCCTAGACTTCACGACTACCGAGGTTGGCAATCAACTAGTTTTTTAGAATTCAAATACAAACCGACTATCTTTCATTTTATATACAGTGTTGTTATAATTAATAATAATATAGCCTTAACCTCGACATGTAAAATAAGTCGAAATAAATAAATAAATAAATAAATAATAATAATAATAATAATAATAATAATAATAATAACAACAATAATAATAATAATAATAATAATAATAATAATAATAATAATAATAATAATAATAATAATAATAATATAAGTTGTAGTAGCATACTAGTAGTAGTGTCATTGATAATAATTATACTGTCTATGTAATATACTTGAAGAATGTACTCGAAACTCGACCCAAATTCGAGTCGAGCTCAAAGCTGTCTGTTTCTAATCGAATCGAGTTTCAAAGAAAACTCGCTTGAACTCGCTCGTGTCCATCCTACGAATAACGCAGTATGGCATTATATCAATGTTACATTATATGAAAATGTTCATATATCAAGTAAAAATTTGTCCTTGCATTCAGAACGTGCAACAATAATAATAATAATAATAATAATAATAATAATAATAATAATAATAATAATAATAATAATAATAATAATAATAATAATAGACCCTAATAATAATAACGGTAGCAATAGTAGTACGGAAAATTGAAGTCATAATTTTTTTCACATTGTCATAGTTTCGGACCTAAAAGTAACGCGTTAGTAACGCGTTACTTTCGAAGTAAAGTAACAGTTACTTTTTTGGTCCAAGTAACGCGTTACTGACGCGTTACATTTTAAGAGAAAGTAAAGTAACTTGTAACGCGTTACATTTTTACAAGTAACTTTCCCAACACTGGTGATTACCAATGCGTAGCCAAGTCTTCACAAATGGCATTGTGTCTCATTGAACGAGAGGTTTTCCTATAAGCTTCACTGTTATAAAATGTGAAATGTTTCCCACTCGCAGAGAATTTCTCTTGTTCATTAAACTGAATGTCCTTTCTGCTTCTTCAGAACCTAAGGCTACTACTCTTATATTTGCTTGTTTTATGGATTGCGGAATTTCATTTTTAGGCAAATCTCTCTCATCGACTAAATCTCGAGAATGATTCACTGGTACAGTGTGCTTTAACAATGCACATAATCCTTCCAATATACTTCCTCCTTCCTTCCAAGAAGAACTCACCGTTGGCGGCCAGGTTTCAGGTTCAATGTAGACAGAGCAATGATAATAGATTAGTGTAAAAGCCCTCTTCTGCTTTATTATTTAGCAATCAGCTATTCATGATATCAATCATACTCTGGATCAGCTGTTGCCAGGTAGGATCAAAACAGTGTGAACAGCGCTGTCATATTTCTTGGTTTATCTCTCAATAATATCAGTGCTTTCATACATGTTTTAATCAACTTCTATTAAATCCATCTCCTGCCTTTGAAGTGCCAACTAGAGAAGGTATAGTTCATCTAATATGTCAATCATAAGAGCGAGGTTCTGGATTAAACTTAAATTTTCTATTTTTTTTCTTAAACCCGACAAGATTGCTTTTACGAAGTGGACTTGCAAAGCCGGATATGTTTTTCACACTGTCTTTGCAGCTCTTGTGCTACATGCTACCCACTGGGGCCAGTACACTCATCCAACTTTAATTATTTCCACTTCTAAGTTCTTGAGCAATATCATTTAACTCCATTTGATTTTTATTAGAAGCATGATCGAAGCAGTACAGTTTATCTATAAATGATTCAAAATGGTTAACACCTGGCACTGATTTGATAGCATAGAGCATTGCTAACTAAACTATATAATTGAAGCAGTGCCAAGTAATATACCAGAAAAAAAGTGAAGGACAGGCAGCCACTCCGGATGTTTGGCCTAACATGGTACATGCACCGTCTGAACAGAAAGCTGTTAAATGCTGCTTTAAATAAGTTTCACTGAAACTTTTTCAGCCAGGGCTGATAGCAATGTTCCGGAAATTGTTTTCTTCGCATCTGTAGAAGTTTGCTCTATTAAATAAATAAATAATAATAAAAAAAATGATCTAAAGGGAGAGCTATCTATGTTACAACTCTTAAATATAACTAAAACACTTTTTCTTGTAGCTGTGCTTGTTTCGTCAATGATCATACAGAGTTTGGCTTGTTCAGCTATTATTATGGAGAAAATGCTTTTCCTTAACTTCATAGATATAGCAGCTATGGACATAGCAGTATGACGTGAAACCAAAGATTTAATCTCACAGATTTCACAAATTTGATTTCACAAATTTGTTCGGCTTCTTTCCAGGAGCGTCATTTCAGATTTTGCTTGGGGGGGGGGACAAAACCCCTTGATATAAGTAGAATTTCGCGTTTTTCATTCATTTAGTACTACTCTATTGATAAAATCAATTTAAATCTCAAACTCACGGGGGCAAATGCTCCTCCCTGCCCCCCTAAATGACGCCCCTGCTTCTTTCTCGTACTCTTCGCTAGGTCATGCGTGTGCGTGTGTGTGCGGACCGGTGCGAACAGGCTGAATAGCACCACTGAATATATCATGTGACACCATGTCAAATGGTATATTAGTTTTCACCGATATTAGTATCATTTTATTATTAATTTAATTGTTTCGTTAGTTTTAGAGTCTTAGAAATACGCAGACAGATAATTTATACACGGAACACGCAGTACTAAAACATATAAAAGTGAAATAGCAAGGCATTTTTCATTTTTCCTGTTGCGCAAATTTTACGAAGACCGATAAGAAATGAGTCTATTAATTTACAATAATCGGTATAACACTTGGAATAGTTTCTTGCTGCTTTTGCTTGCGTTGCGGTCTGGAACATTTTGAGAACCGCGAAATTTGGGTTAAGATTTACTGGTGCCGAGTCTGTGAAAAAGTGTGCTGTATATATGATTTTAAAACGCAAAATTTGCCTCACTGACTTCATATCGAGAATCAATACGTGATATAGAATATTGCATAATAAAACAAATTTCGCGTCAACACATAGCAGAATTTGTGTTTTAATTTATGATAGTCAGCATAACAGTTATAATCAGTGATGTAATGCTGATTTTTTAGGTGGGTATATGCTCATCCCTTGTTGCACCCACCCACCCACACCCACACCCACACCCACACACACACACACACACACACACATATATATATATATATATATATATATATATATATATATATATATATATATATATATATATCCGTGTAACGTGGGTTCCTGTAACCACGGCATGGCGCGTTCTCAGGTTGCGGATCCAGGAGGAGGCCTCTAGATATAGAGGTTAACTGAGAATATACAGAATAAACAGTAACGGACGGACAACGAATGGTCCTCCAGCTTGGGGGTTTGGGTAAGGCTAACAACCTCCTTTGTCTGTGCCCCTGGTACTATGAAACTCTCTTCCTCCGTGGTGGAATGGAAAGATATTATGTAATTTACTAACTTTACAAGAATATAAACCAAAAAAAGCGAGTAGAAAACACATTATAAAATTTATTTTTGAGACGTTTTTGGCCGCTCTTGAATTTGGCGCCCCGGGCAGTTGCGCTGGTTGCACGGCCCTTGGTTCGCCCCTCAGTGTCGCAAGGCCAGATCGGACATACGATTGAGGAAAAATCACTCTTGCAAATGCATTTGGTACGCGAATTCTCATTGTAAACAATGGAAGTCGTTTCGATCCAAATTGCGATTATTACATGCCTATTTGAAGGGTAAGGGGAAAAAAGCAGGAATGTCACAAAACATTTTCGAGAAAACGGCGTTTTAATGTTGAAAACCGTGTACAAAATGAATAGGGTTAGTCAAATTTTTGCCCCATTTTACATGGACATTTCTACATCTACGCATGCATGACATATACAGTCAAATAGTATCAAGAATACCAACAGATAGGACAAAACACCCGTTAAAGCGCAGACATGGACATTTATTGTTTCCCCCCTTTCCCTTCATATGTATTATTTGCTTTGCGCTGTCAACGGAAATTTTGCGAAGACTGTTGCGGAATAAATCTCTAGGCCTACAAATATAAAGTAAATCGGAATTGGTTTCGTAGGGCCTTATTTTATACCAGCTTGCGCAAAAAATGCTTAATGTAACACAACACAAAACGTGCGAGATTATATTATAACTACTATTATTGTCAGGCCTATTGTCAGAAACTAAACACTGTTTTTGCGTTGCGTTGACGCAAAGTGTTCCAAAAGTTTAATTGGCAGTAATTCTTTTTCTTCTAAATTATTTAAAAAAGAAGAAGTTCTGTGTGATATTGTTAAAATTTATACAATGATGCCTTGCACTAAGGAAATGTTATTCTTTGCTGGTTGTTCTTTACCTTGCACTTAAGTGCATGTAGAAAAATATTGACCGAATTAATGCGAAACTTCTTCGTGTTTCATGCTTGGATTGCAGACATTCAGACAGGCATAAAATCTTAGTAGTGATTAGTGATACGAAATTTGTGTAGTTGATACATTAAATGGATATAATGCTCTGTTAACATATGGTGTAGTGTGAGATATATTAAAGTTAATTTTCTGTAACCAACCAAAATGCAT
The DNA here is from genome assembly GCF_964235325.1 of Thermobia domestica. Classification (NCBI taxonomy): domain Eukaryota; kingdom Metazoa; phylum Arthropoda; class Insecta; order Zygentoma; family Lepismatidae; genus Thermobia; species Thermobia domestica. The sequence continues at coordinate 258,730,436 of NC_137455.1, forward strand.
ATGTCTCGATTGGAAATTAATCTCAGGAGATTGCTTTCACAATGTGAACATTTGGCAACAGAAGATCCGAAAAAGGATTGGAGACTGGATAAGGTGTTAATTACTATTTTATTATCAATTGCGTTTCTTTATTGTGTATGTTATAAAAATTATAAAAAATAGCTAGTTGTTTGAAATCCTCGTATCATCTATAAAGGCCAATAATGATAATAACAGTTAAGTTCCGGTAAGCGTTGTCACTATTACGTATGTCATGGTAAACCGAAGAGAACCTAATGTAATCTGACCTAACCTAACATTGTTTTATAAGCTGGCAGGGGTTAACTACATTTATACTAATGGTAAGAAAATACAAGACTGATGTGATATTCCCCGAGTAGATAGAGATACACTTCGACCGGAATTTCTGCTGTACCGCCGGACCACACGAAAATTTAAAAAGAAAAAAATAAATAAAATGTACTGCATTTAGTTGTATTAAATTACGTTAGGCAGGTTGAGCTAAGAGTCAGTTACCTTCAAAACAGAGGCGTAACTTTTATAATTTAGAACAGAAAATGGTGCAGTTTTACTATACGAATCCACAGATTGTAAAATATATGAAAAAATTTTGGGAAGTTTTTAATTTGTCCATTTTCTGTCGAGAACAGAACCGAACGAACCATTGCGGGGCTTCTAACCCGTTCCTACTCCTACTGCTACCCCTACCTCTACTGCTTCGCCTATTACCACTTATGCTATGGATCCGTATAGTAAAACTGCACGCAGAAAATTAGTATTCGCGTATAAATAGGTCATCTGGGTGTATAGTATAAAACTACAGAGCTAAAACAAACCAAGCTCTGCTAAGTGGCCACTAAAAGCCACGAATGCTATCTAACCGAGTCAGATTAGGGGGAAGCTGATGAGCCCGAGCAATAGTCTAAGATCATCCTAAGATAGCAGGAACGGTGGGCACGCACGTAAGCAATCGTATTAAAAACAGGTCGGTTTTGGCAATGATACGAGTTCCAAGAACACTTGTCATTGTCTCATAAAGACCAGTGCATATAAAACGGGTTAAGTTCCAAAGTTGGACGTCCGTTTCCAGCAAAATTTTGAAAATTTACAGGGAAGATAAGGATAATTTGATCGTTTGTGTGCTTGATAGTATATAAGGGTATCAAAAAATCTGTTTATTTGCAGGGTGTCTACTGGTCATGAAAGTCATGAAAAAGTCATATATTTTGCTTAGTGGTCATGAAAGCCATGAAAAAGTCCTTTATTTACCCAACTGGTCATGAAAATCTGAAATCTCAGAGTATATTTTTATATTTCATACTTTTATACCTCATACTGCATGTATTGAAACAGTTGTATCAGGTCAGTAATTGTGAGAATTTCCCACACCAGTTAGTGCTGGCTAACTGGTACTTTACTGTCTTCCTAGCTGCTCCCCATTTCATCTTCTAGTCTCTGTAATATAGTAACAATTTTTTACTGTCCAACTTTCTGATCTGCTATTTCTTTACTTCTAAGAAACGTAAATTGTGTATATTTGGAACTGAAACGTAAAGATCTCAGTGACTCAGTAACTTCAGAACTTGATGGAATTGATGCTCAAATTAACTCATTGAAAAAGAAGTTGAACTTGTGACATTCAATCAAGATGTCCACTTTTGTGTTCACTTTTTTTTTTTTTTTTTTTTTTTTTTTTTTTTTTTTTTTTAAGTTTTGATGTGATACTAGTATGCAGACTGTGAGAAAAAAATATTTGTAAAAGTACCCCTGAAAAAAGAGAAGAAAGAAGGCATCAGACCCTATCCAGGATGAAGGTTCCATTATGAACAAATTCAGTAGGTCTTATCAGTATGTTTATGTACGCTAATTTCAAATATGACACGATGGAAAAGAATTGTATATTTACGTAATCAGTTTTTTCTTGTAAACGAAAATTATAAATTTAGAATTCAGAGTACATAAAATGCAGATAAAAAACCTATCTGAATGTAACGGGACTGTTCACAAGATTTTTTTTAAATCTATAGAACCTGGTAAGCCTTAAACCCATACTTGAACCGCAATTAAAAATTTGTTTACTGCCTTTTAAATTGCTCTTGCATTTTAAAATTAGTTGTCAGCTAATCGACATTATGTACATTAGACAAATAAGAACATAATGTGATCTTCATCTTAACCGATGCACCACTGATGGTAGGGGTTTATTATTACTAATGGTAAATTTTTATCGCCATGGTCATGAAAATTTGAACAAAAAGGTCATGAAAAGTCATGAATTTACTTTCTGGTATTCCAGTAGACACCCTGATTTGTTATATATAAGCGGTTATGAACATGGGACTAAACGCCGAGCGGATGGAACTATTTCACGCAAGGTAACCGAACAGTTGCATTGTGGGAAAATAACGAGCATTTATGGTATCAACATGGCGGATGTACAAGGGCTGTGAACTAACAGTTTTAATATTTGTGAAGCAATACATTGATAACGAGCAAAATCTTTTAAAAGTTTGTGAAGAGCCCTTATTAATGAACCTAATAACAAATTGCAGAAAATGTGGAAAGGATATGACAGCGAAAAAACGTGGCGAAAGCGGACGTCCAACTTCGGAATAAATGCCTAAAAAACCATAAAACTTATCCAAAGTCAACCCACTTCATTCGAAAATCGTGCTTTTGGTTTGCCACTTACATTGAATGCCACGTACCATTTTTCTACACAGAAAATATTATGTTCCTCTTCTTTTCTGTATTTTCAATTAGTTTCCACACTTACGACAAACTGATCGCTTGTTCAGTATACAGTGTTTTTCACATAATTTCTACAACTGGCTTTCGTTATTTTTGAACAACCTTATCATATACGCGCCATTTCCACTCTGCCTTTCCTGTCACAAAGTCATAGTAAGTGTACCTTTCCGTCAAATAGCCCCTCCGTCTCCACATGGAGTACTGCGTACATCATCAATAACACCGCAGAACAACCACCATTTTCTTCACTTCAGTTATTCCCCTCACCTGACTTTCATTCAGTATTCCTCACAAACCAAAATAAATTCTCCAATTCACCTGATAAATTTCCTAAAATTGGTCCGGCAATACAACACCTTAACCCCTTTGATCTCTCTAATTAAGAGCTATTACTTAGTTGTACTACCGGGTATCGAAGTTAGTAACTTATTCAAAGATCGAAAAACGTCCGACATGTACTAGGTGGACACTAGAAGTTAATTTTCTTGTCTGTCTGGTTCAGGATAGGGTAAAGCTGAACAGCCCGCGGGAGGGCGCGTCCGTAGGAGTGGGTGCGTTAAGATGATCGGTATATGCGTATAAGGAAAGATTGCTTTGCTGGGTTAATTTGATTATTTGTACATTTTCTTTTTATAGTTTAACGTCCTACGATTGTGCACTTTCGTCTAGTGGAGACAGATGATTAATGAAAGTAAATGCTTTTGAAACTAAATTTTTGTGTTCTCCATCCGGGAATCGTATCAGGGACTACGTGCAGCAAAGGAACACGCGGTTCTTACTAAATTAGCGGGAAGGGATTCCACGATTATTCGCATAGGCTAAGGGAGTCTGTTGATGAAATGGTCGATAATGGGTGACGAAAAAGGGAGAACCTCCAGAAAACCTATGAAGAAAAATGTTTGTCCACCACCAAAAGGGGGATCGAACCATGAACCTCACGTGCCATAGGTGATCGCTTTCGCACGAGCTGCCGTGGTCCCAATTTGGTTGGTTAAGTGGACTGTAGCGTCTCTTTTCAGTACCTCATGTTGGATCAAGTATATCGAGATATGGACATCCGAGCCACGTGTAGTGCGTTCAAACTTCAAGGCTCTCACTGGGAATCGAACCCATAACCCCATGCACCAAAGTCAGGCGTATTAGCTACATACATGGAAATATCATATCCTTGTGCTTCGTGTGTTATTTATTTTTCTACATAAGGGAAGGTGTGATGTGGTACATTTCTTAGAACTAACGTATTACATTCATACTCTATACAGTAGGTGTAGGGATTTGATGATGAAATCCCAGGTATGGTGCTCTTATGTCAAATGAAAGAAAAAAGTTATGAAACATGGATCGAGAAACGCATCGTTTCAGAGTTATTATTACGTATTTAAAATTATAAGACTAACTACTTTTGTTCAAAACACAAAATCTTGTCTTGTGCTCATAGTTTTTATTCCTGTTAAGCAGGGTTGGCTGGTTTAAACCAAAAAACGAAAAATGTTCTTAAAAGTGTAAGTGTTTGTAAAATCTTGATGAACACACTTTTGTGGGTTATCACGTTTCACTCCCGTTATATTCAGACCTAAATCCCCCATTCATTACTCAAAAAGATTATACTACAAAAACAGCTTTTTTAATTTTTTTTTATAAGTTTATGAATGTTTGTTTTGTGATTTTTTTAATAGTTTGTTATTATTGTTATGTAACTGCAATCAAAGAAAAATTCTAAATATTGTTTCGTTTCAATAATATTTATTTACTATTGATAAAATACATTGAAATGCCTTCCTTTTGTGTGTGTGGGTCATACAAACCCCACGAGAGGCATTTAGTGAAATGAGAAGTATCTTTGGTATCTATTTATGTATGAATGGGTCAGAGCCAAAGTGGACTCAAATAATTCGTATCTTTATTCACTTTTCTTACTGATATGCAAATTAAGTCGTTGTATTTCTTTAACTTGGACTAATAAAAGTCGTTGTTAACTATGGTACGGAAGGTATAACGTCATTGGCTTCCCGCAATAAGTTATAGTGACATTTATGGGGAGTGGCCAGCTTGGTTACTCGTGGCTCGCTGAGCACAGTAGACGGCTGGTAGTGATTGGCTATCCTCTTACCACACCCCGAGTGACGAGCAGATTCAAGCGCGGGAAGCCAACGACGTTATACCTTCTGGACTTTAACTTGGACTAAATTAGTTCTTCTGTACTCTGTAGTACTTTGAAATTGTCCATATGTACTTCTGTATAATGGGTTCATTTCTGCAACTATCTTTTTGTCTTTCTGAAATGAGTTTTGACAATTATATTAACAAGTAGGCCTATGTAAAGATCAGTACAACGTATGTTTATCAGGAGTCCTTCGTGAGTGAGTCGGCTGACGTATCGCATTTGTGGCCAATTAGTCCTGGTTCCGAGTTCAAATGGAGAACAATTTCTCTCGAGTGTAAGTGGAGAAGCGGTTTGGATTCCACTTTAAGCTTATGTGACCCCTTCCAGCATAACCCGGTTGTTGCATAATAAAACCAAGGCTAAACAAACTTATTTCTGTCCATATATGATATGAATACATAGAGCAAATTATCTATATAAAAAAATGGTTTAAACAAAAAAAAAAAAAAAAAAAAAAAAAAAAAAAAAAAACTTTTTTTTTTTCAATAAAACTCATGGTTTTTGCCAACCCTGCTGTTAAGTCATTATCCTCAGAACATTTTGATCATCTCTCAATTAGTCCTCAAACGGAATATGTATGTCGCTTCTGAGTTTTTGTGCAAAAAACTGTTGTCTTAACTTCTATAGCTTCTTAGAATCCACCGCCGTTGTTGCTTAAACTCGTTTTCGGGGTCGCAAAGCAATAGAATAAATGGCACTTACTCTTTGTGCACTCAGAGCGCTGAAAATGTCAATTAATTTTTATGTTTGAAACCATCACACTTGCTCGTTTTCTCTTTTTTTCCTATAATTATACAGTGCCCCTGTAGAATTTTAAAACTGATGCTATTGGCTTTTGTTTCAATTTTATATTTTAGTTTTTAGTCGCACTAATTATGATTCTTTTTCCACTTCCTTCCCGAAAACGTCTTTCCAAACTATGGCTTATGTATTGGTTATGAAAATCAGATCGAAATATTGTGAGTATAATGACGTAAATACTCATGGAAGTTAGGGTTACAACCTTTATTAATTTATGTACCTAAGAGCACAATGTAGTAACTATACTTTTGTTCAAACTAGACTTAAGAACATGCGGATTAAGCACTCATTGTTCTTCCAATCCTTTGACATTCAGTTACTACCTTTTTCGTTCTTCATTCACTAACTCCAGTAACACAGACCATTCAGTATCCACAGACTCCAGTAACAGTTATGAATCGCCGAAAATGCGAAAAATCATATTTTAATGCTTTGGTTTGAAAATTGAAACCTATCTCAAGCGATTCGAGGAATTACACAGGAAATAGTGTGCGTTCTATATAAATATCCATCTTTTCGAAATGAATTGCACATATAAATTCTACAAATGAATTGTACAGTTGATATACGGGGATATACATCTAAGTACTGATTGAGCAGTAATGGCAGTATTGAAATAAGTTTCTTTTAATATTCTCTGTTAGTGTGAGGCCGCGCTAAGATGAGCTCTGACAACACTCACGTGCGATCAAGCACGGTTGCCACATTCGAGGCAATTCTGTAACAATACAATATCGCCTATAACAAGAGGCATTTTTTCTTGTAAGAAAAGAATCACCTATGTATTACAACAAAAATATTATTTAACATTATGCCTGACGAAAGTATAAGTCAAAAGAAACAAACAGAAAGTATTGCGTTAACATTGTTTACTAAATGGTAAAGAAAACAATCGTTACTTCTAAATACATAGGGCCTTAAGCAGAGTCGTCTTGACGTATAATTATCGTCATACTAAGGACCAGACTACTGCATGGAAACATACCTTAGTCGAACTCTTTGGTATGACATCGAGCTTCGTGGCTAAGTGGTTAGCATACGCGCCTTTGGCGTGGGAGACCCGGGTTCTATTTCCGGCGGAAGCTCATGTTCGGATTCCACGTTAGTTGGTCCACGTCTCATAGCCTCGCTGCTGAAAGGGACATTAAACTCAAAATCAACTCTACTCTTTAGTATGACACTAAACAGGCGTCAAAACGACTCTGCTTAAGGCTCAATATGTTAAATTAAAAAAAAAAAAAAAAAAAATTAAAACCACTTACGTTAGAGAAGATGCCTTCCATTTCAATTCAGGCAGAGCATGTACCATCACCATCTCAGATATTGTTGAAACTTTTTTTTTTTTTTTTATAGCAACTAGACATGTTTTTAAGAGACCCATATTTTTTTTTTGTTTTGTTGAAAAAAAAATATATCCCGCCAAGTAGTGGGCCATCAAAGACGGGGAGTACAATTTATGAATTGTAGAAGATATAGAAAATGGTCAACTTCGGAGCCCCACCATTTAGCTATGGAGACAGGTAGAGTTATAATTTTTGTTGTGGTATGTACATAGGGATATAAATAAACTATATTTTATTATAGTTTGGTTTGCGCATGCGTATCTATTTCTACATAAATTAATAAATGAACGTCAGTTTATCTGAAAAGTCGAAGTTTGTGAATTTTTTTCGAGCATTCGAATTTTAAAATTCTGTTTTCACGGTTGATAAGACCTAGTTACCCGCTTTCCGAAAAAAAAAAAAAAAAAAATTGTATCGCTTCTGTGTGCAACCGTTTTGTCGCAAAACATTCCAGAAATTGTCAAATTGAAAAATCGCCATTTTTGGGCGCCATTTTCTTGAAAACACCATCTTTTAAAATTCTGAAATTTTGTCAGATGGTTCAACTTTACATGAATAATAAACACACCAAATACCATTCTTGACCAATGCTTCATGAATTACTACAGCCTTTTGAAGTTAGCGAAGTTTCGTTAACTTTGATGTTACAGTTAACAACACTGGAAACAATGAAAGTGCAATGATTTGATGATCTTTGTGGTTCACATTCATTAAATGAAGAATAAAAGGTTTTCTTGACATGTTTTTTATTATTTTGATCAATAAGGCTCTCTGAAATAGTAAAATGAACCTTCCCCCTTCTTCTTCGTTTTTTTTTTTTTTTTTATTCCGAAGTAATCTGAGATGGGAATTACGATTGCGAAACACACAAATTTTAAGTTTACTTGAAATGGCCATCCAATAAATTTTGATAATCTATAAAAAGCCTAAACTATTAGCTCAGTGATGATTTGGAATACTCCAGACAGTCTCAGTTAAGTGCGATGTCATTACAGTGATCGAAAAAGGAGAAGAAGTTAAAAAAATCGAAACGTTTTCTTACGCGTTCCATCAAAGAAATTTACGAACTTTTTTAAAACAGAACAATTCCAGCATAAGAATGGGTCACTCGGAATTTTATAGTATTCGACTAAAGTGGGTCAGTCCATAACCTGCGAGGGAAGTGTGTGTGTATTGTGCAAATTTTAAGTTAGCTGCTACTGCGTTAAAACAAATTAAAGGTGCAGCCTGTATTGAAGCTGTCATGAGTGATTTATTTCCTTTAGTAGTATGATCCGTAGAAAATGACAGCTGTCTTCTTCAAGAATGTGAATGTCCTGGAGTGGACGGAATAAGTGTGGAGTCTTTAATTATTGATCCTGATGAAAATGAAATTGTTACGTATGCCATATGGGAAAACAATGATCTCGTTAAAAACTGTGCCACTTTCTGTTTTCGTATCGTACATTGCTGGTTTAACTTTAAGAATTGTAATTCATGACCACAAGAAAATCCAAAGAGAATTAATTCCTACCGAAAAGCATCGTATAAAATTTCAAGATACAAATTCTGTTTTACTTTATGTGGACTTCGTTGAAAACTGGACTGTTATTCTGCAAAGTGAAATTCAGACTTATCACCATAATATGAAACAACTGACAGTTTTGTTGTAATAAGCAACGACAAAACACACGATTCGGCTTCATGTATTCATAGCCATAGACAAGATTCTAAAAATACTCGAAGAAAAGCGAAAATATAGGTTATAAAAAAAGGTTCGAATACGTGAAAATAAGTGAGCTCCCTCGTGGCTAAGCGGTTGGCGTACGCGCCTTTGGCGTGGGAGACCCGGGTTCGCTTCCCGGCGAGAGCTCATGTGGTTCGGATTCCACGTTAATCAGTAGGTCCACGTTTCATATAGCCTCGCTGCTGAACGGGACGCTAAACTAAAATCAACTCAACAACGTGAAAATAAATGTCTACAATTTCCCAAACCGTGTCAGTGATTTCTGATGGTGCTGCATCCCACTTTAAAAATCGCTTTCAGATGTGCGAGATGCAGACAGGTCCGATAAAGCAGTGTTTTTGCAGTGAAACCGGCCATGCAAGGGTCTTTGGGACAGTATTGCGGGGAAGGAGGGGGTGTGTGTAAAGAATGTGACAATGCGGCATAACCTTAGGCAAAAACAGATACACAGTATTAAAACCGCAGAAGAAAACATGAGTATCGCGCAAGTACAAACTGCGGCTATTGCTCTCGTTTTGTTGCCTGAAACTGAATGTGACAACTTCCGGGAAAAAGAAAGAAAAAAAAAAGCAAGAATGGGAAAGTGTGCGACCCGTAACTGGTATTCAACGAAGTCCCTTTGGCTTTCGGAAAATGGCGAAGTTTTTATGGCAGTAACGGGTCATCATGAACTAAATTCATGCTTCCCCCAAAATCGAGCTTCTGCAATTCAAAATGTAGATTTAAGAAGTCTGCCAAAAGGAACTTTTGTTACATACATATACGTATGATAACCAATGGTGCGTAGCAGAAATATGAATAAATCATGAATTACGTGAAGTTGAAGTGCTGTTTATGCTTCCACATGGACCTTCAGCAGGGTACAGGTTTCCAGAAGAGCATAAGAGAAGTAAAAATAAGTGTTTTGTGGCTATCGACAATGTGCTACGCAGGGGCGGATCCAGAACGGACTTCTGGGAAGGGGGGGGGTAATACTGCTATTTTTAAGAGCTAAAAACTCGGGGATGGGTTTCATTTATATATAAAATAAGAAAGTTTCTTTTCGGAGGGGGGGGAGCGATCGTCCCCCTGGATCCACCCCTGGACGAGTGTGAATGCATCAACACCTATTGGATCATCTGCACGGTTACATGCTATTAGCGAAGAAGACACCAAGCAAGCAAATGATTGGTCCATGTGAAAAAAAAAAAAAAAAAAAATCAGTGAAATGTTGTTTCCGAAGACCATTTTAAGTAAGTGAACTTGAAATTTGTGTTTCGTAATCGTAATTTCCATCTCAGATTACTTCGGAATAAAAAAAAAATTAGGAGAAGGGGGGAGGCTCATTTTACTATTTCAGAGAGCCTTATTGATCAAAATAATAAAAAAACATGTCAAGAAAACCTTTTATTCTTCATTTAATGAATGTGAACCACAAAGATCATCAAATCATTGCACTTTCATTGTTTCCAGTGTTGTTAACTGTAACATCAAAGTTAACGAAACTTCGCTAACTTCAAAAGGCTGTAGTTAATTCATGAAGCATTGGTCGAGAATGGTATTTGGTGTGTTTATTATTCATGTAAAGTTGAACCATCTGACAAAATTTCAGAATTTTAAAAGATGGTGTTTTCGAGAAAATGGCGCCCAAAAATGGCGATTTTTCAATTTGACAATTTCTGGAATGTTTTGCGACAAAACGGTTGCACACAGAAGCGATACAATTTTTTTTTTTGGAAAGCGGGTAACTAGGTCTTATCAACCGTGAAAACAGAATTTTAAAATTCGAACCGGAAGTGCTCGAAAAAAATTCACAAACTTCGACTTTTCAGATAAACTGACGTTCATTTATTAATTTATGTAGAAATAGATACGCATGCGCAAACCAAACTATAATAAAAATATAGTTTATTTATATCCTTATGTACATACCACAACAAAAATTATAACTCTACCTGTCTCCATAGCTAAATGGTGGGGCTCCGAAGTTGACCATTTTCCATGTCTTCTACAATTCATAAATTGTACTCCCCGTCTTTGATGGCCCATTACTTGGCGGGAAAATTTTTTTCGACAAATCAAAAAAATATGGGTCTCTTCAAAACATGTTTAAGTTGCTATAAAAAAGTTTCAACAATATCTGAGATAGTGATGGTACAAATTTATTTATTTATTTATTTTGCCTGAGTTGAAATGGAAGGCACCAGAATGACTTTCAATTGTAGACAGTTTAATGCCGTTTACTGTAGAAATTCTACGCTTTTTCCCCTACTATTACGTTTTCTTCCTAGGGTAGATAAAGTTTCCGTCGGTTCAGCGAGGTCTTTCGGACACTTCTCTTTTGTCATTCTTTTTACAGTTCGCAGGACTAATGTGTAAAGCTAAAGCTACTCTTTCATTCAGTGGCAATAAAGGACCGTCGTTGTCACGTTCTTTTTCGAAATATCCCCTAAGATTAAACACAAATTCCCGTGCCTGACTTGTCAAGAGCACCCCCCTTTCTGCATTTCTTAATCATAAATACAAACACACACATACAGGGGTGCAAATCTGTCTTCAACAGGGGGGGGAGGGGCAGTGTAAGACGCTCACATATTTTCTTTTTAAGCGATGTTCAAAATATTTATAAAGCTGAAAAACAATGCTCTGGAGGAACAGGGGAGCAGAGTTCTCTTAACATTGGGTGGCGGGCAGATTTGAGGCTTATTTTGGAGGGACATAAACTTCATCTCACTTTCCTTTGTGGCAATCGGACACAAATCATCACATTTCTCCCCAAAATATACATTTCAAATCGGATTATTGGGGGGCAGTCCCCTCGGTTCCAAGATTGGAGGAAGACATGTTCCCCTCAGTGTACACATACTAAATTTATGTGTTAGGTCTATATGAATAATACGAATACAAACTATGTTCCACTGATGAATGAAAATAACAACGATTACACGACGATATTCACACCAATGAACTGGAGTGATAACACAGAAAATCAAAACAATCTTTCACAGTAATGTATAAATGCAACAACACTGTTCTGTTACCATGGAAACAACCTAATGTTTCCAAATGTATTTTTGTAGGTCTAAACTTATCTAAACCTTGTGAAACATATTCGTAAAAAAAAAAAAAAAAAAAAAAAAAAAAAAAAAAAAAAAAAAAAAAAAAGTCGTCTTCTACGAAAAGAGAAACATAACTGGATCATATTCGTTACTTTCCAACTATTCAATTTCTAAATCAGTCCTTATGAAAAGCTCATTATAACGGTCTCTGTAATATATAGACTACGAATATTTTTTCAGATGTCAACAAATTTTCTACAAAGACCATTAGAAATCCTACAGATTTCAGCTTGACATTCCAAATCAAGGCTCATTGTCCTTGAACTATAGAAACACAGTCGCCACTCTACTCGCTTTCTATCCTACGAAAAACCTACTCCCTGCGGCGATAGAAAGAAGGTGGACCAGTTGTTGTTCTATGTAACCCCACTTCTATTTCCGTAGCAGTCTTGTCAAAAGAACAAACTTGTATCAAAAAGTGGAAAAAGAAAAAAAATTTGATTACTGTGGCAATAACGTTTGGCCTAGTGGAACTACGTTATGCTGAAACGTTGAGACGTAAAGTACGATTATTTTTAAAACACTTAGTTTGTACATATTTCAACTTATAATCTGATTCAATCAGTGATAAAGTAACTTGATTCCTTCATCGTTCTGTCAAGTGGTTGTTTTGAGTCTTGTTGCTATGACAGTTCGCAACACTGTCATCAGCTTACACGATGTTAGATCTGTCAGAGCTCAGGTTATGATGACCGTAGAATAGTAATCGAAAATGACTAATATCGCTTTTCAGTTTCATATAACGGCCAATGTTATTTTCAAAAGTTATGTGACTTCATACAACATATGTTAAATTTCGATATTAAAATATGATTTGATAAACGTTTTTAAGGATGTTTTTACTAACTTGCTCGTGTTTATGACAACAACATTAAAAAATACATCACATCTTGACGTTCGGCAGTCATTTCTATATGGATTCTATTCGACACTTCAATCTGGTATTTCGCCCTTCCCTGACCATACTCTAACTTCCTTAAATTAAACCTCTCCGTTATAAGATGCCAATTATTTAATTGCTCTTAACGATAATCTCTCTCTTATAATTGCTGCTACCAAGCAGTGGCCACTATGACAGTCAGCTCTAAACGACAGAATGTCAATTATGCTAGACTTCTATGTACTAAAACATTGTCAAAGTGATTGTGTGCTTTTCCATCTGGTGAGATCCAAGTATATTTATGAATGTCGCGATGTGAGAATTTTATACCCTTCTTGATAAAGTTTTTGGCTGTTACAAAGTTCGCGAGTGTAACACGCTTGATATTGCTTTCATTACGTAGACTTTCGTTTGCTGTAATCGGTTTGAAAATATCCTCTCGTTTTACCTTCCTGAAGAAGTCTCTTAATAGAATTTTCACATGGTACTGCGAGAGTTGGTCATATATACGTTCTACTTTCACGTAAACACTATCCTTTTATCATCATTCTTATCTTCTGGTGGGGCATGTACGTACATTTAGAACAATACTATCGCATCACCTATTCTTCAAAGCAATAAAAGGAAGTCTGTCATTAACAAATTCAACATATGTGAACCAAAAACCTTGTTCCTAATGTTTTATATTTATTTCCTTGCTCATAAAAATAAATAGGATAAATGAAAAAAGATGAAAATTTCCGGTCTGCACCAATCTCTTCCCTTCCCATATAACTTTCTAAACTCTTATCAGGTTCATCCTACATTTCTCTAAATCACTCATTATGAATTTTAATATGCTTGTCTTATAAAGATTTGTGTTCCATGATCCAAAACTCATGTCCATTTTACTTTGTTGAAGTCGTGCTGAGTTACCAATCCTGGTCGAAGATATCAGTAAGCTTTTTTGAACAAGTTCCTTTTTAATCAGTTGATGTTGCTAGTCACACACCAAACTCCCAAGCTGGAGCATCATTCTCGAATCAGAGCAAGCACCATGCCGTGATGAAAGAACCCATGTTACATTGCGAGCCTTGTTTACGGGAGATAAAAGCAGGAGTACAAGAAGTAAAACCTCCGGGAGATATAAAGGATTACAGTCAAAGTTGTTCCTTGCCAATTGTTGTTCGTTACTCATCAAGTGGTGATGTGGTACGCGGTGAAATGGCGGGCCCAAGTTGTGCGTTCTTTTGTTCATTCAGGAAATATGTTGCTATAGTACCTGTATTGAATGAATATTTTAATTACTGTCTCATTTCTTGCTTAAAGAACCGTTATCTATGTTAAGTTTGGATATTTCAGAAAAATAAACTGTATGTGTTTAAGACGACTGTCATAAGAATACATATGGGAAAGTGAGTCAATGTTTAACTCCAGTGAGTGAATTAAGTGAGGCTGATCAAAATTTTTTACAATTAAGAATGGGAAGAAAGAAAAAGAAAGAAAGATCCAAACTGTATGTACGTATCACGAAAAGAAGCTTCTTGCCAAATATCATCATCTTTTTGGACAAGTGTGTTGATATCTTCCCCAATACCATAAAGGTTGGAAGAAAGGAGACAAAAAAATGGCTGTGTGGAAATGACGCTTAATCGTCTGAAAAGGAAGAAAGACCAACCAGTGGACCTTTTTCCTGGCAAATCTCTCTGTTCAACGTGCCACAAAGCAATATTTGTTTTTGCAGATGTAGATAATACGGAACCAGGAAGTAATCAAGAGAATGTACCTGTACTATCTAATCTAAAGGAAGTAAATCAGGTGTATTCTATATTAGATATGTCACCAGTATCAAAACTAAAAAGACTTACCGCGGAAGAACAGTAGGGTGCTCTACGCAAAAAGTGTAAGAGAATAACAAACATGTTGCAAAGAAACTTGGAGGAATCTTTTTCTGAAAGTGTGATCGTGGATAGAAGAATTGTGCTAATTCTTTGTGCGAAGCATATGATGCTCTTTTTGAAGAACCGAAGATTAACTGCGCGCGTGCTATTAATGAAAAAAAAAAAGTTAAAATTATTAATTTAATGCCATAAAGTTGGCCGAAGTCTAAAGTTTGCGAGGAACTGCAGGTGTTGAAATATTTTGTGCGAATCAGCTGGAAACTAACAAGAAACGTGAAACATGTTCTTCCAGACCTTGAGAAGAAAGTACGAAAGCAGTTAAGCACGGAAGTAATAAAGCCCGTTGAAGAGCTCTACCATCTCGATGAGAAGAGCAAAATTGTTGCTGCAGAAAAGGACTGTATTTCAGTGAAAATGAATGGAGTTAATGAAAACAGACAAAAACGACTGATTTTGTGTAACTTGAAAGAACAGTACATTCATTTCAAAACTATTTGCCTAATGATACAGATAGATTTCTCCAAATTCCGCGCTTTAAGACAGGGTTGTTCTGTTTAAAACAAATGATTAAAACTTGTTTTAAACAATTGATTTTGTTTAAAACAAATTTTATATGCGTTTTAAACATTTTGTTTTAAACACACGTATTTTTTAAGGCTTGCTTTAAACATATGTTTATTTTTATTTTATTTAATTTTTGCAACAAAAATCCGCTAGAGAAAGAAAATTACCAAAAAGTAATCTTCCCGTACAGTGTTGCCACACTTGGTACAATTACCAAATTCAGCCCGTTGGTATTACGCTGGAATTTTCAGCCCCTTTTGTGAAAAAAGTTGGTACAATTCTATCCAATTCAGCACCATTTAACAGATACTTGTCACATTTTCAAAACTGTCAATAAGACTTTTTTTACATCTCATGCTTGATTGATTTTTTCCTCGTTTCATATATATTTTTTTTTCATATATGGCCATAATACCGTTTTGGTCTATTGATCACTTCG
This sequence comes from Thermobia domestica, assembly GCF_964235325.1. Lineage (NCBI taxonomy): Eukaryota > Metazoa > Arthropoda > Insecta > Zygentoma > Lepismatidae > Thermobia > Thermobia domestica. Next base: position 258,746,082 of record NC_137455.1, read on the forward strand.
AAATAAAGGCGCATTTGATTTCCTTACAATACATACCGAAGATAACTGTTTTCCCTTTTAATTTGCGGCCTCTGTTATACTTCCTACGTGCGAGAAAAGTTTCATCTACCTCCACAATTCTTCGGGGTCTTCCTATTTGGATGTTTTTATTCTTGATTTGGACTCTTGGAAAAAAGAGGGCTGAGTGTTCTAGAACTTTACTTCTTTTAGTTTCGTATTATAGAGCCATGTAATTATTACACTGTGATAAAATAATGAATTCAGCCCATTTTGTTTTAAGTTGGTACTATTTTTCAGCCCATTCCAGAGCTAAGACAGTGCAACACTGTTCCCGTGTGAATGTTTTGATTTCTCGTGGCTACAGCTGAACGATGTGGTGATCCACAATTTATTTCGTCTCTTTTTTCCTTTGTTTCTTTATCGTCTATCGTATTGTTTAAATGCTTACCAGTTAACTTGCGAGAAAGTGTTGTAGTCGAAGGTTGGACTACTTGTAGAAATGATATTAAACAATAAATTAAAAAAAAAAAGTGATTGAAACAAGTTTTTGTATTCTATTCAGGAAACAAAGGGCTTTTTACTAAATTGTGGTTCTGAAATTAAAATATCGCAGGCATTCTTTAATACATACAGTACATGTTGGTTCTCAGTCTTCTTACAACTTGGAATCGTTTAACATGAGTTTTACGGGAAGAAAAAAGGACATCATTTCAAGTAAACCGAAGAAACTAATTTTATACGTTTCGAACAAACTTAGGTTGCAGGATAAATTTCGCTCCAACTTAGGTTTTTTTAAAAACATTTTTAGATATGGGTCGTTCAGAGCACAAGGATCCAAGTCCATTTTCAAAAAGGTTCATTTTTGAAAAGCAAACGTAGTATCTTCGTAGCGGAAGAATCCGAAATAAATTAACCAGAAACCACGTGAAAAGGTGTCATGTGGGCTAGAGTTTCATAGGATAACCGCTAAACAAGGACGTTTCTAGAACGGGGGAACAGGAGGGCTAATTTCCTCCTTTCTGCTCATAAATTTAAGATATTGTGTACGCTGCAGCGTGAGAAAGATTAACAAGTCAAGCTCCAAATGTCATAGTCAATGATGCATAATTACATTGAAGAAATGCAGGGTGTCAAAAAGAATACACCGACGGAAAACGTCATACCAGATATATTCGCAACCACCAATTCGAAAAGAAAGAAAGAAAACTACGTGACAAGGTGCAATATAGAGTTTTATATGATTGCCGCTAGAGAGGGACGTTTGTTTAGAGGTCATCCGTCCTCCTACCGCCTACCCTGAATTTCAAATTTTGGGACTGAATGAAGATTTAGAAACCTTTTGCTGAGCAAAGTCCAACAGAAAAAATTGAAGTCCTTACACCGAATAAATACGGAGTTTGATCAGTTAAAATCCATTTCCATTGGCCGCAAGGAGCTATAGACTTATATTGCTCTTTTGTATTTCTTTTTCTTTCTTTTTGACACAAGGATTCCAAAGGTGGCTCTACTTTCGAGTTTCGGGCCTGCTTAAAATTCTGAAAATTGTGCTTAAGCAATTTCCAGTTTTGATCATCTATATTTCCTCCGTATTTATTCGCTGTAAGGACTTCAGCTTGTTCTGTTGGACTTTGCTTATCAAAAAGTTTCTAAATCTGCCTTACTGCCCCCAAAATCTGAAATTCAGAGTGGGGGTGGGCGCGGCTGCCCTCCTGCCCACACTGACGCCGCTGTCTAATGGCTGTCATATGAAACTAGCCCACGCCCTTTCACATGGTTTTAGTTTCATTTATTTCGTACTCTTGACTGCGAAGATATTACGTTTTGAAATAGCATTAACTTGCTGAGCAAAACTGAACATGTTGAAAATGGACTTGGATCCATTGTGTTCTGAATGTCCCATATATTGTTTTTCTTCAATACAATTATTGATTTAAACAACAACCAATTCACAGACTTGCAAACAATATTCTAAAGTTAGCACAACATGAATTGTGCTTGAAACATCACTTTTCGAAAATTTATTATTTTAAAATAATTTTATTGCACCAGCATTCCGAAACAGCAATCTAATTTCTGTAACTAAAATTTCACCCACCTTCAGGTGATCAATTGAGTAAAAATTATGTACATGTGTGTACAATTCCAATAACAATACAATTATTTGAGCCAAATACCGTAAAAAATGTCATATTAAATCCAATGGTCATTCGAAAGTCATTTTGCAAACCACTGGTGTTACACAAATTAAATTAGGTAAAAAAAAAAAAAAAAAAAAAAAAAAAGTGCGTTATCAGTGACAGCTTACGGAAATACAAAGTCAGCATTTTGAATCCGATATGGACACTCAAAAGTCATTTCCAAAACCACTGGTGCTACAAAAACGAATATTAAGGTGCATTATATTTGATATATTAAGGTGCATTATCACCAGTGTGCTACGAAAATATTTAATCTTTTTTCGAAAATCATCTTGAACAACAAGTGGCCAATAAAAATTCATTTTAAAAAAAACTATATAAAAGCCATTTTTATTCAAACGATTCTATTTCTGTTATCAATGTTGCACTAATCAGTATATACAGGATGAATCTGTAATACTGGTTGCAAGTAAAGAGTAAAAAGTCTTAACAAATAAGTTATTACACGATTTTGAAATATGTTTTAAACTGTTCAAATGTTTAAAGCATTTTTTTCGTTCGTGTTTTAAAACATTTTGAACATCTTTTTCATATTTTAAACACATTTTTTTTTTTGAAAAAGTATTTTTTCCAACCTTGCTTTAACCCTTTACCGGCCAAATTATTTAACAGCATCCAAAAAAAAAATCCTTTTTGTGTTTATACGATATAATTTTGTCCCTAGAAACTAAAAAATAATCATTTTGGTAAAATGAGTGCAGAGGTGCTGACTCTTGAAAGGAAGTCCGAACGTTCAAGAATTCACGAAGAAACACAGCACATGCACCATTAACATCACGTCAAATGTTATGATGTAGTTTGTGACTTCAAATACACAATAGCCGGTAGAAGGTTAAGACACATTCTGCCCTTGCCGAGCGCGTGTGTTTACCATCAGAATGTCAAGCTAATGTTAGAAGAAGCACATCTAAATGTTTGTTTCTAAGACTTATTAAAACTGATGACATGGTACGAGTGCGAGATGCATGTGTGCTCCATCTATACACTGTAGAACTTCACATTCATGACAGGTCAAAGCGAATGTATAAAATCTTTTTCCTTTGTGTAATAGAATTCGATTTAAAGAAAGAGATCAATTACTTATTGAGGCTAAGTAGTCACGTTTCCACTTTATTAAATACGTACAATCAGATCAAAAGAAATCTAAGTTTTGAGAAACCCGAAACCGAGATCACAAATAAAAATGGGTTGGAGTACCTATGTTCTGATTGACAACTGCATTGATGATTTTTAAACAGTTTGCTCTGAAACTTTGGATATGAATAATACACAGTTTGAGAGCTAAATCGGGTGTCTACAAGATAAATGCAGCTGCCTGAAGGCTTATATAAGAATAATGAAAACAAAGAGAACGTCTTAGAACGTCTTAGAAATGCTGAAACAGAACACCCTGGTGCATGTTTTTGGATAGAAATGCTGAAACAGAACACCCTGATGCAAGTTTTTGGATACATTTAATAGAAACACAACACACTACTGTAGACTCGGGAATTTTATTTCGAGCCAAGAATGAAACACAAAGATTTGTTCTCGAAGATCTCCTAATTCTTCAAAAAATTTCTAAAACTCAAAATAGATAACAGTTTGTTAAGCGAGAAATGAGAGATGTAATTAAAATATACGTTCAGAATTGACAGAAGAAGAACAAAACATTAATACGAGTTGGCAACTTTCTCTGCTTGAATATGAACGCACAACTTAAACCCGTTATTTCACAGCGTGCTACACCACGACTTGACGTGTAATAAACAGCAGTTGATATTTTAAGAAAAGGGACACTGACCAAAGCTTAAAACCCACTTTATTTAAATTATAATTTGTAACTGTTTCGGATATCTAGCATATCCTTCTTCAGACACTATCGAAATTAATGAAAATACAGACATATATATATAAATGTTGTTATAACAAAGTTTAAATTCTTTAACCGTTATATATATAGTCATTGTTATAAAAAGTTTAAATTCTTTTAACAGACATATATATATAGTCACTGTTGTACTTTTTTATTTTTATTTATTTTTTCTTCTTTTTCTTATTTACTGAGGCCTTCAGCCAATCCTATAAGTCTTCATGTTCACTTTCCAATTAATCACGTTCCTTCATTTTTGGTTCTTATAAGGGCCTTTTTTTAAATTTTCTTTTTCTTTATGCTATTCAATCTTCCTTGCCATAATTCATTAATTGGTAAGCCCCCGAAACTGTTACAAATTATAATTTAAATAAAGTGGGTTTTAAGCTTTGGTCATTGTCTCTTTTGTTAAAACAATCAATCCAAGGCCATGAATAGTCTTACTATAGCAGTTGATACTATATATTTTCGCTTCTTCATTTATATCAGCTTGATATTTTTTATTTCTTTCACTCGTATTTTTATTCTTTCTGATCAAGGCTCCAGGAAAGAGAGTCAACAGTTCGGAAATGCGAGAACTTTCAGGAATCAAAATTTTAGACGGATTAGTTGAATATTAAAATTCCTGAACGTGCTAGCATATTGTTTGAATAGAGAAAGGGAATTTAGACGAAGAATAACATTTCTTCGTAATACTAATAAAAATGCACACACATAGTTATATGCAAATTCGCTAATAATCACAAGCTTAAGGGTTTCAAAAGCTGTAATATTGGAATTTTTTTTTTTCAGAAATAGATAGATAGAGGCAAAAATAACATTGTTGGTACTTATTCCAATTAAATGAAAAGTTGCATCAAAATCGGAGTCTGAATAGAGGGTCAGGATACTTTCTTATGGTTAAATGTTCGTGATAAAATCAGTAGAATGAGTATTTTAAGACTTTGTTCAATCTAATCTTTATTTGTATTTATGCGTTTCTTATATAATATTGGCCTATCATCGAAGGAATCTATATGCGGATAATTATATTTCGTCCTCTTGCTATTCCATGGACATTGTCAGCCATTCTCAGAAGAATTTCATTAAACTGTTTCTATTTACATTCTTCTGGTTTCTTTTTTATTTTCATAAAAGTATACTTTTATTTTTAAATATCAAGTTAGTAGTACTGAAGCTTAAGTATTAAATTTGATACATAAAGCATTAATACCTAATAGTCAGCTAACAGTTGTAGTATTAACAAAACTAATCCTTCAAGGTAAATAACAATTTTTTAATTCAATAAGTAAACAATTGCTTATTTTCGTTAATCATTCAGTTTGTTATGTAGTTCGATTTGTAGTGGGTAACTCAATGGTTTTATTCAGTATATTACAGCTCTTGATGAGATGGTGTGCAGTTTGCAGAAGTTGCCGAGGTAAGTATCTGTTTTACAGACTGTTTAAAAAGTGTGTATATCAGTAGGTCACTAAGAAAACTATGAAAACTATTTGCACTATTAGGAGTATCATTTAATGTCGGAGATTAAACCACAATAAACTCCAATAATGTTCAGTATAGTTAAAAACACATAGATAGCCTGATTACTGGACTAACAATAGAGATCCACTTAGCAATCGGCGGACAGGGATTAGAATCCACACCCTAGAGAAGCGTTGAAAATAAGATAGGAGATCTTGTTCGCTTCATAAAATCTATATCTATACCTTGGCATGGAAATACATCTTTGCAGAGAGGATTTTCCATAAAGCCTGAATACGTTACCGAAAACAGGAGACCCTTAACGCCATCAGACAGATGTACGATGATGCGAGTGTAGCGAGCGGATTGAAAACTGCTGATACCAACAAAATAAAAAAATATTCTTGCTACCAGAAATACACATGCATACTAAGTTCGTTATATGAAAAAAGCAAAAGGATGTAAGGCATATAAGATGAAAAGTGAGAAAACGTGTAGCGTATGGAATAATGAAATTGAAGGTAAATATTAAAGTGATAGCTGGGGAAGGGATAGAAGTTGTTGTTTTGAACGATAAAGTCTTTGCCTTTATTTTTAACTCATCAACAGATCTTTGTTACAAAAATAACTTACCTACTTTGTGAAATATCTATTGAAGAAATTAAAATATATGTTGTACTATATCACATCAAGTAAAGGAGGTTTGAAAATGCATAGATATATATATATAGTCTTGGATTTTAAAAACAGAATAATGTAGTGGTATATAAGGTTACTTTATATGGGTCTGAAAAAAATCAAAATTGTTTATTAGTGTCCACTCTGTATGCCAGAAATAATTTTGAAAAGATAAGTAATGAATACAATGAGCTTATGTATTGTTGATACTTATGTGAAATCCATATACCAAATTCCAAAACGCAAATATGGAACATATACTCTTCAGCATAATTTTTTTTCTGCATCAGTGGTAATTCATGGTAAGCCAGAGATTTCTGGAGTATATGTATGCTCCCTGCATACTTTGCCAGTGAGGCAGTCCTTTGTGGATGCCATGCATTAATAATATGTTTTTAGACAAAAACAGATCTGCGATGCTTTTTTTTCGCCTTATTTAGAAGTCTGATAAGGAGTACAACATTAAGTAGAAGAAAATAAGATGGGTCAAGGTCTGGGATATATGTTGGGTAGTAATGGAATTAAATTACCATCATTCATTACAGTTCTTTCCCGTCATGTGGATTTTACAGCATATTGTAGACAAAGAGTGGTACATTGTTGAACTTACTCTGGAATCATAATGGAAAACGATTTGAGGTTGCATGAAGTGTAAACCAGGTTGGTGACAAGACTAGTGGTAGTTACCTTCAGATGCATGAACTTTTTCTGCTAGTCCAAATTTTCATCAGCGGGGAGCAGGATTTTGGCCATTATGATTATTGTTAGTATATGTCATGGTGGTTATTAGTATAGACAACGCCAGCTATTAGCTAGCTTGGTTATGAAAGGCGCAAGTGAAATTTCCTTTTCTACTGCTGTTGCAAAAGTTGTGTTTTGCGTAATAGGGCAATAGCACACGAGCAGCAAGTTTTTATATCAGTTTTGCCTTGAATGACAAAAACAGAGCAATTCACTTACGCACATGAATCCTTTTGGTAAGACCGGTAAATATATTATATTCAGTACGGTTGAATTCTACAGTTATTTAACATACGTTTGGTGATTTCGACTCTCAGAGCGCAAAAACTATGAACTCACGACTTGTATATTAATCATAGTATTAACATTAGTACTATATAATTGCATTATCTATTTGTATATTATTATTGGGAGCATGGTAGCTCAGTAAAAGAATATTCACTTCTTGTGCAAAGTATTCCTGGTTAGATCCCAGATCATGTAGATTTGTGGTGGACGACATCGTGTTCCTGATTTTTCTCAAGGATCTTCCGTTTCCTCCTTCATTTTCATCCCACTGTTTATTTCATAATCATTCACTCTTATTTATCATCCAATTATTCGTCTTCGTTAGCCTAAAGATCTTAACTATAGGATGTTAGACTAGAAATTTCATTTCATTTGTAGGAAAGTAAAAAAGGTCATGCTTTTAGAATATCCTACTTTTTTTTTCTTTTCAACCAGAAATAAATATGTGGAGGTAATGATTTAATGGAGTTTACGCTGCATTTTTGTTGTACTAGTTAACCTCAATTCCAGCTTTTTAACCAGGATTAAGGTTTCTAAGTACGTACTTTTTAAATTTTAGAGCGAAAACTAGCTCTCCAAAAGTAACAGAGGTGTCAAGTGTTGTTTCTGATTGGAAATAATTTCTAGTATTTTTTAGTTCCCCCTTTTTGAGGGGAGAGCGTGTGCTCTTTATCTGGTCCCGATTTCCTTTCTTTCCTTCTCGTCTTCTTTTACTTCTATTCCTCTTTAGAATGCCATTTCATTTCACAATATTTTAGTTCTCACTGGAACCGTGTTCACGTCAAGATGTGACATAGGTCGGAATCTATTTATGATTACATTAGATATACAATTCCTCAAACTTCAAAAAGAAGAATTGACGCCATGTGTTCCGTGATGCACTCTTGTCAATTCTACTCAACGCTTGTAATTTTGTGTCCAAATACTCCCATAGCTCGAAGCTCCTTTTCAAAAATCATTATGTCCAGCCACTTCCTTTTTTCCATATGTATATGTACTGCCAAGCAATTAAATGTGCAGCTGTTTGTGAATCAGGCATCCCTGCACCGACTGATATGGAGAATATGAGAATTAAGTCAATCTAATCTTAATGGGGAGAAACAATGAAAGTATGAAAAACACGTTTATGAGAGGTAAAAGTTGTAAATGCAAGTCACAAATGAAATACGAAAGAATCTATCAAACAAAGAAAAACGGCATAGGAGATTAGAAATAGTGGCACCCTATAGCAGAATGTGCCGCGATCCGCGATGTGATCGCAGAAAATTTGCCGCGCCTGTGCAGAAAAATTTTGCCAGAGGAAAATAGAAATAGCCAACAGAAAAGTATAAAAACATGCCTGCTATGTGTAGATGTCTTAAATGCACGGACGATAAATATTTTGAATCTGCTTCTTTTAGCAAAACTCAAAAAAATGTGACTTCACAGGTTGTAACTTGAACTAGGGAAACCATCGTAAACTATTTACCATGCTTCATGTAACGCTGTAATATATATATATATATATATATATATATATATATATATATATATATATATATATATATATATATATAGTATCGTCTTGATTTTTTATATTGGAATTCCTGCAGAAAAAATTTGACTTACAAAAGCTCATTGCAGAAAGACAAAGAAAGTTCGGCCATCGAGTAGTGGCACTGATTGGAATTACCTGTAAATATCAATGAGAACGTCTGCAGGGGTAGGTCGCTGTGGTCAAACGGTTAAGGCAGACTACTAATCCAAATGTCAGCAGTTCGAATCCATAGAAGGAACACTTTTCTAAATATGTATTTTTTGCGGCGTTTGAAAGGTCATGCCAAACGTTTTAATATTTGTGGTAAAGCAAGGTGCTGTTTAGGGCAATTTTGTGGTATACCTAGGTATATATCATGTCTATATCTCCGATTGTTAGGTAAGAACGGGTACTTGTCATGCAGGCTGCCTTTAGTCTTTGTCATATGATTTCGTAGTAACCGCCGTACTCTACAGCTTTGTCCCGCAAGACGGATCTATGGCATATTGGATATTTCGTGACATATTCTGTTAGAGCTTCATCTTGAGCTGCAGTTGTTGCCCTAGGTTTACCTGATCTGGACGATATTTGGCTCATTTAATTCCAAACATTTGCGAACAGTTCGTCGATCACAACCAAGTGCTCTAACGATTTGAGATGCATTCTGGCAGGTATGGCGAATGAACTCACCATGCGCGCTGGTTTGTTAGATTTCGTTTCGGTGACAACATTTGAAAATGAGCCCGTGAATACCGATCAACATCATGATTGGATGAACCCCTCAGAAACACCATGGAAGCAGACTCCCGAGAAAGTTCGTACTATTGTATACGAGTTAGGAATACATCAAATTACTGTTGTTGGGCTGCTCCATGCAATCGATAAGGTGAAAAAGTTGAATTGAGTTAATACCTGCCAACAAGAATACCCATCTGGAGATGTACAGTTCTCTGAGTGTAAGGATTAACTGGGAAATATTCCTTTATCGGATTTGGAATCTTCAAATGAAAAATAAATCTATTATTATAAAGGGCGAAGACAAGGGTTGGATCGTGATCAGTGTCCAGGACGGTTTCCTAAACCAACTCTTCACCCACAGAACGTGTTCTTGCTGGTGTGGTAGTCTATAATGGGAGTGGTTCATCATTTCTTTCTTAGACGAGGTGAAACTATCAATGCTGATCGTTATAATGTGGAACTCCATGAAATACATGGCAAACTTGTTCACAGATATCCGGCAGCGGTCACCAGACATGGTGTCCTCATTTTGGGCGATAATGCGTCGAGCAAAGGACGGTGCATGCCCTTCATGAGTTGCATTATGGAACTCTTTCTCAACCCCGTATTCCCCCAATATCTCTCGCACTGACTACTACCTCTTCCGACATTTTGTTCACTTCTTGGGAAGGAAAACCTTCCCTGTTGATCTGATGGTGCGGTTGAGGACTTCGCATCACAGAGTCTAGACTTCTTTCGCCACGGAATCCAATTGTTGACTGAGCAATGACAAAAATATGTGGTTGCAGACGGAGACTTTTTTTTTATTAACTAGGTACTGTAGTTATATTCGTTTTTTTTAACCTTTAGGAGGCACAGTGGTTCAATAGTAGAGCACTTACCTCGTGTGTGGGGTCCCTGGTTCGATCTCCGGCCAAGTAAATTTGTGGTGGACAGCACCATGTCCGTCGATTTTCTCGGAGTACTTCCGTTTTCCCCACTTTCTCATTCTACCAATTCTTCCATTGTCATTCACTTACCTTAATCATAGTCTCCATTAGCCTCAAGGGCGTAATTGTGGGACGTTAAACTGAATTTTTTTTTTTAAGCCTTTGAGAATGACGCACTTGGACGGGCATATCACTGGCACCAATCTATTAACTTTTATTGGTGTGACTTCCTTCTCAAAAGCCGCCACAGACTTATTCCAATCATACTAGTAACAGTGACTAAAATTAAGTTAGCACATCACAAAATTTTCGTTTTTGACTTGGAACTAAACACATGGGTACTGGAACAAAATGGTTTGCATATCCGACAGAATTAAATTTCCAATGATGAGAGTGACATGTGTCAACTATAGCATGTTTTATGTGACTTTTTTAAAAGTTGGAAATAAAAATGCATACTAGTTTCTCAAATATAGTATTAAGGATTTTTTTCGTGAATATTGCATCTAGAGTTAAAGAGACAATTGTAAGAACCGGTTCCGAAAACCTGAGAAATTTTATCAAACTTGAGTGAGTTGGCTAAACGAGACCACTAGTTCTACCCAGAAATAAGTTGTATCAGTAATCGAGATGTGAACAATGAAAAGTGATTTCGGAAATAAAACAGACTACATTATTAGTTTGTTGCAATGAAATGAAATAGATTTTTTAGTTTAACATCCCACGATTATGCCCTGAAGGCTAAAGACGACGGATGATGAATAAAGAAAATGAGTAAGACTGTGGAATGAGAAGATAGAAGGAAATGGAAGAGCTCGTAGAAAGCCCACTGATACGATGTTGTCCGTCACAAGTTTACATCACATGGCCTGGAATTGAACCAATATACGTTGAAACCTGAAGTAAGCACTTTATAGGCATTTCTGATCCCGACGTCAGTACGTGAACTTCATGATTTTCACTATTGTTGCTCACGAAATGAGATTTCAGGCTTTCGGTTTAAAATATCATGAAACAAATAAGTCTGGCAGAAGTATATCTGTTTCTGTTGGCGAGTTATGTCTCGTCTCATCTCGTCTCGTAAGCAACGCTAATTTTTACACGCAATAATATACACAAGACATTGGTAATACATAATTATGGTGTGTAGACATGCCATTAGTCTAATTATGGAACTTTTTCATGTATTTACTTGAAACATATTTAGTAACTGATATTAACTTGAAGATATGAAATGTCCACACGTTGAACGAATAATCAGTTACGTTTTAAACATTTGCAACTGCCAAAACAGAATGAAATACTTTGCTTTCTTTGTGAAATAAGTATTACGCAATTCTTTTTATTCTTTTGCGAAAGTTGAAAAGTAGATGATCCGTAACATTCTTTGGGTTTTCACGTGCTCAACACCAAGGCGCAGATAAACATTTTATTTTGTTCACTACTTGAAATAAAAGCGTGGTATACCGTTTTCTGTCTTTCTTCATGTTGGAGGTAATACTTGCGTTTTTTGACCAGCTAGTTAGATGTACAAACTTCTTGAATTTTTTTCTTCAATAATTTTATATCTTGTGTCTGCTGGTTTAAGAAATTTAATGCTGTTCGTTGAGTAAAAAATTGAAATTAAGTATAAACACTGCAAGTTAATTTTATCAGTTTCTTGAATCAAGAGCTTAACGTCAGATCCGATCCACATGTACTTTTTCCGAAAACAGAATCGTGGTCTTCCTCATCAGAAATAAGAAGACCAGAACAAAGGACCCCGCACTTTTCTTATGGAAAGTGGCTTTCGGCTAATGTTGTTGAAACTTCGCTGGTTGATAGTTCTTAACATGTGGATCAAAAGTCTCAATGGGCACAAAGACCGAAATCCACTCCTTCCCCCCCAAAAACCGCCTCCAAGTAGCTGGGGGGGATTGAACTGATTTCAGCATGTAAAACAATTTGTTGTTTTAATCAACTCAACAAGCACCCCAAACAACCACATGTTAGACTAACAAACTACCCCACTTGACACCGCCCTTTGCCCCCCACATTCCCCCCCCCCCCGCGAATTACCTTACGGATGTTCCATATTACTGTAGTTTATAGTTGCGCGTATGTGTTGAAATACCTACAGTTTTGGTCTCACCGACGATATAATGGGTTTCACGTATCGCTGATTACGAATCTGAGGTGAGAGTTCTAGAATTCAAGATGGATGATCAATATGGCGGATCAAAATCACAAAACTCTTGAATGTAGCCACAAATAGCTGTTTACTAGGGTATTTTGGGTCGTTGGTTACGAATCTGAGGTCAAAATTCTTGAATTCAAGATTGCAGATCCAATATGGTGGATAAAAACGTCGAAGCCACAAATCGTAGTAGACTAGAGTGTTTTTAGATCGCTGTTTAAGTACGCAACATTCCTTGATACTTCAGCCAGCATGTAGAATTATTCTGCACCCTTGCCCTTTACCAAAACCCACCACAGATATCTTAATGCTGAACGGTGTTAAAATAATTAATCAATTATCAGTTCATTATTTTCATCATTTCGGTTTGCAGCATCTAATGTGGTACTTAGCAATGAGTCATCGGGATATCTAATATTCTGTAAATGTCGTGCATGGCCTAAATACCACAAGACACTTGCAACGTGCGCACATGTACCTAATGTACGAGCACCGCTTTGACATGTACAGTAGTAACCTTGAATAACATTTTGATCATAATCCTGGTCATTGTGTTAGTAGACAGAGGATACCGCGGTGCAATTCCTTTACTGGAATATTTAGGAATTGATCATAGAATGCCCGCACTCCTACTACCACGTGAAAGACAACTATCAACAGAAGAAACGAATACTTCTAGACTAGTTACTAAAAGTCGATGGATACTCGAGGCAAGAAACGGGCATCTAAGATCTGTTTTTAAGTTTCTAGCACAGACGTTGAATCTGCAACATGCAAAGAAACTGAATAGTTTCTATCGCATAGCTGGAGCTATTTTGAACAGATACCATCCCGTTATTTTCATGCAAGATGCAACCATTGAATTAGCTAGAGAAATGAGAAATAGGTCAATCATGCCGAACGTTGTTAAAGCAAGAGCGGAGGTAGATAATCTTATTAGAAGGAACGGTCAATGGATACCGCTGAATGATCAAGGCCTAATTGATTTCTCTGTACTTAACTTAAACTACTTACGAGATTTGACTGTAGGCACATATCAAGTAGATCTCTCATCCTCTTACGTCCAAGATAAACTAATACGAGATAAGGATGAGCAATTCCAGCTTGACGAAAACGTAACTGAACCGGGATTCCTGCGCATACGTCTCTACTCAAGGTTCTGCAATGCAACTAAGCATCAAGTTTTCATAGCATATGTAGCCAATGATGAAGATGACCAGGATTATGATCAATTATTCAAGGTTACTACTATACATGTCAAAGCGGTGCTTGTACATTAGGTACATGTGCGCACGTTGCAAGTGTCTTGTGGTATTTAGGCCATGCACGACATTTACAGAATATTAGATATCCCGATGACTCATTGCTAAGTACCACATTAGATGCTGCAAACCGAAATGATGAAAATAATGAACTGATAATTGATTAATTATTTTAACACCGTTCAGCATTAAGACATCTGTGGTGGGTTTTGGTAAAGGGCAAGGGTGCAGAATAATTCTACATGCTGGCTGAAGTATCAAGGAATGTTGCGTACTTAAACAGCGATCTATAAACACTCTAGTCTACTACGATTTGTGGCTTCGACGTTTTTATCCACCATATAGGATCTGCAATCTTGAATTCAAGAATTTTGACCTCAGATTCGTAACCAACGACCCAAAATACCCTAGTAAACAGCTATTTGTGGCTACATTCAAGAGTTTCGTGTTTTTGATCCGCCATATTGATCATCCATCTTGAATTCTAGAACTCTCACCTCAGATTCGTAATCAGCGATACGTGAAACCCATTATATCGTCGGTGAGACCAAAACTGTAGGTATTTCAACACATACGCGCAACTATAAACTACAGTAATATGGAACATCCGTAAGGTAATTCGCGGGGGGGGGGGATGTGGGGGGCAAAGGGTGGTGTCAAGTGGGGTAGTTTGATAGTCTAACATGTGGTTGTTTGGGGTCCTTGTTGAGTTGATTAAAACAACAAATTGTTTTACATGCTGAAATCAGTTCTATCCCCCCCAGCTACTTGGAGGCGGTTTTTGGGGGGGAAGGAGTGGATTTTGGTCTTTGTGCCTATTGAGACTTTTGATCCACATGTTAAGAACTATCAACCAGCGAAGTTTCAACAACATTAGCCGAAAGCCACTTTCCATAAGAAAAGTGCGGGGTCCTTTCTTTTGACACCATTTTAGACAAGGTTAAAGGTTTGTTATGTTGACAGTTCAGTGGGCACATTCGCGCATAAATGTCGTTTTTAATGGCACCAGTAGATTGTAACTGATTAGAAGTTTCTTACCATCTGAAAGAGGGTCCAGAGTGAATGAAAAAAAAAAAAAAACTCATATTTTGGAACGAAATTCATATGATGGAATATTTTCTAAGAAATCGAAATATAATATCGTTGCTCACACTGCAAACGTTATCACTATGGATATAATTATATTATTGCATTATCACTAAGGTTTATCATAGTAACAATACTGATGTTACTTAAACTCAAAATATCATTGTTAGGTTCGGTTTTATTCTGTTGGACGTTGAAAGATAAGAATTTAACCAAAACTAATGCCGTGTATCATAAAATCATGACCAACTGTCTATTTTTAGAACAATGTGAGCTTTTTACTTATGAGCAACGGAGGAGAGAATGAATTCGATTCTTGTGACAATAAAAAGAATCGAATTTGAGATTTCAACTAATTTACATTTGTATGACCACTACATACCGAAAAAAGTTGTATTTAGATGTCCGTCTGCTCCTTCGTCCCGATGTGTATATACACACATCTAGAGCTAATACCTTTCAACTTGTCCGAACCAAATTTTAACCTTAAGAAGGATTTTCTAATTTTCTTTCTACTCCCAAAAATAAAAGTAACTTACTAGAAGCTGAAAATCTAAAATAGTGAATTTGTCGAAAACAACTCAATATTTCGTTCATACTTTATAAATCAATATTTCATTAACAATCTTATAATAACATAGCATAAATCATAATTCTTAAAAACATCCAGAAGAAAAAGTTTTTTCTTGAGGATTAATTTTTGTCGCGCAGTTTTCTCAAAATCTGTTCAGGTACTTTTGTTTTTGTATTTCATTAGTAAATATCTCAGTTACAACCTTGCAATGTTGGTTCTTTCGAGTACACATCATGGACATCTGTGGCTGAAATGATGCCGAGAAAGTCACGCATAGTAGTGGAATGGCACACCCATTCTCTATTCCGACAATTTTTTTCTTGTTTCTTTTTTCTACAGCACCATGATAGAGTCGTATTTGTATCTGGTGATATCGCAGCGACAGGTGAGGGCGAGCTGATAGATCCTGCATAGCGAATATGGCCTGTCACCAGGCGTTATAATATTGTATTCCATTTCCACTCACAACTTATACGTACATTAATCAGCCATCGCTACAGCGCTGATATGTTGGAATTTATTGTGGTCCTGCTTCTGCATTTCTTGAATGGAGGCATTGTCCATCAACACAATAAGCGACTGCATGTAGTATGCAATGGCCCGTAATTCTTGGATGGACAGTGTTTTACAGCTTTCTTGAGCTGAGCTGTGTGTTCACGTAATATAAAACTGTTTTTTTTTTATATATATATTCATTTTTGAAATTATTTTTAATTTTTTATTATATATATCACATACAATATTAATATTTATTATATATATCACTGATAAGTATATAACATTGATGATTAAGTCAAGAAAAGTATTACCGCTCTTTCTCTGCAAAATGAATACAGTTTAGAAGTATCGTATGTTGTTGGTTACTTTATGTAAAATAAGCAAACCAACTTGTACGCTATTAAATTTATGACTTAACCTTTACTTTCAAACGATTTATGTACTGAAAGGCCTTTTACATTTCTATGTTACAGTAAACCACCCAAAGATACGATGTCAGAATACGTAAGAAGAGTGGAGTTTCTCAAAGGACTCATTGAGACACAAAAATTGGTAAGTTATTAACATTGTTTTTGCCGTGCTTCGTGAAGAATATATAATTGCCACATTTAATTAATTCTTGTATTATTATTATTATTATTATTATTATTATTATTATTATTATTATTATTATTATTATATGTCATAAATCTTCTATTTTACAGAACCTGTGTGTAACACGGTACAGATATATTTCAGGAAATATTCTCAGGAAGTATTTTTGTTTTTGGTTTCAAATAGATCCACAATAAATTGAAAAATATTTTTAAAATTAGTGCAAAAACTTTAGTAAGTTAAATGTTTCCGTATCTTAAGAATACACGAGATGTAAACCTTATGTAAACCTTGTATAGAAGTCCAATTTCAACACAGTCAAAAATATTTCAAAGCCAACACTATATTGGTAACAATTTTAAAATGATATATACTGTATTATTATTATTATTATTATTATTATTATTATTATTATTATTATTATTATTTACACGTATATTTTATTATACAAGTATTTAAGAAAACCAACACTAAAGTGGTATTATCACACCAGTGTGGAACTCCGTATCGAGGATCATTCTCACACCCTAGAGCGAGTACAAAAGAGATTCGGCGCTGAAGATCTGAGTTTGATTTCCGGTTGGAGCTCTGTAGTTTGGATTTTACGTTAGGGTGGAGGCCGCGGTGGCTCCGGTAGATCATTCACGTCTGGTGCATGGGCTCCATGGTTCGATCCTATCTCGCGCCAAGTGAGCTTTATGGTGGACAAATACCGTGTGCGTCGGTTTTCTCGGGGTTCTCTCATTTCCTTCCACTCTCTTCATTCCACCTTTCATTCATTTCTCGTCATCATCGTCTCCTTTAGCCTAGCCGGCATAACCTTGAGACGTAAAACTGAAAAATTTCATTTCATTTTTCCGCGCTAAGCTGTAAATCTACGTCTCATATAAATTTGTTACTCAAAGGGTCACCAAATTCTAATCCAACCAAACAAAAGAAATTTATGTCTTAAAACCGGATAGATTTTATCGCTTAGAGTTACGGATAAGGAACAATGTAGGGTATGTTTAAAAGTTGACTTATTGAAAAAGAGACTCGTATTACATGTTCAGACGTTAATACAAAACTTTGATAATAATAAATTGCCCAGCACGTATGTAGTTTAGTTTAAAATTTCTTCTTGGAAGTTTCTAATTTCCGGACAAGACACTGATTGCTTGCTTGATTTCTATTTATGTCCTTCGTCAGCAGCCAAGTCACATAGGACGAGACCGACAGTTTAAAATGGGCGCGTTTTGTGTTCTCCCACTGGTAGTCGAATCCGGGACTTCTGTAACAGACATAATTAAGCCACTAAACCACTGGAAAGAGTTGGAAAGATAAGGGCCGTATCAGGGTGTTTGCCGGTAAGGAAAGTCAAGGAAGTTAGGGAAATCTGGGGATTTGTGTTGTTAGAGAAAGTCAGGGAATTTCATTATGGATCAGGGAAAAATCTTGACACAAGACTTCTATACTGGGAATGCTGTTAATGGTTTTGTAGTAGGTCCTGTCATCCAACATTCTTAATCTTCTAGACATTCTGGAAAAGTATATTGATTAGGTGATTGAAACCAAGTTTCGTAAAATTGTAATTTAAATATTGTTTCCGTTCTATATTTGTAATCTATTCGGGTCATTCGTGGCATTTTCCTACTTCTAATGTTGGAATAGTGGGAGCCCTAGCTAAAGACCACCATACATACTGGCAGCAGGTAACAGTAATAAGGGTATACCGGCAACATATAACAGTAGTAAAGGTATTTAATTTGGAAGTTTCCCCCTACTAGAATGAGTGAAGTAAATTTCAACGTTCGACTGTCTAAGTACTCCCCCTTGATACGAATGATTATGGTATTAGCACTGGTGTTTTAAAAGCTCTTTTCCACTTTGGTTAACATGGTAAAATTACCTAGAGAGAAATTGTAAAGAACCTGACCACCATTGTGCAAGATATCTAAAGACAGTTTTTAAAGTTGTATATTTTTTTTCGGTATGTTAGCTAGAGTGTTGAATTTTGTTCAGATTATTTTTGTAACCAATGTCACAGTGTATAGTAAAAACCTTTTGTGTACACTTACACTTATATCAAGAGGAATACCAGATTGAAGTTTCGAATACATTCTCGGTTTTAGAAGATTCGGAGTGCACTAGTGTTCAGGATACTTGGATTGAAATTAGGAGATAGCATTAAAATTTCAGCAAAAGAAAAATTAGGACATGCGAAAATACGTCGGAACAAACCATGGTTCGACCAGGAATGCATTCAACTAACGGAGAAGAGAAAATAGGCAAAATTACGTTGGATACAAAACCCGAATGAAATAAGTACACAAAATTTCGTAGATAGCAGGCAAGAAACTTCCAAAACTTTTAGAACAAAGAAACGAGATTTTTTGAAAGCTAAAATTAAGGAACTTTAAGATAATAGTAAAAATAAAAACATTCGGGACATGTATGAGAGGATCAACAAGCTATCAACCTCGTGTCTGTATATTAAAGAAAGCTGACGGAACAGTTCTCACTGACACAGATAGCATCTTAAATAAATGGAAAGATTTCTTTGACGAATTGCTTAGCACGCAGACAGAAACTAATGTGCGTGGAGAAACGGAAATATACACCACAGAACCGTATATCGCAGAACCTAACCGAATAGAAGTAGAAATCGCTATAAATTAAAAACACAAATCTTCGGGTGTAGACGAAATTCCAGCTGAGTTAATTTTAGCTGGAGGCGAAAAATTGTGGAACAAGATACACAAACTCATTCTCTTTATCTGGAACAAGGAAGAATTCCCACAAGAGTGGAAAGAATCAATCATTGTTCCAGTTCACAAGAAAGGCGACAAAACTGACTGTAATAATTATCGAGTCATTTCTCTTCTGTCAACGTCCTATAAAATCCTCTCAAACATTCTATTACCAAGATTGACCCCATACGCAGATGAAATTTTTGGAGATTATTAGTGCGGATTTAGACGAAATCGATCAACTATCGACCAAATATTTACCATTCGACAAATACTCAAAAAGAAGTGGGAATACATTACCGCAGTACATCAACTATTTATTGATTTTAGAAAGACCTACGACTCGGTTAGGAGAGAAGCATTGTACAACATTCTTACAGAATTTGGAATATCGAAAAAGCTAATTAGATTAATTAAAGTATATTTAAATGAATCCCAAAGTAAAGTCCGGGTAGGAAAATTTTTGTCCACGAACTTTCACGTCGAGAAAGACTTGAAACAAGGAGATGCGTTGTGGCCATTATTATTCAACTTTGTTCTGGAGTAAACTATAAGGAAAATCAAAGATAGCAACCAGGGCCTAGAGTTGAATGGGATTCACCAGGTTATGGCATATGCTGATGTAAATTTAATAGGGGATGATAGGAGAACAATAGAAAGAAACGCAGAGATCTTATTAAACGCGTGCAGGGATATGGATTTAGAAGTAAATGCAGAGAAAACTAAATACGTGGAAGTTCGTCGGGATCGTAATACGGCAAATTATGGATGCGTCATTGATAAAGTGGATACTTTCAAATATCTAGGATCAGTATTAACAGACGAAAACCATATTAAGAAAGAAATTAAATGTCGACTAAAAGCAGGAAATTCGTGTTATTATTCAGTTCAATATCTCTTGTAGTCGTGAATTCTGTCGAGGAATTTGAAGCTTAAAATATATAAAACGATAATCATGCCTGTTGTTCTGTATGGTTGCGAAACATGGTCGCTTACTGGGAAGGAAGAACATAGATTGAAAGTATTTGAGAACAAGATCCTGAGACGAATATTCTGCCCCAAGAGATACGGGAATAGGGAATGGCGGAAACTTCATAACGGGGAACTACATAATTTATACGGTTTACCAAACAGTGTTAGGGTCGTCAAGTCTAGGAGGCTTAGGTGGGCAGATCATGTAGCCAGGATGGAAGAAAGTAGGAACGCTTTCAAAATCTTAACTGAAAGACCAACCGGAAAACGATCATTAGGTAGACCTAGGCGCAGATGGGAGAACAATATTAACATGGATCTCGCAGAAATAGGAGTACAAACTGGAGACTGGATCCAGTTGGCTGGATAGAGGTCAGTGGAGAGCTTTTGTGAACGCGGCATTGAACCTCCGGGTTCCATAGGCCATAGAGTTAGTTAGTTATATCCAGGCCCGTAGCTAGGAGGGGGCGAGGGGGGGTGAGCCTCCTGTGGCTACCTTCAGCTCCTCCTAAAACATTCACAAGTGTTTTAAATGCTTCTATATAAAGAAACGAGCAATGCATTGAAACATTGTTTCTGTTTTATCGTATTCAGACTTTGGCCACAGACTAATGTTATGAGAAATACTTTGTCGGAAGCAACAACATATAATTTATTTTGCCAACTACACTCCTTCAGTATTTTTATGATTGAACAAGATGGCTTTGTTTTCTTATTCTGTTTCAACCCGATTGCAGTTGGTATACAAAGAATGCCGTTGTCAGGCCTGGTGGCTTGTGCCATAAATAAGTCACCTTCGAATTCAAGGAGGAAGGTTAGGGATGGAGATTTGCTGTTGTAAAATTAGTTGGAGAAACTGAAAAAAAAAAAAAAAAAAAAAGTGCCGCCAAACGAAAAGAGAATGAGAGGAAATGTTTTGTCTATTTTCCCATTTCGGCAATTTTCATCGGCGTACAACAGAGGTTTGAAAATATAGATTTTTCATGGCAGTACAGTAAATCTTTTTCTACGATCCACAAGTACTTTCGTATGTAGGGTCAGTATAGTAGGCGGAGTGGCAGTTTTATTGCCCCTTCTACTGCCTCTCTTGGTGCCAGTCGGTAGCCATCAGATTTTCTTCGACATCAATAGATAACATTTGTTCATATGCGTAGTTCGTGTGCGTGAGTGAAAAGTCGATGTTCCGCAGTGGTGGGTGTTTGTGCTTTAGTGCCGCTCGGAGATTCGCATACGTATTTGTCTTGGTGGAAGCTGTTTGAGTTTTCAGTGTAAAAATGGATAAATTTATAACACGTACTGAAGTCACTAGTGACCCCGTCGTTTGCGTTCCATCATCAGCGAATGACAAAAACAAGAATATTAGTACTATACCACAAGATATTTCAAAACCGGGGGAAAATATTAAAGAAATAAAACTGGAATCTTATCCTCGAAATAAAGACGGACGATGTTTTCAAGCGGAATGGTTTCAGAGATTTACGTGGTTGGAATATTCGCAATCCCGGGATGCTGCGTTTTGTTACGCATGCATACAGTTTCAACCTTATGAATGTAAAGAAGTTGCCTTTACATCTAAAGGTTTTAGTAACTGGAAGGCCGCTCTTGACAAATCAAAAGCAGGTTTAATAAAATATGCCGCAACAACCACACATATCGTTGCGATGAATATGTGGGCAGAGAAACAAAAGTGTACAGCTGTAGGGAAACCAGTTTCACTTTTAGTAAATCAAAGCGTACTTGAAAAAGATCAGTATTATGTAAAGAGCATCGCGGAAATTATTCAGTTCCTAGCTGTGAATGAATTACCAATGAGAGGGACTTACAATGTTGAAGAACACGAGGAACAGAGCCTCTTCCGAAATATGTTTGAATATACACTAAGAAAGGACGAGAAACTGATCGATT
Organism: Thermobia domestica; assembly: GCF_964235325.1. NCBI lineage: Eukaryota > Metazoa > Arthropoda > Insecta > Zygentoma > Lepismatidae > Thermobia > Thermobia domestica. Next base: position 258,768,282 of record NC_137455.1, read on the forward strand.
GTTACAAACAAATTCCTCAAAATGCTTCCTATTTATCTCCGGAAATCCAGAATGATATAATTCAAGTGATAACAGATAGTGTTGAGAAAATATTGTTGATGACATTAACAGTGCAGATGTGGCATGGTTCACTCTATTGGAGGATGGGACACGTGAGAAAAGTAATCGAGAAAATGTGGCTATCGGTATTCGATATGTGAAGGTCGGGAAAGTTCGTGAGTCTATTTTAAGCATAGAAACTCTGGCATTTCTTAGTGCTTTGCTGATCTCACACTTAATGTCCTTCGGGACATGGTTTAGATTGCACAAGACTGTTGAGCCAGTGTTGGCCTCTGTGATGAGCGGGAAGAAGGGTGGAGTGCAAGCAATAATACAGTAACGACTAGGACGTGATATTCCTTTCATACATTGTTTCAGTCACAGACTGCATTTAGAAGTAATCAAATGTGTGAACGATATTCCTCTTGTCAAACAACATTTTGATCAGTGTGTCATGCTTTATACTTTCCTTAAAAGAAGTAAACTTGCCACTTAGTATGAAGATCGGAATCTTGCTCGTGTTTTAGAACACCGTTGGTCAGGACATTTACGGGTAATACAAATAATTAGCAACAATTATTTGGAAATATTGGAGGCGCTAAAGTTGGTTAAGAACGGGAATTTTAATGGGGATGAATTAGTAGAAAGTACTGGACTTATTCTGACTGTTGGAAGTTGCAGTTCCGATTTTGTTTATTATTGATGAAAAAAAAAAAAAAAATTGAAATTCTCCATCCTGTTGATAAAATTCTCCAGTCACATGAAGCAAGTTTGAATACCCTAAGAAATCTGGTTGATGCTGCTGTGGAAATATTGAACAGTATTCGAAATGATAAAACGTTCGAGATATTATAGGTGAAGCAAATCCATGACAGAAGATACCCACATCGAAGAAGCTTGACAACGCCTTTCAAGGAAAAGAAAAATAAACACGTCACTACAGAATTTTGTTGTAACAGAAACAACTGGTGCAGGGAATACAGAAGTTGAGTGTTTGCAACAGGTGTTCTACGAGTCGATTGATTTAGTTCTTATAGAAATTAACAGATGATTCCACAGTAACAATGCTTTGTTGGCCGAAGTTACTTCAGCAGAAAATCTCGAGTTTCCGAAAACAGATTACTTATCTTCATTAGGAATTACCATACCGTCTAAAGAAGAACTTGCTGTTGCAAAGGCGTATGTTAGTAAATGTAATTCTTCTGACACCAGGGCCGCGGTGGCTCAGTGGTAGAGCGTTCACCTCTGGTGCTTGGGGTCCTGGGTTCGATCCCGGCCCACGCCAAGTGAACTTTGTGGTGTACAAACACCGTGTGCGTAGGTTTCCTCGGGGTTCTCCCATTTCCTCCCACTTTCTTCATTCCACCATTTCATTCATTACTCATCATCGCCGTCACCTTTAGCCTAACCGGCATAACCGTGGGACGCAAAACTCAAAGATTTCATTTTTTCATTTTCTTCTGACACCTTCAGTGAAATCTATAAGGTTAAAATGGCTTATGAAGATACTTATTCTCTATTTGCTTCTATCTGGACATTTGCATGCAGTACCGCGTTATGTGAATCTTTGTTTTCTGTGTTGACCCGCATAAATAGCCCAGAAAGACTTTCCATGAGTCAGAAACGATTGGCTAACCTGGTGTTTCTTGCGTTTGAAAAGAAACGAACTGCAAACATAGATATCATGACAGTTCTGCAGAAGTTCAACGCAATGTAGAATAGGCGATTGCAGCTTTTTTAAGTCAAGTAAGTAGAGTTTTTTTTTTTTTTTTAAGAATCTTACGGGCCACGGAATCTTACGAGTTTTACGGGCCACGGTTATGCCGAATAGACTAAAGGAGACGGTGATGATGAGAATGAATGAATGAAATAGTGGAATGAAGAAAGTGGAAGGAAACGGGAGAAAGAAAAACACGCACACGGTGTTAATCCACCACAAAATTCACTTGGCGTGAGCTGGGATCGAACCAGCGTGAACGCTCTAGCACTGAGCCACTGTTGTCCCCCACCTTATTGTTTTGTTTCTCTATACATTATACAGAGTGTCTGTCGGTCACGAAAGTCACGAAAAAGTCACGAAATGAGAAAACGGTCATCAAAGTCAAGAAAAAGTCACGAAATTTAGCTTTTGGGTCACGATTTTTTTTTATCTATACAAATATACGTACGGACTGGAAAATTTTGTTCTACAAAACATCAAAATTCACTACCAAAGATGTCTATGGTCTGGTTTAGACGCTACAAAATCGCTACGAAATAGCATGCATGAAAATTCGGCCTAATTCGCATCCAACTTCGCTCTTGAGAATGTTCCGAAATTTTATGGTTTGATAAAGAAAAGGTCACGAAAAAGTCACGAAATTTCATTTTGGAATTTTAGTAGACACCCTGTTATAAGAAAAATAAATTGGTGAATCAGCTATACACTCATTATTTGTTATTGGCTTTGGTCATTTAACTAACATTTAAAACTTTTACACACACAGTACAGAATTATAGCTGAATACGGACTGTCCAAATTGTAACTATAGTATAGCTTATTCATCTATTTTATTTCTGTATTAATTCCTTCATATGAATGCTTTATATCTTACTTCAAACAATTACATATTCATTCTTTATTCAATTTTCAATGTAACTCAATTTATACAAACTCTTATAGTTATTTTTTCTCCAAATTTGTCTTAGAAAAAAATGCCTTTAATATGCAGTGAAAAGATTCTGAAATACGCAGTATGCAAATTAAGAAAAAAAAAATGCATTTAATATGTAGTGAAAAGATTCTGAAATACGCAGTGTGCAAATTACTAAGGAGGATGATGGGGAAATTCCTCTCTGTTAAGCTGGATGTCTCATATAAGTTTTGAATTTCCCCATGATAATTTTTTGATGTTCACTTTATTCCCCCTGTAAAATCGGGGGGAACACACTGGAAATACGGATCTATAAATTTTGTAAAATAGATGGGAGTATGAGAATATTTTTAAATAGCAAGCTGATTATCTGATGTACATAAAGCATTATACAGTATGTTTCACATTACTGAGCTTTAATTTTTTTCTGTGTAGTTTTCGATTATTTCTACTCCGAATTCTTGTTTGGGAACACAATGATCGTAAGTTAACCTTTAAATGCCAAAGGAAGCATCTACTGCGGTGGACTTTAAACCTTAATAACTCAGCCCCTAATTAAGCTAGGAAGATAATTTTGGTATCAAAGTCTTCCTGAAAGATGAAGCGTGTCGCCGATATGCGGAGAGGAGGAAGGTAAATATTTTTTTTTTTTTTTGCATTAGTGTTTTTTCAAGGGCATTCTCCATTGGGGGCACAGTCATAAAAATTGCACGCTAATACCCTGCAAAAGTACTTGTTACTTATATGAGGGGAGTAGGAAAGGGGCAAGGATGACCAATTTTTTGAGTATCAGTTTTTTTAAAATGTAAATTACATTTATTTTCAGGGCAGTTCCATATAAGACGAGATATTTTTTCACTGAATTGGTCTAGAAGCATAATTCTTGTTGCCTCGTTGCAATCTGTATTCCATAACATATCCAACGATGTTTCAATCATGATTAGGGGGGTCACCAGGACGCCAATGCGAAGGTCTGTAACAGCCCTTTGAAAATGATATACAGGACGTTTTTTTTTTTTTTATAGAAATTTCGTTCTGACTTTCTCTCTCTCTTTGTATTGCAGCAATGGCTACCATTTGTTTAAATACTATTGTCACAAATGTATTGCCTACACATTAGGATCGTTTTGTCAGCATTGGGTGACTGTATGGGTTGCAAAGGGCCCCCCAATTTCTAATTTTTCCGTATTTTTGAAAAGTTTTATAGCCTTTCTTCTTCTACGATTAGGGTGGAAATTCCACAACTGATACCTCGTTGGAATCAGTGTTCCGTAAGCTTTCCAACGAGGTATACATAAGGAGGAATTTGTAATTAGAGGGTCCCCCAGGTCCCCAGCGTGAGAGTCTATGATATCGTTCAAATTCTTGCCAAGTGTATAAAGGTTAAATAGCAACAATGAATATGAAAAACGTGGAGTCAGGTTGCCCCCCTCCCAAAAGTGCTCTCAGCCCCCTCCCCCCTGCTTTCGAGTTCTGGCTACGGGCTTGGTTATATCAAAGCATATGTTGAGCTTGTTCATGGACATGTAATATTACTCAGTAAAAATTAGGTGTCTACGTGGTGAATTGCATGTCTGTGATGATGGTCCCAGCTGATTATTTGTATAATAAAAAAAAAATCATTGTATAACAAAAACCAATGTAAAACACCTTGAAAATGTGTGTCGATCTGTTTTGTTAGTATACGTGATGTCAAGTTTTTGCCATTGTGTTGTGCTGTACTAACAAATAATAATAATAATAATAATAATAATAATAATAATAATAATAATAATAATGATAATAATAATCTATATATATATAAAAGAGAACGTACAAATCCTTTGTTAGCTCATCACGCTAATACGGCTGAACCAGTTTCTTTCATTTTTGGGGGGTTATTAAGATTTGGACCCTAGATGGTTTTTATCATATCACTTTAATTTTCAATTACCAGTGTCTTGAGATAATTGACCATTCAAGTGTCCATAACGTACAAATCCTTTGTTAGCTCATCATAGCTAAATCTAACCGTATTTATATGCAACCCACATGACCGTGTCACTCGGCGGGTTAACATAAATGACAGGCGATATAATGTTAACATTTACTGCAATCTTCTATGGTTTTTATCATATCACTTGAAAGCGAAAAAGTAAAAATTATCTAAGTAACAAAGTTTATTGCGTTCCGGGGTGACCCCAGCGAAGCGGGGTGAACGCTGCTAGTAATATTAATAAATGTATATAAATAAATAAATAATAAATGGGGTGAAAAGGGTGGCTTTGAGGGGTAAAAGAGGTCATAATTACAGATGAATTAATTGGTTAATTTGTACGTTTGAAATATAGTGCATAACCATATAAACAATGGTGAAAACTTACAATACCCTTCAAATGTACGTTATTTTTCATGAGTTATACTAGGAAAAATGGTAGTGACAGAGTCTGGAAAATCACAATTTGATAAGAAAAATGAATCAAGTATTTTAATAATATAAGTTTTGTAGACACAGTTCGTATTTGAATTTGTATGGTAGATATGTTGTAGGTAGGGTACTAAGACATTATTTAAAAAAGAAAAGTTTTAGAATAATGTTACAATAATTGTATTTTCACGTATTTTGAATAAAATATCAGTCAGTGTATGTGTTTCAACAGTAGAATTCAAGTTGTAAGTTATGATTGATTAGAAATTGTAGTAAGGAAGAAAATATACAGAGTCGTCAAAAAATGTGGAAATACCCTAATAAGTGGCAAACGCTCCATAATAATAATAATAATAATAATATACTCAAGAGATATGCCACAATGAATAAACATTAGTTGAGATATTTTTGTTGAATTTTCATTTTCAGATCATTAATGTTTCTCGTGGGACTTGAAGTGTAATCATATCTCTGTGCAGTTAACTTGTGTCTTGTGCGGAAAAAATGTTAACTTTTAGCAATGTAAATTCCTCAAGAGCCGCCTCGATTTCTATCATCAAGCAACCAGACTTTCTTGTAGGAAATTTTGTCCGGGAAGCAAATCTAAATATTAGGGAGCTGCACTAGGACTCTATTTGCTGCGTGCATAAGTGTGATATTTAATCAGAACTTATTGTAGCTCTGAGGATGAGAGGGATGGATGGTTGGCCAATTCCGGAATGGATTGAAAGAAAACTGCATGCAGGTTTCCCCCGTGCAGAAACAAATCAGCAGCAGTTTCTCGTTAATGAGTTACGAAAAAATTCGATTTTATTATTTGACCTTAGATCAACATTGTTATTATTAGCCTGATTTTGTAGGCTTACAAATAAACCTATAATCACTACTTTTTTAACAAAAATGCTTGCAAAATACAAATTGACTCTTCCTTTCGTATTTCATTTTGTCGCTAGATGTCACTACAACACATCGCTCACATCCATGTAAACCGATACGTTCACCAGCAACTGGCATAGCCTGCCAGCCCATTAGTACACTAGTAGGACGGAGGAAACATGAATACATACAGCTTATGTGATTCTTGCTACCGACACAAGTAAGCGGTTTTTACAGCATTGCCATGTCGGGAGTCTGTAAGAAAGCGAGTCGAACTGCATAGAAAGCTGATGACGATTGTGAATAATACGGTTTCACGTTTGCGAAAACTTTAGAGAAACTTACACCATTTAAAGAATATGAGAAAATGTAAAGTTATTAATATAAATTACTTAATAGATGTTGTTTTAACTTTCTTTAAATAGGACTGATTCTGGTAGTCCACAAAATACGCCATTGAATTTACTGCGCAATCATTTGTCAGTGTTTAGAATATATTATTTTCATTACAGTCGAGTCCAGCAGAAAAAGTAGTTGGTGTACAGATGCTTTCTCCAGGCTCATCATCATCTTCAGAAGTGATTACCAAAGAAATACACCAGAAAACTACATCGAGATATACGAAGGAACTAAGAGATCAGCTTTTCCAGACTGATAGGGGTAAGTAAAATACTACTCTAAAACAATAAGAAAAAAAAAAATGTCCGGCCATATATGATAGCCGTGTTTAAAGATGTGTCTGGTTGTTATGACAGAAGATGTGGCTTGATTAAAGTGTGAGTAGATACTTACAAAAGATAAGAATAAAGAGAGGAGGGGCATAACTTAAAGAAAATCACTGTAGAGAATACATGGAAATAACAAATTGTGTTATAAAATAAGGTAGAACTTAGGTGGGAAAATATGTTGAAAATGGAGAAAATGTGGGTAAAGAAAGCAGGGTTGAAAATAATAAAATTAAGGATAATCAAGCAAATAGGATAACTTTTATTCATATTCATACATGAATTTATTCACATGTACGATAAAAACAGTTAAATTTTCTATCTGCTTAAGAATGTTTGTAAAGCTATAAGTAGAGATCTGTGCGAATATATAATATTGTATCCGCAGCATGTCAATCCGCGTCCTCAACATCTGTACTCCCATCGCACCTGCATAAGCAAATAATGAGATAACAAATACACGCAACTTGTTTGTTCAACTACAGTTATAATTTCAAAAATGGTTTCTAACGTAATAGTTGTATCCCCTTTATGTTTTGTGAATCCTATATGATATGATATCAATAAAAATAAAGCTAAACATTAAATACTATTCTTCCTTTTTGTAAATCAACTACTCCTAATAAAATGGAGTAAAATCATGCAGAAACAAATTATGAAATTAATAGAAAACATACATACTTAAGATTCTTTCGAAAGCAGATTTATGGCAAGAAGATAAGAATAAGAAACAAGAATAAGTCGTCCTAAACAAACTCACATACGATCACATTATCAATTAATATTTATATTAGGGTTTTGAAAAAAAAAAAAAAAAATCCAGTGGAACACAATTTTCTTTTGACGGTTATTTGTTTCTTAAAGGCAAACACACTAATTTGTGACGTCAATACATCTTTTCACAAGTATCTGGAATTTTATTCGCCATTTCAAAGAAAGTAAAACTATATTGTTGCTGATATCTACGTTATCCGCATCCGCGCAGACCTTTTACCATAATGATACAATCATTGGCTTTTAGCACTCCGCAAAATTATCAGCCTGCATAATTGGAACGATTTAGTTAGAACCTAGGATTGCCAACTTCGACAGATGTTCCCCGTACTTTACTTAGTGAGAAATTTTGATTTTATAAATAGCTTGTCATAAGTCAAAATAAATATATCTCCAGTTTTCTATAGCGTTAGGATATAATCAATCATTGTTCAGCTTCAAAATTGTTAAATTGATGTAAAATACCACTTTTCTTTGTTCTGTTGTTCTTTTTATTCTTTCTTTAATATTCTTATCTACTATATACACAATATTATATTTTGATATATTCGATATGCTTATGTATTACTCTTTCAGACGACAGTCTAAGACAGCGCAAACAGAAGACGTCTGATGAAGATCTTGATGTTCTTCTAAAGTACCATCATTCAATGCAAGAAAAGATAGCAGAGGACATGCTGATCTTGGCCAGGAGTCTTAAAGAACAATCTAAACTAGCTCATGATATCATCAAGAGTGATACGGAGGTGAGTTAATTTGATTGACTCTTAAAAGAGAAATGCAATAGAGAAGATCTTGATTTGGGGTTCCTGACAACATAATACCTCCTAACAATATATACGTAGGTATAAGGCTTTCCTAACTGTTCTGGTGGCTAGCGCACTCGCCTTTGGTGCACTGTTATCGGGTTCGATTCGCGGTGAGAAAGCCTTGAAATTTGAACACGGTGATTCGGATTTTACGTTAAGTTGTAAGTTCATGTCTCGGATAGCCTTGATATTGAAAAGGACGTTAAACTTCAACCAACCCACCCAGATAAAGAAATCCTGGTACTAACGTGTGAAATATTTACTGATTTTTATTAAAGACTACACATACACATGAAAAATATTAACAAAATCAATTACGATATTTCTTGGGCGATTGTTCTGGTCACGTAGATCCTTTAAGTATTCCCCCTAGCTTCTAAGGATTCTTTGATGGTCAGTGACCACATGACCTTGTTGATCTTCGACTCCAAATGTGCGTATACTTTTATTATCTTTCCCTTATAATTCTTGTACATCAGATCATATCTGCCGCGCCGTTGAAGTTCCGTTATTTCTTCAAATATCTGTTCCATCTACTTCTCTTTAGATTTGTCTGTCTCTCTTCTCAATTCATTATTCAGCTCTCTTATTCGTTGATGTCCGTGATTTTCGCCCTTAAGCGTTCCTTCATCTTCTTAAGCATTGCTTCAGTTACCCATGGTTTTCTCGGCTTTTTCCATCTGCCAATGCTGTTGTGGAGCATATCTAGTAGAGCCTGTTTAACTTTTTCCTAGCTATTTTCTACGCTGCCTACGATATTGTCAACTGCACAGAAGTTTTCTTCAATCTCTTCTTTCACATCACCATCGATATTTCTTAGTCGTTGTAAGTTCCATTTTCATTTCTTCTCTCCATTTTCTTGATCGATTGTAACCGGGTTTGCACTTCCGCCACCAGTAGATTGTGATCCGAATCGATGTCCGCTCCCGGTTGTATCTTCACGTCTCGTACACTATTTCTGAAACGCTGCTTGACAAGAATGTAATCAATTTGATAGCGTTTATTATCTTCTGGACTTTTCTACGTGTACAGCTTTTTTTTCCCCTCATAAACTACGTATTCGTCACCATAATATCATGTTGTTTACAGAAGTCGATCAATATGTGTCTCCGTGCTTTTCTTCTACATAGTCTAAATGGTCCTGCCACCTTATTCGCAACTCATTCTCCCACTACACTATTGAAGTCTCCCATTACTATGGTTTTGACCTTATCTCTTCCCCTCCTGATGCAATATGTCACTAATCAAATCTTATATTACTTCTACTTCATTGCCATCATGGTCCATTATTCGCATATCCGCTTGTATTACAACAATATCCACAAACATCAGGCGGTCACTACAACATTCCACCTTGGTTACACTTTTAGTTGTTTCGTTTCCCATTGCTATCACGACACTATTCTCGGCCTTATCACCATCCGGGTAGAATATTGTGTGGTTTCCAGACACTATTTCATCTTTTTCTGACCGTCGCATTTCATTCAAAACTACTGTGTTCGCTTTACGCATATCCATTTCCACTTTTAAATTATCATGTTAACCACACATAAAGTTCTTACGTTTTAGGTTCCTCTGCTCAAATGTAAGTTATTACTTCCTTCTTTGATTATTCTTCCCGGAATAGCCCCACCCGGAGATCCGAACGGGGGACTATTTTTACCTCTAGAAGAACCATCAAATTATATTTATTCTCCTCCTTCATCCCACCCGGGGAAAAAATAATGTAGCAGTATTTCCATTTTCATGCCGTTGACCACCGTGTGGTTCATCCGCTCTTTAGGACAGTTTCCGTTCTAACGAGAAGGTACCCTGACCTCTGCTCGCTCAACCGCTCTCCGAAGGGGCCATTGGCACCTTGTAGAGATTGACTTCTTATTCCGGGAGTTAATCGTTCCCTGTCTTCGTTGGCCACATAAGGCATTGCCCTCTTATTTTTATTTTTTATTCTTTTTTTACTTGGTTAATTTCTTCATTTATTTATTTTTAAACTTTTGCCCTATATTGTACTTTTTATATATATTCTTCATTTATTATTATTCTTTCCCCCATATCTATCCTTATCGACTCATCCATCCCATTGGTTTTATCTTTCTGTATTAAGTTCTGCTTTCTGTTTCTTACACTATCACGACAATTTTGTTCCAACTTAGAGTCCACCGGGATATTTCATAGCTATTTTTTCGTTCTTAAATATTCTCTACTTTTTCTTCTTCCTATCTGTTTAGCAAAAGTGCTTACATTGTACTAGCAAAGTACTTTTTGTAGTGTGTTTGATTATGCCTTCACTATTGTCATTATATGCATGAAAATTACTACTATTGTTCAATAATGTTTGAGAGCAAATGTTTCTCTAGTCTATAATTTTAATCCGTTCGGTATTAAACACATACTGTGTAATCATTTTGTCGAAATTTTTTTCGGTGATATTTGTGAAGAATTTGAGGTGTTTGGAATATAAAAGATAAGGTTTGTGTTTTCAAAAACTTAGCACTTCTAAGTTCCGTTATCTCTTGCGCAAGCTAACATATTTTATGTAAGATAGTATAAAATCTGTAGCTATGAGCTAGTTGAATAAGAAGAAAGAAATATTACGGTCTGTTAATTACTCTTGAGAAAATAATAAACAGAAAAAGCTTGTACCTAGTTAGCTGAAAATTGAATCCTGGTCTCGTATTTACTGAGTGGGATTGTCTGTTCAATAAGCAAGCATATCATATTTGACCACGTGATTTACACACTTCTTAAATCTGTTCTGGCCACTAAAAGATCGGCGTGCATAAAATATGCGGATTTTTTAATAGGTGTCTTGGTCTGGATTTTATTGTAGTGTACGGTGATAAATAATACAGTATTTTTGTCACTATTTTATTGTAGTTTTGTAACATAGGATTAAACATGAATTACCATTAACTAAATTTATGACAATCATAATGAATGCAAAGTAAATAGACCGTATATTCTCTGTTAGTAGTCTTTAATTAATGAGAACATTGTATGGGCAGTGGTTGATAGCTGATCAAATTCAGTTGTCGAATCCACATCGTACTGAAGGGGAAATATATATGTTGTAAGGTTCTCACGTGTCTTCACACCTTGCTGTAACCATGTGTTTCTACTACACGTGCTTGAAGTAAACAAGCACACTACAGACGACAGCAACGAAGAGGAGGTCGTTCATCATCGCCAACATTCGACAAGTGACGTAGAGGCCGGCTGTTAGCAACATTTGGTATAAAAGAAGAGAGCACACCTTAGGAAGAATCAATCTCGCCTGGCTGATCAAACTACCAACTCTCTAAGGTGCCTGGTCATTGTGAGCACCCTACCCCTCTCTAAGACGCCTGGTCAATTAAGAGGCACCTAATCAACAAATTCTCATTCCTTCTCTACGACGCACGGTTATTGAGAGTAACCTAACCAACAAAGCCCTAAGACGCCTGGTCATTGGGAACACCTTACCTCTCTCAGCGACGCCTGGTCAATTGAGAGTACCTTTCCTACAAGCTCTAAGACGCCTAGTCATTGAGCTCCTTTTCCTCTCTAAGACGCCTGGTCATTGAGAGGCACCTAATCAACCAATTCTCATTCCCTCTCTAAGACGCCTAGTCATTGAGAGGCACCTAATCAACAAATTCTCATTCCCTCTCTAAGACGCACGGTCATTGAGAGTAACCTAACCAATAAAGCCCTAAGACGCCTGGTCATTGGGAACACCTTATTCCTCTCAGCGATGCCTGGTCAATTGAGAGTACCTTTCCTACAAGCTCTAAGACGCCTAGTCATTGAGATCCTTTTCCTCTCTAAGACGCCTGGTCATTGAGAGGCACCTAATCAACAAATTCTCATTCCCTCTCTAAGACGCCCGGTCATTGAGAGGCACCTAATCAACAAATTCTCATTCCCTCTCTAAGACGCACGGTCATTGAGAGTAACCTAACCAATAAAGCCCTAACACGCCTGGTCATTGGGAACACCTTATCCCTCTCAGCGATGCCTGGTAAATTGAGAGTACCTTTCCTACAAGCTCTAAGACGCCTAGTCATTGAGCTCCTTTTCCTCTCTAAGACGCCTGGTCATTGAGAGGCACCTAATCAACAAATTCCCATTTTCTCTCTAAGACGCCCGGTCATTGAGAGTAACCTAACCAATAAAGCCCTAAGACGCCTGGTCATTGGGAACACTTTATCCCTCTCAGCGATGCCTGGTCAATTGAGAGTACCTTTCCTACAAGCTCTAAGACGCCTAGTCATTGAGCTCATTTTCCTCACTAAGACGCCTGGTCATTGAGAGGACCTAATCAACAAATTCTCATTCCCTCTCTAAGACGCCCGGTCATTGAGAGGCACCTAATCAACAAATTCTCATTCCCTCTCTAAGACGCACGGTCATTGAGAGTAACCTAACCAATAAAGCCCTAACACGCCTGGTCATTGGGAACACCTTATCCCTCTCAGCGATGCCTGGTAAATTGAGAGTACCTTTCCTACAAGCTCTAAGACGCCTAGTCATTGAGCTCCTTTTCCTCTCTAAGACGCCTGGTCATTGAGAGGCACCTAATCAACAAATTTCCATTTTCTCTCTAAGACGCCCGGTCATTGAGAGTAACCTAACCAACAAAGTCCTAAGACGCCTGGTCATTGGAAACATCTTACCCCTCTCAGCGATGCCTGGTCCATTGAGAGTACCTTTCCTACAAGCTCTAAGACGCCTAGTCATTGAACTCCTTTTCCTCACTAAGACGCCTGGTCATTGAGAGGCACCTAATCAAAAAATTCTCATTCCCTCTCTAAGACGCCCGGTCATTGAGAGGCACCTAATCAACAAATTCTCGTTTCCTCTCTAAGACGCACGGTCATTAAGAGTAACCTAACCAACAAAGTCCTAAGACGCCTGGTCATTGGGCACCTTACCACTCTCAGCGACGCCTGGTCAATTGAGAGTACCTTTCCTACAAGCTCTAAGACGCCTAGTCATTGAGCTCCTTTTCCTCTCTAAGACGCCTGGTCATTGAGAGGCACCTAATCAACAAATTCTCATTCCCTCTCTAAGCCGCCCGGTCATTGAGAGGCACCTAATCAACAAATTCTCATTTCCTCTCTAAGACACACGGTCATTGAGAGTAACCTAACCAATAAAGCCCTAAGACGCCTGGTCATTGGGAACACCTTATCCCTCTCAGCGATGCCTGGTCAATTGAGAGTACCTTTCCTACAAGCTCTAAGATGCCTAGTCATTGAGCTCCTTTTCCTCTCTAAGACGCCTGGTCATTGAGAGGCACGTAATCAACAAATGTTCATTCTCTCTAAGACGCACTGTCATTGAGAGTAACATAACCAACAAAGCTCTAAGACGTCTGGTCATTGGGAACACCTTATCCCTCTCAGCGATGCCTGGTCAATTGAGAGTACCTTTCCTACAAGCTCTAAGACGCCTAGTCATTGAGCTCCTTTTCCTCTCTAAGACGCCTGGTCATTGAGAGGCACCTAATCAACAAATTCTCATTCCCTCTCTAAGCCGCCCGGTCATTGAGAGGCACCTAATCAACAAATTCTCATTCCCTCTCTAAGACGCACGGTCATTGAGAGTAACCTAACCAACAAAAGCCCTAAGACGCCTGGTCATTGGGAACACCTTATCCCTCTCAGCGATGCCTGGTCAATTGAGAGTACCTTTCCTACAAGCTCTAAGACGCCTAGTCATTGAGCTCCTTTTCCTCTCTAAGACGCCTGGTCATTGAGAGGCACCTAATCAACTAATTCTCATTCCCTCTCTAAGACGCCCGGTCATTGAGAGGCATCTAATCAACAAATTCTCGTTTCCTCTCTAAGACGCACGGTCATTGAGAGTAACCTAACCAACAAAGTCCTAAGACGCCTGGTCATTGGGAACACCTTACCACTCTCAGCGACGCCTGGTCAATTGAGAGTACCTTTCCTACAAGCTCTAAGACGCCTAGTCTTTGAGCTGCTTTTCCTCACTAAGACACCTGGTCATTGAGAGGCACCTAATCAACAAATTCTCATTCCCTCTATAAGACGCACGGTCATTGAGAGTAACCTAACCAACAAAGCCCTAAGACGCCTGGTCATTGGAAACATCTTACCCCTCTCAGCGATGCCTGGTCCATTGAGAGTACCTTTCCTACAAGCTCTAAGACGCCTAGTCATTGAGCTCCTTTTCCTCTCTAAGACGCCTGATCATTGAGAGGCACCTAATCAACAAATTCTCATTCCCTCTCTAAGACGCACGGTCATTGAGAGTAATCTAACCAACAAAGCCCTGAGACGCCTGGTCATTGGGAACACCTTATCCCTCTCAGCGACGCCTGGTCAATTGAGAGTACTTTTCCTACAAGCTCTAAGACGCCTAGTCATTGAGCTCCTTTTCCTCTCTAAGACGCCTGGTCATTGAGAGGCACCTAATCAACAAATTCTCATTCCCTCTCTAAGACGCACGGTCATTGAGAGTAACCTAACCAACAAAGTCCTAAGACGCCTGGTCATTGGGCACCTTACCACTCTCAGCGACGCCTGGTCAATTGAGAGTACCTTTCCTACAAGCTCTAAGACGCCTAGTCATTGAGCTCCTTTTCCTCTCTAAGACGCCTGGTCATTGAGAGGCACCTAATCAACAAATTCTCATTCCCTCTCTAAGACGCACGGTCATTGAGAGTAATCTAACCAACAAAGCCCTAAGACGCCTGGTCATTGGGAACACCTTATCCCTCTCAGCGACGCCTGGTCAATTGAGAGTACCTTTCCTACAAGCTCTAAGACGCCTAGTCATTGAGCTCCTTTTCCTCTCTAAGACGCCTGGTCATTGAGAGGCACCTAATCAACAAATTCTCATTCCCTCTCTAAGACGCCCGGTCATTGAGAGTAACCTAACCAACAAAGTCCTAAGACGCCTGGTCATTGGGCACCTTACCACTCTCAGCGATGCCTGGTCAATTGAGAGTACCTTTCCTACAAGCTCTAAGACGCCTAGTCATTGAGCTCCTTTTCCTCTCTAAGACGCCTGGTCATTGAGAGGCACCTAATCAACAAATTCTCATTCCCTCTCTAAGACGCCCGGTCATTGAGATAACCTAACCAACAAAGTCCTAAGACGCCTGGTCATTGGGAACACCTTACCCCTCTCAGCGATGCCTGGTCAATTGAGAATACCTTTCCTACAAGCTCTAAGATGCCTAGTCATTGAGCTCCTTTTCCTCTCTAAGACGCCTGGTCATTGAGAGGCACCTAATCAACAAATGTTCATTCTCTCTAAGACGCACTGTCATTGAGAGTAACATAACCAACAAAGCTCTAAGACGTCTGGTCATTGGGAACACCTTATCCCTCTCAGCGACGCCTGGTCAATTGAGAGTACCTTTCCTACAAGCTCTAAGACGCCTAGTCATTGAGCTCCTTTTCCTCTCTAAGACGCCTGGTCATTGAGAGGCACCTAATCAATAAATTCTCATTCCCTCTCTAAGACGCCCGGTCATTGAGAGGCACCTAATCAACAAATTCTCATTTCCTCTCTAAGACGCATGGTCATTGAGAGGCACCTAATCAATAAATTCTCATTTCCTCTCTAAGACGCCCGGTCATTGAGAGGCACCTAATCAACAAATTCTCATTCCCTCTCTAAGACGCACGGTCATTGAGAGTAATCTAACCAACAAAGCCCTAAGACGCCTGGTCATTGGGTTCCGTTCACTTTTCTTAACCTACAATTAGAGGAACTTTTACTTCTTGTAACATACTTGTATTCAAGAGGAACTTTTGTAATAAACAGGTGATGGGAAAGTACAATCTCCTGTTTATCGTATTTTGCTCTACCCTGTAGAACAGAGAGGATTTTACAATATATATAAATTACGTGGATAAAAAATAAAATTCAAAATAATTCTTTAAAAATTAGGGTGCGCAAATTACGTGAGGAAATACGGCACTTTTTAAAAATTTGTTCCATGTGTAAGAAGCAAAACAATTCCTTATATAAACAAGGAATTAGTGTGATATAACAGGTTATTTCCTTCATTTATTATAGCAAATTCAATAGCCAGATTTGTTGTGTAATGTAGACACTGGGTTCTCCACGCACAACATTAGTTGTGGTACAGTCCATGGTCTGAGTAGCTGAACACTAACTTCAAGAGTAGTAGAACAAGTTGACATGATTTTGAGTTTAACGTCCGTTTCAGCAGCGAGGCTATAGAAGACGGGACCTACTGATTAAGTGTAATCCGAACCACATGAGCTCTCGCTGGGAAAGTAATATAATGTATAACTGTTGACGAAGGGGACTGGCGTGCATAGTGGTTAATGCATCAGCACGATAAGTCTGAGATCTAGGTTCAATCTGGGTCCAATTCTCACTCCAGTCGTGCATTTTTTTTTCTGTGTATACATTAAATTTGCACCTAAAGTTGAATTGGTGTACAATTGGTTATTTTCTCCATTTATTATTCATATAAAAACATTAATTTTTTGTTTGATTCCAACGCTTATTGCAGGCGATAGAGAAATCATCCGTGTTAGCTGATCAAAATTTTTCCAGATTGAAGGTGGAATCTGAAAGACTAGAAGACCACAGCAAGCGAGCGTGCAAATGCTGGATATGGGTCATGATGGTTGTAGTTATGGGTGTTTTTGTAGGTAAGCGTTTTACGAATTTTAACGCAGCATTAAGTTTTAGACCATACAGCGCGGCATGAAGGTTGGTAGCAAAGTAGAATAGGGATTGGCTGTTGAAGGAACCGAATTGTGGCTGAAGGTAAATCTTGATCTTGTTCTGTCTTCCCATCGTTACTCAATATGCAGGAATTTATCTTACGTGAAATAGAGTTTATTGATATTATGTTAAAAGGACTAATAAAAATATAGTTCTTAATGGGTATAATAAATTCCAAGGAATACGTTTAAATTGTTTGAGATTCTTCAGTTAATTTGATAATTTATACTGTTAAGGAAGATGTAATCAGAATATTTCTCATTACCAATTAACGTAGGTTTCTATATCTCGTTACCAATTTTATAACCCACCATATATTAGTGTTGTGTAAACCAGATTACCACGTAGAGTAATAGCGGAGCTAATTATTAAAATTAAGTAAATCACATAGAATGTATATTTAGTAAATAGGGAAGAACACATTTATAATTGTGTATAACATATCTATAATCATCTTCTATGTATCTAGGTATATATATATATATATATATATATATAGATAGATAGATAGATATAGATAAGATAAGATAAGCTAGCTAGCTAGCGTGATTCAGGAGCAATGCCACGTAATGTGTGAGGTGATTTTACATGTGAAAATAAACCCACAAAAACCTATGAACGTATCCTATTTTCGATCGTTACGGAACTGGAGCGGGCGGGCAAGTATTTAGTCACCTTGTACACACATCACTGAATGAGTATGAAGACGAATGTAATCTTTGTTTCACCCTAGGAAGAATATAAAACGGAAATACGTCAAACGCGTCAAACCAGTGTAGCCAGTAGCAAAAAGTGCACTTTTCTGTCAGAAAGGATGAAAGACTATTGTCCCTTTATACATGTGCATATAGTCTCATACAACAAGGTTACAGACCTTACGGTTGCCTCTATTCGTAGAACAAGTGGGAAGTAAACAACACAAGTCACTTTATGTAGTTATTTATAACAATATCTTTACTTAAATGACTTAATAGTGTGTGTAATCCGATTTTATGTATGGCCAAACGGCAAAGCAGAATGAAAAGATTTTCGGTTTATATTAGACCCCAATCCCAATTAAGATGTTATCATATCACATTAATTATAATAGCATACCAAGGAGGAGTGGGGAGGAGTCCGAATTTTTGCAAAAAAAATTAAGTATCTCACTAGCCGCTCAACTTAGAAAGCTGAAATTTGACATTTTTTAAAAATAAGCAGACAGCCCAGGAATTTTAGCGTTTTTGAGAATTCCCTTCAGATTCTAAACCCTTCTAACATTCAATTTTTTTTACACACCCCCCCTGGATAGAAAAGGAATCCAATTCTTTCTTCAAATCCAATTCCATCAATCAGTGTTGTATGTTTATTGCATCAATTAAAAAAAAAGGTTTGCTAATTTCTTTCCTTTCAAAATATGAAGTAAACACATGCTCATGTCTGGTTTTGTAAAGCACATGATTTCATTGTTTCGGAGTTTCGATCAAGACAATCAACAAAATAGACATGCTTAATCCTTCTCTTTTGGGCGCCGCAGTTCCTTCCGAGAAATAATTAAGCTTTTTTTTTTTTTTTTTTTTTAAAAAAAAAGGAAAATTGATACGTATAAATGAAGGTTGAAAGGGAAGAGACTATTAAACCAGTTATCACTAATAGTTGAGTTACAGAATATATTGCTTTGTGAATACACCCCCTTTTATTTTGAACATCCCTGTAAGAAAAAGTTCCTGGCGTACGTATTGACTCCCTTTTTAGTGGGAGGTCGCGCTTTTAGTATATTAAGAGTTGGTAGTGGGTTGATATGTAAAAATAATCGGAAACGATTGATATTAGTGTCGAATTCATAGTTTAGGGGTCACTGAGATAAATAGCAACTCTCCCGAAGCTGTTCAAGTCTAAGCTTAGCCCCATCCACATGGTGGGGATGAAAATTAAAATGTCCAAACTCATTAAGATTAGTGTAGAACTCATAGTTTTCGTGGTCGCTAGATGAATAGTGACAATCTCCAATTTGTGCAAATAGTGTTGCTCACGAGACGAGAAATTAGGTTTTCTCGTCTCGTCTCGATCATGGAAGACTTACTTCTCGTGTCAATTATCGAAGGATTAGTTCTCGTCTTATCTCAAAATTTATTCGGATTGTTTTGTAAATTTATTTATGCCCTGAGTTTTCTTAATTTCATCCACAAATTATGAGATTCCCTCCTCATCACGAAAGGTTTACGAAAGGTAACAAAAATTTAAACTATGTTAACTTTTGTAGCAGTAGTGTGGCCAGGGAGGACGATCCGGGGCTATACACCCCTAAATTTTTTTTTTTTTATTCCTGCATTATTATTTTTGTCAAAGTTATAGGTAGCCAATTTTAAAACTGTCAAAGTTAATAGCCTATGCTATTCTTATTTTCAGTGCACTGTATTTTTTTTATGTATTTTATTGTTATTTACGATGTAGAACCTGTTTAAATGCGCTTGCCCTTTCTCTATTGAAAGTATTTAAGCAAAACTAAATTCGCTTGAACAAGTCATTGAAGCGGTGGGGGAATATAAATTTGTAAAAAATGAAGCCTAAAACAACTTTTGCGGGGGAGGGTTCCGGACCACCCACTATCCTGTGTGGTATTCCATACTACTGGTGCGTAAAGAAATAACGGGTTTTAAAAGAACCGACAGATTTTTTCAAAAACTGGGAAGATTATGAAAATTCCGATTTTCAGAGAAAATTCTTTCGAATTTAGAAACTGTTGCGTTTGTAACTGATGCCGATTTTAATAGAAAACCGAACCGTTTTTTAGTAGAAAAACGAGCCGGTTTAAGACCAAAAACAGTTTTGGTGAATTCGGTTAGTGACAGAATTTAAAATGTTTTTGAAGATTGTGGTAAAAACAAATTAAACTTCAGAGTTGACTTGCGCGGCAGTTTATAATTGTTCGTGTGTCCAGCGTAGCTGGTAAGTTCATCTAGCATATTAATATAAGTGCTTGCAACCCTAACGGTAGCCGAGAACAACAGCAGAAGCATGACAAGTAAGATTGTCAGATTTACTCTCACTCAAATATTAGTGTATCGAAAAACTTTTTTAAAATGGAGCTACTTTTGCAGTAGATACACAAAGAAAGTAAGACTGACTGTTAGAATAATAATAGAGGTATGCAAACTCATTCTTTATCAGTTAAACTTCTTAACGATAAGGTAAGTTTGGCAACATGAGCTCAGTTGTTGCCACGTCGGCGGAAGCGGGATGACAGTTTTGATTCATTGTGTTCTGTAATAGTTCAGTGAATTTTGTTGTGCAAATTTCTTCTGTTTTGTTTTATTTTGTTATTTTCTTGTTATAGTTATTCCGTGTTATCTGTGTTATTATTAGTGCTGTTAGTAGTTAATTTTGTGTTTAACTGCTATAGTGGTATTTTTGGAGACAGTGGCTAAAAATTCCCACATTGTTATAAGAAGCAAAGAAAGAAGGGAAACCTCTTTCTACTGGTGAAAAAATCATGTTATTAAACGTTTATTCATATTTTCGAAACCAGGCAGTGAAGCTGGAGAGAGGGTTTGTCCTTAGGCGTCAAGGCATCTCTGAAAAAAAAAAGGGGGGAGTAATAGTGTGATTCATACCATGACTGAGAGTGGGTAAATTCCTGGAGCTGACCTCGTTTTTCGCGGCACAAAAACAGCTGATTATCACAAAGAATTTGAGCAGCAGAATATGAATATTTCCAAGAAATACTCTTTCCGAATGTACCACCAAATTCCGTGATTGTTATAGATAATGACCGCACATACTCAATAAAAGACGAAAAAATCCTTACGAAATCATGTTCCAAAACAGAAATTGTAGAGTGGTTAAAAAGAAAAGTGTTGAATGTGATTCAAGCTGCAACAAATTTGAAGTAATACAAATGTTAAATAAAGTTGCTTCTAACACAGAAGTCTCCTACAGAATAGAAGGCATTAAGTTCTTCGTCTCCCCCTTATCATTGCGAACTCCCTCCCACTGAACTTGTGTGGAGTAAAGATTTGGGTGCTTCTTGCCTCCAGGAATAGATTACGTGAGGTAAGTAATTACAATTCCTCTTCTATTATTATTATTATTATTATTATTATTATTATTATTATTATTGAGTCGCTTACCGCTGCGCAGTTTGGTTTGTGTTCTTTTTTATTTTCTCAAATCGGCTTCCTCCTACTCATAATAAGTGGCAACATCGCGCTAGTTGAACGTCATTTTCGTTTTATAATCTTCCTAGGGTGGGACAGAGAGTAGTCTTCAACCCGCTCCCCATTGTAGAGCTAAACTACATACCTGTCTGCAAGCGTACATCAACAGACATTGTGTCCTCATGGTGGATGACAATGCTCGCTTACATGTCACGCAGAGAACGGTGCAGGCTCCCCATGATTTGCAGTATGAAACTCTTCTTCACCTATCATGTTCTCCTGATATCTCTCCCACTGACTACCACCTCTTCTGGCATCTCGATTACGTCTTAGGGGGGGAAGACCTTCCCTACTGATCGGGCGGTGTAATGTGCGGTTGAGGACTTCTTCGCATAGCAGACTACAGACTTCTTTCGCCATGGAATCCAGTCGTTGACTGAGCGATGGCAAAATTGTATAGTTGAAGACAGCGACTATTTTGATTAACCAGACATTGCTTTTCTTTTGGAAAGAACGCACCTAGGGGGGGGGGGGGTAGGGGGGGGGGTGGACATTTCATTCCCACGAACCTAATACATTTGTTATCTGCATATAAGTAATTCGGCTAATAAGCATCTGATCATATTCATTATTTTGCCATCGGAATGATATATTTATTATCTTAATAAAGTTCGTAAACTGATTATATTGATGCACGAATATGAATAATACCTATTACTCGAATATGGGAATCTAGTGAAAACACGTTGCTATACTATTTTGTTCAAATGCGCTTTAAGGTTTACGTTTTATTGCCGGAACATGGTAATTGTATTAGTAAATGTTAAATTTAGCTAGTAATAACGTATACAAAAGAGAAATTACGCTATTGTACAATCACGAAAGGAAGTATTCTTCAGTTGACAAAATTTCTTTTCCTTATAACTCAACAACAAATTAATCTATTAGAGTACCGATTTTGGCAAGTTATCAAACTATAACTATTCTAAGGATAACAACAAAAAGATCCAAACTAATTAATTTGTTCCCGAGTTATTGACAAAAAAAAATTTTTCAACTGTCACAACTGCCAGATTCGTTCTTTTCCGTGTGTACAAGGCGATAGTATATTGTACTAGCTCCTAAGTTACTATATTAAATACTGCTATTTTATTATTACTTTTCTTTCAGGCATGGTAATGTTTATGAAGATCTTTAGGAAAAAATAAAATCAGTAGGAAAAAATAAAATCAGCACGTTCAAAATAAGAAACAAACATTCTTATTGTTTGGAAAACTGTTGACACAATTAAGTTATTTCCATATTGTTATAAATATTGACTTGGGTGAGAACTTGTGAATGGATATACAATCCTTGAACTGTGTCAGAAAGAAGTGCTTCATTTTCCAAGTATAATTCAAGCTATGTTGAAATGTTCAAAAAGTGTTTATTGCCAAATAACACGTTTTGCCTGTATTTTCGTACTACTATTTTTTTAAACAACAAATAACAATCATATATTGAGGGACAGCTGTTTGTTATAAAAATCCTTTCTCAACAGTTCTGGAATGGTTTATCCAAGATGCTGGGTTTGTTGAAAGTTTTATACTATTATTGTATCTATATAAATAAACTAAAGTGGATTGTGTAACTTAATTTTTTATTGATTGTGATGATCGAATGAAACAGTCGATTTTTCTCACGCCATATCCTCTATAGGTGTTACTTGAATGCGATGCAAAGAATGAAAAGTCTAAGACTGAACCGAAATCTAACCCGGGTCTGCGGCTTACCGTAGCAGTCCAAAACTTATTCTTTTCACTTTTTGAATTTAATTTATTATTTCTTCAATCTACAGGGTGGTACGATAATACACCGACAGACTGAAAGAGCTTATTAATAGACATGAAATCAAGCAAAAATATTTAATGTACATAGACCAGAAGCGGCATTTTACCTTGACGCATTCAAAAACTGGGATGCAAGAACATCCATGATGATGAAAAACCCGTTCGTCCTGTCACAGCAATAACAGAGGAGAATGAACAAAAGTGACTAACATTGTCCACAAAAATCGCAGGTTCAATCTCTGAATGATGGACATCAATAAAGAGTCTGTCCGCTGAATTCTGTACGACCATTTGAATATGCACAAAGTTTGTGTTAAACTGGTAACAGAAAACCTTACTCAGGAACAGGACTTCCGAAACCGCGTGTGCAGTTCTTGAAAGCAGAACCGGCCTTGTTAACGAAAATCGCTACTGGTGACGAGACGTGTGGATCTTCCAGTGTGATGCTGAAACGAAAAGGCAATCCATGCACTAGAAAACTCCATCATCGCGAATAAAAAAGACACACAAGAGCGAACGTCATGCTCATTGTGTTCTTTGATATCAATGGACCGCTTTTAATTGAATGGGTGCCATCAGATCACACAATGAATAAGCAGTATTATCAGCAGGTTTTGAAGAAGCTGCTAGAACGTGACAGAAAGAAACGGCCCCCCTTGTGGAAGAACAATTAATGGATTCTGCATCATGACAGTGCTCCTTCGTCTACTGCTTTGACCGTTAAGCAGTTTTAGGAAGTTAAAGACTCCAGTGTTGGATCATCCATCTTATTCACCATACAGCATCGTGCAGTTTTTTTCTTTTTCCGAAAATGAAATCCGCCCTCAAAGAAACTCATTTTCAGACTGGAAGAGGTAAGCAGAAAACGACAGCTTTACTCAAGACGATAACATCTGAAGATTTTCACAACTATTTCCAACAACGGAAACTTTGTATGGAAACGTGTATGGAGGGGAGAGGGGAGTATGTTGAAGGGGATCACCTTCAATTTATAAGTTGATGACAACAATACTTATGTACCAGTCCCTTTATTTTTAACCACACCTCGTAGAACTGTAATTCTCATTTTATATAGCCTCGGTGCTCACTGCTAGAATTAAATATCAATCAACAAGTTTTAAGGAGGAATAAGGGCGAAAAATTTTCCACTGACATTATCTATGTCTAATAAACTCCCTCGTAGATATATGGATAGTTCACGCGCTTTTGACGAAGGAAGCCAGGGATCGATTCCCGGTGGGAGTATATGCAGTTCAGATCCCATGTTTCGTATAGGCTTGTTGCAAGGGACGCTGAACTCTCACCAACATACCAACCGTTATCTACTTACAAAACAATTAATCTAAGCACCAAAAACTTGGTATTAAACGAAACGAGTTACGAGCTTCAGGGAGTTACAAGTAAATTAAAACTCTGTAGCGAACATGCAGCCAGAATGGGCTAAATTATACGTTTATTTTAAAACAATTTTATTATTAAGAAATTAGTATTTCTTGTTTGAAACAGTAAACATCCAGACAGTGTTGTGATTTTAGATAAACAGACAGTTATTCAAGGAAACAACGAACTTAAATTCAGAAACAAGCACACGGATATCACACAAAAACATACTTTCACCAGCTTAAAATTAAATATCCAATTGAGTAAACAAGGATGCTCATCCATATAAAAACTAAGTTTTAGAAAGTTTATTCGTCCATTTCATAACTATCCACTGGAGAGTGTATACCGTCACTCCGTGCCGTGCATCTCTCAAGAGAACCCGACGCCTTTGCCCTGGTGATATAGTCGTCAGCACTAGAAGTCCAAGAAGTTGAGCCGGCTTATGTCCAAGTCTGAAAAGACTTCAAGTAGCAGACGACCTCCAAGGAGGACTTCCAGGCTTCAAGTCCAGATCCATAAGAGGAGACATCAAGGACAGCCGTCAGGGAGAACGAACCCAGGACCACGACGCACAGTGTGTTATTTGATCAATCCATGGGGATTTAATAGGAAAAATTGAAGTCCGTGAAAAACATTATATTTAGTAGATTGTAAGACATGGGTCCTATGAAGAAGACTGTCGATAAGAATTGTCATTATCTGCGACAGGGAAGTCAAAGGCTCAAAATTGGATCAAAATAACTCGTGGTATGTAGCGTTGAAAATGACAGTCAGAAACTAAATGTATTCTCTCCAAACATTGCAGTGTGTTCGGAATGACATTGCTGTGTATTTTTGAACTAAGTTTCATATGTACGTCTAGCGATGTCTTGCGTCTGTGAACCCTCAATAATAATACCTGACCTGTAACAATGTCATCATATCTTATTTAACATTATTATTAATATAGTGTAGATTGGAGGTCTGTTATACAGTCGTATACATAGGCAGACTAATTTCAGTCCATGCACTAAGATGTGTACTGAAATAATATGAAGAAAAATTCTGCGCATGTTTGCGCTTCTAATAATTATACATTTTTTTCAGGATGGCGTCCTTAATCTCCCGGCAAACAATATTTGATGTTCGGTTGCGTCGCGGGAAAACTGAGCGTTTTGAAGTGTATGGATTTGTTTCGAAAACAGTCAGCGTGGAATGCCTTTCTGACGATGTTGAAAAGGATTTAAAAGTATTTGTAACAAGTATATGTCAAAGTTTAGTAGAGATGGGACAAATCTCATCGTCATCGTGAACGATTTCTTACATAGAATGCAGACTGGTTATGTGGAAACAAGTTTACCAGACACTGTTCGAAAGCTACTACCTTCTCCATCCACTGACAAACCATCTGCTACTTCTGGAAGGACATCAAAGACATTCAATGAGTGTTGCGAGGAAACCAAGAAAAGGAAGCTCGGAGACTTCGTCGCATCAAATAACTTGGAGCAGATAGCTACTGCTGCGGAAATGAAGCTTCGCGAAGAAGGCGAAAAGGATTCGGCGACTATAGTGAAAGAACTATCAGAAGCGTCACTTCGTCGAGGGCTCAGTATAAAAAAAGATGCGCAGCTCAATGTCTAATGAGGAAAATAAAAAGGAGAATATATCTGCAGATCAAGCTATGGCACTCATTGTTGATACAAATCTTTCAACTCAACAATATTGTAAAACTTTGTCCCATATAGGTTAAAGGTAGAGCGTTAATAAAAAGAGCATCCGGAATCGACTCCCACTAAGGACATGCATATCATTCTTTCTGCCATGTTGAGACTTGTCGTTCGGTTTTGGTAAAACGACGACTACCATAGGAAACAAGATGTTCCTGATTAGTTTTAGTGATATGCTAAAATCCCTTCTGTTGAAATTGACGAAGCATCAGAGTACACTCGGATTTCCAATGATGGATTGAAATGAAACAAAGATGGGTCCTGAATAATATCTGTTATAAGTTTCTCAAATAGCTCGTCATGTTGAGTTGTCCATTTAAATTTTGATTTTTTTTTTTTTTTTCAAAAGAATTTCAAATGGTTCCGTAAAATTTTTGATGTGCTAGACGCAGGGGGGATCGGGAGGGGGTTGCGGATTACCAACTTGGGAGGATTTGAAGGTAATTGATTTTGTGATGCACCTTGTAGCTGTGGTGCTGAAGGTACAGGAAATACTGGGGCAGGTTGTTGGTATTGATTCCAATTAGGTGTCGAATTACATAACGGATAAGTTAGTTGTTGATGGTGTGCGCGGAAGGAAGCGCTATCAACTGCCGATAAATTTAAACTGCTGACTGGTGAATTTTGATCGCAAAGCGAATATATTGCTTGTTGTAGCACTACATAATCACGTTTTTTCACTAAGTCATGTGCCTTTTCCATGTTATGTAAGTGTGTCTGTAAATCTTGAACTGTTGTGAATGTTTCTAATGCGATTTTAGTAAAATGTTTTTCTTTAATCCTAATGATAAATAATTTATTTTCTGTTCCTCGGTGGCCTGAGGCAGAACTTGTCGGATAACTCTCAATTTCCTTAAGAAATATGCATCGATTGGTTCAATTTGTCCATGTTGAACATGAAAAAATTCAAACTCAGCCCTATAGGCAGGTAATTTTGGTCTACTCAAGTCGACTAATTTAGCTTTTAATTGTTCACAATTAAGTGAATCCAATTGGTTCTGAGCTTTTAACTGTAACACTAAAGCTAGGGCCATGTCCTGTAGGTACATAGGCAATAGCTCTTTCTTTTTCTCTGCATTCCAAGAATGCAACAACGTAAGATGATAAAATAGTATAAAAAATCTATCGGGGTCCTCCGTAACGTGTCCCGAATATTTAATGAGGTGTGGTATACTGAAAGAAAGGCGAGAATTCTGTTCCATGTTTGCACCGTCCTCCGGAAAAGTGTTGTTTCCTGATCTAGTATGAGGCATGCACTAAAATAAAGTCAAGTCCCGGTCACTGATTTCACAAATAAGAAAATCACATACCTATGAAACAAGGATTCACTTCCAGTTTAATAAAAATACTGTCCGGTCGGGGAGTGTTCAAATCAAAACTCAGCCGGTCAAAGCCTCGACTATGTAAAACTTTGCCCCATATAGATTAAAGGTAGAGCGTTAATAAAAAGACGTCCGGAATCGACTCCCACTACCGGCTTTTATTATAAAATTTCCACTCCAAAAAGTATTTTTACAAAATACTATACAAATAATCTCTCCAAATTTACAAAGTTAGTTATAGGTAGTTTTTGTCCGTAAGGTCGCAGACATCAGGACCTTTGCAAAGCCCCGAAGCAGGCTAGGCAAAGTGGAGTTAGGGGCCCAAAACTCCGAAGCAAGCAGTGGGTTGGTTAGGTGACCACAGAGCCCCGAAGCAGGCTAAGCGGCTGAGGTTAGGATTCCCGACAAACCCCCGAAGCAGGCTAGGCCAGGAGAAAGGAAATGTATTCCTTTTCCCAGACCATATTTCTCTCATCCATTTTTATCCTTGTTACCTTACGACTGAAGACGAAACTAGTTCATTGTTCCGATACGTTTGGAGAATATTTAGTTTTTCCACGGGAGGATATGTTGGTAAGTAACCAATTTTTTGTTAATTTGTAGATTGCAGACATAAAGCGCACAATGAGAGCTGAATTCATGGACTAATCACAAGGAATGAAATCGATCTACTCTTCATCTTAACATTTCATAAGTATTTTAGAAAATCGATTGCAGGATCACTCCTATTAGATCTATCAATTATTTAAAAAATGAGAGGTATTTTAGAAAATCGATTACAGGATCACTCCTATTAGATCTATCAATTATTTAAAAAATGAGAGGACAACTGTTTTTAGCTCTTCAATTATACTCGTAAGAATCAAACCAAACAAAAATAATAAATACCTGGAAAAGTTTAATTTGAAGTTCCGAAGACCTGGAATTCATTCTTAATTTCAATACATTTTGCTCAGCAAATTTTAAATACTTTACAGGATCGTTTACCAATTTAAGAGCTTTGAAAATGGGATATAAATTCTGGTAATTTTCATGTAAGTGGAAACCTAAACAGTCATTGACAGAAAACACTATGATTATTTGTGCAATATACTATTTACTACTGTCGATGAGTAGTATAATAATACGCATCACGTTGGTTTGACCTGATCTTTATCGTTTTTCTTAATTCAATTAAATAATACTTCTACCGAAATATCTGAATACTTGTAATAATGTTACACAGATACAACTCATAGACAAATAAAAAATAATATATGAATACTTCTTCCGAAATCTAGAGTGTAACTTTTAATCATTGATTTAATTCAAGAAACTCGCGATAGACAAATAAAAAATAATATATGAATACTTCTTCCGAAATCTAGAGTGTAACTTTTAATCATTGATTTAATTCAAGAAACTCGCGATCCAGTGGCCGATTAATTAGCCGTCTTTGCCACATAGTCGCCAGTTAAATTCCTAGTCCTATCCAGTACTAAATAATGCTACTAAATTATTTTTAGTTAAGTAGTCATTTTTAGATCACAGACACACACAAAGATATCGAATTTATACTCATGAAATAATATATTTCAAAGAAAAAAAGATAATACAAGCTTATATTTATCATTTTATCATACAGAATAATACATAAAAAATAGGACTAGCTCAGGAGAGTAATGCTCCCGGAAGTAGGAACGAAAAACAGTTCTGGTTGGTTGGCGTTATCCATTTCTTGCCACATTGCATTTAAATAGCAGAAATCAAACGATTGCTGGTGTCAGTCTTCGTGGCCGAGTGGGCTAGCGCTATATGCTAGTAACGACTATCGCTTTTGGCGTGAGTTCAAACCCGGCCCAAGGATATATATATATATTTACATTTTTATAACACTTTTTAAATTAAAATAAGATGAAAATAATACTCAAAAAAGTGATTTACTTACTTTTGTACAAGTAATAGTAGTAGTAATAGGAACGGGTTAGAAGCCCCGCAGAGCTCGTTGTGTTCCCCTTGTACTCCATGATATGAGCTCGTTGTGTTCCCCTTGTACTCCATGATATAAATTTTGTGACTAACTTAAAACAGCTGGCTAGAGTAGCGCGCGAAAAATGGACTTCCGGGAGCATTACTCTCCCAAACGGGTCGTTAAAAAATGCCTATTTAAAACTATTATAAAACTTTATTTCTCTTAATGTTGAGAATGTATTACAACTACAATGTTCAAAATGTAAATACGGAAAATTTAATAGAATTCAACTGGTCTATTCTTTATCACAGGTGTTGGAGATCATGAAATGCGAGAAAATGAACTTACTTGTTACATCACATTAAAGAAAAACCTTCAACTGTACAATTACCAGCAAAACTAAAATTCACCCTTGCATATCCTTTGGACCTAATGGAACAATTCAAATATAATTTTCTTAAAAGTTCAGAGAAAACAATGTAACTTGCTGTATGTTACTCATGCTATATTGAAAATGGTCAGTTCATTGAAAGTTATAAGAACACATTAGCATTTAAATCTACTATGGCTAATAATCTTATATTTCAATTACATACAACAATAACAAATTGCGTAATAACTGCAATAATAATAAATATTCCATATAGTTACACTCTTGTCAAACAAGAATATTAGAAGAGTTAAGTACAAAATAACACAATACTTGAACAAAATACTATTGAACACAAGATAACCCTGTTCGTAGAATTAAGTTGGTAAACTACAACTGAGACAAGAGTTCTTCAAGTGTCATTTCTTGGCATATCACTAAAAATATTATACATATAGGACATCTGAAAGATAAGTAAGTGTCTACAGTAAAGATATTATACTACTATTTTATCAATAATCGCACACATATTAAGTTTGCTTTCTTGTTGCATAACTTCGTTTAGATTGCCAAACACGCTAACCTTTTAAAACTTTAAGTAAATAAATTAACAATTCTAAATTGGAAAATAAAAGTCAATATACTGTAGAGACATGCAATATTGGCATCACTTTATTCTGTATTTATTTCTTTTGAAAGTTTATTGAAGGGTAGTCTCTGTATTATCACCCACATTATAACAATTAAATGAATTATGTAAAAATATTAAAAAAAAAAAAAAAAAAAAAGTAAACGACCAGCACCCTACACACTCATGACTAAGTCGGTATAATAAACAATCAGTCTCGCGTTATGACAGCTTTAATAGTCTATCACTACTTCTAACTATGTAAGTGGACTGCATAGGTACCAGTATTAACAGAAATTTCTACTTTTAATTTGAAAATGGTCCCATTATACTAAAATACTAATATTAAAGAGTTCCGCAAATCAGAATCCATTACACATTATTAACCACGAAATCATTAACAAGCATTTGAATACTCAATACTTAGAAGATATCTGATTTATTATTAACAATTTTCTTTTGTTTGTTATGAAGCCCGTCTATGCAGTAATTCTATAATCAACAACAAAAATAAAATATATTGATCGAGAATTTCCTGAGACGAAAGGCTTATGCATCAAGATTTCAAACAAATAAAGCTCACACGAACTGAAGAGAAAGAGATCAGATTTTTCAATAGGAATGTACAAGCTCAACAGGCACATATGCTAAATTCTTGAAAAAGGAAAAAAAATCTTTCAGTTTTACGTCCCATGGTTATGCCGGTTAGGCTAAAGGAGACGGTGATTATGAGAAATGAATGAAATGGTGGAATGAAGAAAGTGGGAGGAAACGGGAGAACCCCGAGGAAACCCACGCACACGGTGTTTGTCCACCACAAAGTTCACTTGGCGTGGGCTGGGATCGAACCCGGGACCTCAAGCACCAGAGGTGAACGCTCTTCCACTGAGCCACCGCAGCCCTCTTGCAAAAGGAGTTTTAACATTGAGAATATTAGTTAATACATATGTTTGTCACTAGATGCATGGAACACATTTCTAATATTGAACTCACCTCGATAGTTTCTTGGAACGATTAATCGTTCAACTGTTTTTCCTACTTACATCATTTCTAGGGTTACAATTAAAATGAAGAATCAAAGACAATTTTTATCTTTACATCAAGCCAATTTCTACCCATTCTGGTCTAATAATTTAACTCACCCAGATTCTCACTGTAGATTAAAATTAGGTTAATGTTCATAACGTGTGTGTGTATGCTTGTCAAGATTTTACAATACTTCAAGAAAGAGGGCTAATAAATAATATAAACAAATAAAATTATATCTTTTATACAGTTATAAAAAGTGCTTCGCTGTCATCGACAGATATCATTACTCAAATTGAGGAGTTTCTAATCCCAGGAAAAAGATAATGAACTGTCCACAGCAAACTATTACATATTAAAAATCGTAACAACTTTCTTGTATAAAAATGTAACTATTACAAAAATTTCCATAACACTTTGGTCCAACATATTGCACTTACGACGTGATACATAAAGGTATCGTGTAAACCATTAAGATACTTGAAAAATTTAATCAAAAGAATTCTTACTCTTAAAGAGAATTATTTAACACACTTTTTAACGGTAATTTTAAGTAATACCTACGATAATTTGATAATACAAGGCTAATTATTTCTACTTTTCTTGTGCATTGCGCTTTCCACACATTTCAAATGGTGTTACTTTTCTTAAGACAGATGACAACAAATACTGTGAATTAAAGAGAAACCTCATTTAACTTATTCTGAACATAAATGATCAATTTCTTTGTTAGTATGAAATTAAAATCTTGAAATTGTTTAGGAGTAGGCATTGTATTTCAGCGCATTACAAATCCATCAGGTTATTTAGAACAATGTAAAGATGTAATTACCAAATTAACATATGTTTCTTTGATTCAATCGCTACTATATCAGAAACGATCAAAACAATAATTTATAAACAAACACAGTTATTCTCATAAATAGATACCTATAAGTTGCATATATATATATATATATATATATATATATATTATAATTTTAATTTTTTTTTTTTAAACAGTAAGTAACTCTCCATTTCCTCCATTTCGTTACATTGTATCCATTATATACATTGTTAGCGTTTCTGTCTTGTCAACTCACGCATATATATTTGTTTACATTAGACACTACACAGACCACAATTTTAGAATAATAATCTTCGAACTAAATATGAAACTTTGTTTTGAACCGTTATTTTACTTTATCAAGTGATACCTCACAATTACGATTTTGTTACTTTGATGCTTTTAACATTTATCTTAAATTTCGGAACACAATATGTTAAATTTTGCAATTGAGATACTGAATTCAATTCAAAGAATCAGATGTTAATAATAATTTCTGTATTTCAGATATGAAAGTGAGTTTAAAAACTCATAAAAACTACATTAAAATTACGAAATACTGTACTAATTAGCTTTGCATTAATCACAATTCAACAAAAATAAAAATCAGTTTAACTGCGTAAGCTTCTTTTCTTATAATTATTTGTAAATTATCACATGCTATAAAAACTGCATTTTAACACCGGAACACTATGACGAAACTTATGTTAGGGATGACATAAATAACACCTTTACAATTGATCTTGAATTTTGCCTCACATTTTCACACTTTTGGAAAAAAAAAATAATTTACAAAATGCTGTAGTCTGTAACAGCCAGTGTTTTCGAACTCTTGTTGTTGATCAGCACGTCTGTAAGTTAACCATGTCATGCGCTTTGGTAACATACTGCTCAACAATTAGGGAACTTAAAACCATTCACTATTTTAGTTTATAACATTTTTAATATATATAAAAAATTACATAGTATAATCTTATCTTTTTCTTCACTAGTTAAAATATATGAAAACATATAAAATTCAACGTATAAAGAAGTTACACTCTCAACTACAATAAACCATCATATAAAATATTAAAATAAAAAGCATGTCTTTTTACTTCGTGTCATATATTACTACAGAGGTAATTGATTATCTGTCCTCATTTAAGCATCCGTGTTACGCTATTTTAAGGCCACTACATTGTTAGCGTTTCTGTCTTGTCAAAAACACAGAAACTTCTATTTAAGGATGATATAATTTATTCTTACTTTTTAATATACTCAAAAAGGAAGACTAGAGTAATTATTATTACAAAAGTATATACTTTTTCTGCGAGATACGTAAATTACATAAGAAACAACTCCCATCTCACGTTTTGGCACTCACTCGCAGGTTCACTATGTTGCTGTATCTTTTGAAGCAGTAAACTGTACGATTAATTTTAAACTGAGATGAGCTGAAATAAAAATGACAAAATATAATTAATATAAAAACAAGAACGTCTAAACAAAATTCTTAGCACAAATAGTCTGTTACAAAGTAAATACACGAAAGATATTTGATGCAATCAGGAAAACAGCATTGGAAATAAACACAGACCTATTTGAATATATATATATATATATATATATATATATATATATATATATATAGAGAGAGAGAGAGAGAGATCATACTTTTACTTAAAAACCTGAAATAACGGCGATAATATTGACGTGCTAACCACACATCAAACGTTCTTAAAGTCGGGGCCATGGATAAGCGACTATTTTTCCTGGAAGAAGGAAGACATTCCTCTACCCCCTATGGCTTAGCAACCGCAAACTGCACTGGAGGTCGCGAAGGACTAATGATGCCAGATTTCTAAACTGAATGAACTGGTTCCTCTCTGTTTTGAAGGTTTCCATTCCAGATTGTCATATGGGAACAGCAGAAGTAAAAACTTATTTTTTAGTTCAACCTAGACACAACTTGCATTATGTTAGTATTCAGAAGTTTTCGATAAAGTGATATGTTTATTTATTGCCCATAAAATATCTGTAGGGAAAATGAGCTAACGAAGTATCTCATTTTTTTAAAACGGATTCTATTTTCTTCGGGATGACATTTTTTTAAAGGAAAAAAAGTATGGAAAGGGAAAAATTTACGCACTTAAAAGGTAAATATTTATTGATTTATTCTCAATTTCTGCAAGAGCCTAACTTTTGGCGCTATAGTTTGCAACTTAAGGCAGGTAGTAGGGTGATTTTCCTTTCTTCCCTTTATAGTTTTCCGATGTTTGCAAGCCATAATAAAATGAATCATATATTTGTAAATTTAAGCATGTTTTTTTTTAAGTTTATAATATATATATATATATATATATATATATATATATATATATATATATATAAAGAAAGAAAGAAGGAAAGACAGTATGTCTTACGTCTTCATCCACGATTGAGCAACAACACAAAAAGAAGTTAAAAGTTAAAACTTTTTTGTATTGTTTTGCAAATTAAAGAAACGAAGAGAAGGAAGTGAAAATCTTAGCTTGGAATGTTTTCTCAAAAAATTTAATTCCTTATAGAACGCTTCAATTTATTGTTTATGACCATCAATGTTTTTCACAGTTGTCAGTTGGTAAGTTTTAGTTCCCTATTTTCCCTTGAGATTTTGTTCGAAGAGATTGTAGTATGCTGGTGGTGTCTACGTATTTTCTTGCTGATTGGAAATGTCTAATTTCTTTCGGGGGTACCAGAGGATAAGCAACCTAGTCCTTCTGGCCAGAAAAGTCTAAGTAACAAATAAAAGAATCGTGTACTTGGAAGTGAAGCAAAGCAGAGGAAGCAAAACATGAAAGTTTCAGGGGACTGAAGGTGGTCGAAAGGGGCTCAAACCGTAGCTGCCCCTAGCTAGGGTCTGGTTTCGATATGAATATTGGTTAAGAAATCCGGGCGATATGTATCTTTTTTAATTAATGCTAATTATTCAACACTTATCCCCACAAAGCATTTAATTTTCTTATTACTAAGTGCAAAAATTGACGTACATTACTCTCAAAAGTCAAGGATAAAATTACTTAAAAAAAAAAAAAAAAAAAAAAACGAGAACATTTTCGAAAGAGAGGATAAAGATTATTTGAGAATCGAGACAAAACGAGACTTCTTCAACCTTAACAAGTCTCCTCTCGTGGACAACACTAGTCAAGGCTGAGTTAAATCGTTTTTCCGCGTTCCAAAACCAGTGACCTTACTTTAATCAAAGGAGATCACATATCGGAATAATATAAAATAATTCTAAACAACATTTATTTAATATCACCAGTTTATTGGCTTCAATGATGAAACCATACAGCCAGCCCACGTCACTAACCTTAGGATACGTTTTCATGTAAGATACTTGCACTCAATTGAATTACATTGATTTCAATACAAAAGTAAAGTATTTAGAGATATAATTCTCAACAGCTTGTTTTCAATTTTATTTTAAGTTTCGGTACTGACAGATTTATCAACCGAGTGCTAATCAAATTTGCAATTTTACTGACATTTTGCATTAATCTTTGTTTCCAATTACCTGAGGATATTTCTTTAGTAAAACTAAAATTATAATATTATAGAAATTGACCCCATTTCCCCTTCTCAGGAACAGAATTAAAAAAAGAAAAAGAAAGAAAGAAAGAAAATCCGAAGGTCGCGGCCTGTAATTTTTTGTAATGAGAAGTGTATGTGCTGAATTTTACGCCTTCTTAAGCGAATCCTCACATTCGGCATTTTCTAAACAAATAATCGGTAATTTGATTATTAATACAAACCCCCTCTTTTCTCCTATAGAAGCGAAGTTTTCGCAATCATTGAAACGTGTTTTCTGTTAATTTTAATGAAGAATTTATTCCTTAGTTCCATCTTCTTCACCTCAAGAATTTATGATATATTCTATTTTTGTGAAAAAAAAAGAAAAAAACTCTCTTTGTCTCCTATAGGACATATATTTTTAAAATTATTTTATTAGCCCTTGCCTTTTGACAAAGGAATATTCTGTACAAATCCATGTTTCTATCTATAATAGTTTGAGTAAAGTATTCATGAGTAAGTCACTTTAGATATAATCTTTTTTAATTTTTTTTAATATAATAGTGTATATATCTTTTTAAAAACTCATAAATAATTCGTGTTCAGTTTTGGTATTTTCGCCCTATTTGAATTTTGTTGGCACTCGATCATAACATTTTTCTTAGATCACTTTTTATTACACAATTCACGAGTCAATACGTTTCTACTACGGTTTTCTCAATGGCTCTCTCTAGAAGAAAGAACATATGGTGTCCAGACATTTTCAAGAAAAAAATTTGACAACCTTGTCCCTCAGCACGTGCAGAAAACACTTTTGTGGTCACTTGTGGTCATGCTTGTGGAAGGAGCTGTTTCTTACGAAGGGTATGGGTAAGGGTCGCTTAACGATGGCCGCGACTGTACCAATCATTCCGACAGCATGCTGTCATCGCTGCCAGCAAATGTTCTTCACACTTCATTTACTGGAATTAATCCTATTGTAAATATAGTCTTACCGTCTTATTCATTGTTCCTCAGGGGAGAGCGGTGGCTCAGTGGTAGAGCGTTCACCTCCGGTGCTTGGGGTCCCCGGTTCGATCCTAGTGCGCGCCGTGTGGACTGTGGTGGACAAACACCGTGCTCGTGGGTTTTTGCGGGGTTCTCCCGTTTCCTCCCACTTTCTTCATTCCACCATTTCATTCATTTCTCATCATCACAGTCTCCTTTGGCCTAACCGGCATATGCGTGGGACGTAAAACTTAAAGATTTCATTTCATTTTTCATTGTTCCTCCTGCTGGTTTAGTGGCTAGCGTATGCGTCTTTGATGCACGTGGTCTCAGATTCAATTCCCAGTGGGAGCACAAAAATTTAACTGTACAATCATTCGTTTTTATTAATCATTCCTCTTTCTTAGCCTAACAGGCATAATTCTGGGGTGTACAACTAAAAAAAGTCATTTAATCTTTCTTACTGATTCTTCGTACGCGTATTATTGTTGACTCATGTAACGTAATTTCCTTGATAATGACGAACGCATAATGTCAATACGATTATTTTAAATACACAAACTACAAACTGAAATGACTAACATTACAGTGCTAATGTGTTTATTCCAGAGCCGCTCCTATTCTCATTTTCAGTCACTCCAAGTATGAAAATCAACGAATATGCTGAGTTCGTATACATGTTAGTTCATAACTAATATTAAATAAAATGTAAATCACGATATGTTGGGCAATAAATATCCTGTCACTTACAAATATGAAGAAAATGAGAAAAACTAAATAAACGGAACAAAATTTGAAGGTTATCAACTGTCAAAAGACCACTACTGATAGCTATATGGTACATCTTAATATACGAGGTGTGTTGAAAGAGACCGAACTTCTGCTGTTCTTGCTGTATTGCGATGAACCTTAACTAGCTGAAACAAAACTTTGAACCTTTCTGTAAGTACACCAAAAAGTATTTGTTAATACATTACGTAGTTTCCAAGTTATAGAGTTTTACTTTCCTACAGGACTTTGTGGACTCCCTGTATAAACTTTCGATCGCTATCCTTTTTACAGTATCTCTCTCTATTGTCAATACGCCGTTGCCATCGTTTCCTTCAAATTTTGGAACGCCTGCTGAAATAACCTTTTTCGATGGTGTGGAGCACTCACGTTGCATTTTCCTGAATTTCTTCTATGGACTGGAAACGATGTTCTTTCAAAATGGTTTTAAGTTCGGG
Source organism: Thermobia domestica (assembly GCF_964235325.1). NCBI lineage: Eukaryota > Metazoa > Arthropoda > Insecta > Zygentoma > Lepismatidae > Thermobia > Thermobia domestica. Next base: position 258,806,193 of record NC_137455.1, read on the forward strand.
AAATAGTAAAACGATTTCTGGGGCCTAATCTGGAGAATAGGGTGCGTAGGGCACAACTTGAAGTGTGATGTTTTGCATTGCAATTTTTTTTTAGTCAGAATTTATTGTGATTTCGAGTTTAGCGTCCCTTTCAGCAGCAAGGCTATGTGAGACACGAACCTATTGATTAACATGGAATCCAAACTACATGAGCTCCCGCTGGCAGTCAAGATTTGATTGCAATGTAAAATGCAGCGGAATTTTGCGCAAAGTTCACTTATCTTCAAGGGGCAATATCTTATCTCTGATTATAAGAATTTCAGCACTTTTTGTATACCTATTAGCTTGAACTATCAGCTGTTAAAGAATGTTAGGCCTGACCCGCTGCAACTCATACCCTGAGATTTGACACACTAATGCCATCTTGCGCGCAAAAAGCTTAATACTTGATTTTCAGACTGCCTGATGTTTTTAAAAATAAAATTACAATTTCGTCTCTACAAAATTAAACATACATACCACATTCAGTATTTAGTTCTTATTTTTGTTAAGTATTGGTACTTCTTCTGGGAACGATGGGATTTAAGTGAGCAAAGAATTAAAAGAACAACTCAATAATTGTCAAATCATATCGCAAATAACAAGTTACCTTTCAAAACTTGCTACAATCTTTTACCATTCACACAAAAATTGCTAAATTATGCAACAAATGAAAAGCTTATGTTAGTTAGCATACTTTCAGCTTTACTTAGCATTTTGGCTGAATGATTATCTAGTTACGTCAGAGAAGAGCACAGTGTAATGATAACTTGAAGTGTACAAGGAAATAATCGAATTATAAGGCGATATGCGTTTTCTTACTGTGGATTCAAATGGATGTGTCGATTCTTGGTGTGGTCTAGAATCGACAAACATTTTCAGGGTGTCCACTCTCAAAGCGTTTTGAAATTCCCGATTTTCCCGGCTCTACTAGATAAATTCCCGGTTATAACGGGCACTAAAAGACGAATATTTTGCGAAAGAGGCGGAAGAATTATTATTTAGTTCCCACCCGAACAACATAAAATTATACTATCGAAAGAAATTATATTTTCTTACCTGTTTTCATTACTTCCCGGTAAGTGCATTGATTTTTTCTTCCAGAAGAGCAGCTTCTTTTTTTGCCTCAGCAATTACCTTTGCCTTTTTAGGTTCCAATTCCAGTCTTTCTCGCGTCACACGTTTTCTCTCTTTTTCCATCTTTTCCTTTTCACTCAAATCCTTCGCCTTTTTCTTCAAATGTTCAGTATACCGAGCATGTGCATTTCTGGCCGCATGTATCATATCTTTGTTGATTTTAATTGACTCCAATCCACCTAATGCACTCACACCATCATACACTTGTCTCATGGCAATAAGGCTCTCCTGTTTGATTCTCAAAAATGCATTCAGAATTTACAGAAAATCTTCTCTCTACTGATGCATTTCCGTGTGACAGTATCAAAATACATTGTATAAAATCATTGAGTTCTTGTACACTGTCCTCACTGAATACGCTAAGAAGTTCAACATAAAATGGATCCAGACGCTTCTCCTTTCTTTTAAACGTTTTGCACTGATGAATAGATTCAGGTGACGAAAATACCTTCCAATATTGTCCCATAATTTTATCTGCTTTGCTTCCGTAAACCATTGTTTAGCTACCATCTCCAAAGATAATGTCAAACGCTTCTCCGCTAGCGTCAGGTTGTGACCAATAAGCACAGGGTCGAGACACGAAATAGCTCGAGTAAGTTTGTATTTCAATGGTGACCTATCCATTATTTTACTAATCATCGCTGCGATAGCTTCTCTGCACGTTCGTCGCAGTGTTAGCTTGTCTAGATCCGTTATTTCCTTGATTCCACGCATGGCATCCCTAGTTGCAAAGCCTATATCCACATCTTTAGCAGGAAGAAGATTGTTTGGATCTGATATATCTATTTTTTAAACAGGTGCACCTGCTTTATTAAGAACATCACCCTTCACTATTTTTTCCATTAATCTTTGTACGAAAGAAGTGTGCTCTTCATGCAAAAAGGGTCCCATGGGTTGGTCTGTTTGAAATTCGGTCAGAAATGGTTCCACCATTGAAGCAATAGTTGAGAAAAATGTTAATTTTGGTGCTAGCATTTTGTCGTGCAAATTTCTTCTCTACAAATGAGAACGTTGTCGAGTTAGGTGTTTTCTTGTCCTTCTTGACACACGCAATATATATATATATATATATATATATATATATATATATATATATATATATATATATATATATATATATATATATATATATATATATATATATATATTAAATGAGGCAACATTAATAAGGTTCGAGATGTAACGTCACTGTTTTCAACCCATCTAACAGCACAAAACTTCTTTGGGAAAATATCAGATTCAGTGTAATAAGTGTAGTCCGACCTTCGTGCTGGCGAGTCTTTGAATAAATAAGACAAAGCACGTAAAACCCCCCACTAAGTCCCAATCTGTCTTCTGCATGTCGGTTTTGAACGCCCCATTAACTACATGAAGACCGCAACTACCAATGCTTAACAACACTGGACTTTCTGGCGTATGTTGCTGTTCAAGTTGCAAATCTGACAATAGTTTAAAATTGACACTTGGCCCATCCTGAATGAGGTTCTTTAAAACGTCCGAAGATACCTTTTAACACATCTGACGCTGTTGAGTATCCGAGAAAAACAGATGTAAACATCTTGTTGTAACAAGAGATTTATTTGAATCCCAAAATCGTACATGTAAATCCATTTGTTGCCTCTGAGAAACTTTATTCAATGATTCGTCGAAGCAGATCACAACGTAGGTGCAGTCTTTTAATAACCTCTGAAGCTCTCGCTCGAAATAGGGTGCTAATCCAAACACTACTGTGTACCCCACTTTAGTTCGATGCTATTGCATTTTTTCTGCAATATCACTGTCAGAAAACATCAATTTAAATGTTGATGCACAACGCTCAGCTTCTCGGAGAGACATATGGTTCATCACAATTTGTAAACACCAAAGCACCTCAGCTTTAGTAACTGAATCTGCTAATAGATAACGTTTAATACTCGGTTAAGAAGTAGAATGAATACTGCCTGACTGACAAGAAAAAGATGTGTCATTTTCAGTCGAAGATGTAGAAGTTGACGCATGACAATGATCGGTGCATGAACTTTGCTTACTATTAGTGTCGGACGAGTTTTTATGACAATGATCGGTGGATGTGCTTTGATGACTATTAGTTTTGGACGACTTCTTAAACGCAACATGAGTTAATCCATTCACAACGCAAATGAAAGTCCTCCAGCTGATTTTTCCACTGTATTAGGCAATAAAAAATAATAAGAAAGCATAATAATATCTCGGCATATGTCGGCCTGATAGGGGCCAGAATTTCTTACCCAAAAAAGTTGCTTTTTTTTAAAAAAAAAAAATGCCTAATTTTGGTTAGATAAGGTCAGTTTTGGTTAGGTTGGGTTAGGTCAGGCCTGGTTAGGTTAGATTTGTTTCGTTATTTATGTTTGTACTTACTATCACAGTTTGTATAGATTGGCCCGCAAGAATTTGTGCAAGAAACTTCAATATTTCGCTTACATTAAAGTGGATTATTGCCGGGACCGGAGTAGCGATTGCTCATCAGACGCAATCCCACACTCGCTGTTTCATACATGTTCATGAACAATTTATTTATTTTCTGTGGTGTGGAATCACTGTAACAAAAGCCTTTCTACTGTTATTCCATAATGTTAAGAGAATAATGACAATCAAGACGTAATATGCTCCTTTGTACTTATTGTGCTGATGTTACCACACGTGATTTAAAAAAAAAAAAAAAAATGGACTAATGACTTTCTTACTGACTATTTTGTCTTTTTTAGTCACTTCGTGATGCAGAAGTAACTTTTGCCTAATCCAGAAAATTAATGCCCTCCTTTATTTTGGCATTCCGCGCCTGAAAACTGCTTTCGTTTTACATATTTGCTCACATCCGTACATTTGAAGTATTTTTAAAACCAGCTTTAAAGATACTCAATAAACTTGTACGCCATTAATAAATGTTTTATGAGGACCAGTCCTACAACCTCCTGATGCCGCTTAAATGTCAGATAAGAACGGGATGATAAGTGATCACAATATTAATATATTATGTAAAATGAGAACTACTGCCGCAACATCTTGAAAGTTTTAAATTACTCAATAAAGTTGTATACCAATAAATATTCCCTTAGGGCAAGCCCTACAACTTCCTGAAGTCTCTTAATCGTCAGATAAGATAATGGAATGATACCACTTACCACAGTACTAATGTGTTATTTTACGTAAAATAATAACTACTGCAGCAACATCTTGCTAACTTATCTGGTGGTTAAAGATATCAGGAGAATGTAGAACCAAACCTATTACTAAACAAGCAATCATAACTGCCAACTAGACAATCTTATTCCCGCCATTTACTATTCGCATTCATTTTTACATTGCTATTCATTTTAAACAAAAATAATAATAAAGAATATATCAAAGAAACAATTCGTACTACTTAAAGTTGAATTATAGTTAAATAATTATTCATATTTTTTTTCTTAAAAGACTAAGGTCACAACAAAAGACCGCACACATGATTGAAACCTGAAAGAGCGTTGTGTTGTAGTCAGCAAACAACCCCCTATACAAAACATGTTCGATAAGCGAACCACAACGTAGGATTCAAGCGAGCGCCTGTTTCACCGTTGCTACGTTCACTTGCGATTCACCATTGATGCTGAATTCGGACGACCCAAACGGTGGATACCGACAGGATGACGCTGGAACCGACCCAACGAATCATGAATTCAGAAGCGCCCAGTGACTTACCGATAGAAAACAATTGAGCTACGCCTTGCGTTTTTAACTTTCGGCCTTCTTCGGCTATTATCGTCGTGTTTCCCGGTTCTTTGGAGAAATTCCCGGCTTTTTCCCGGTTCATGAAATTCCCGGCTTTTTCCCGGTGGGTGGACATCCTGATTTTCTATTACTTTTGCAGCTTTCTTTTCTTTCCTTCTTTTTTATTTTATTTTTTAATCCGGTACATTAGAAGTGGCAATGTGAAAGACTACGACAGTTAACTGTAGGATCAGACACGTCAATCTATAATACTCAAACATATATGAAGCTGTACCATAATCTACGTTCAAGGAAGAGAAACAGAGACAAAAATTTCAATAATTACTTAGTATTTCCAAAACATACAAAAATTCATTATGGTTGGTTTCGAGAAATCATTCGAATGGAATTACAATTTAATATTAAACTACTCTTTATGGATTTATCCGGAAAGAGAGAATTATACCACCATATAAATACATTAGAGGTATTTTTGAGGAAACCTTTTTAACAAAATTCCCTATTAAACTTTTTTCTTTCTTTCTTTTGCTTTCGATGAAATAAGTTTAAAATTTGATCTCCATATGGAATAGGGCTACTTCAAGGTTTCCAATACCAATGACAAGAATGAATTTGAAACTCTAGTGTTTAAACAAGCAGGGAACAATAAAATGTCTAAATACTTGAAAACTAAATTTCTTTCTTTTAAAGATATATATATATATATATATATATATATATATATATATATATATATATATATATATATATATATATATATATATATTAAACCATCTTTATCACTATCGTCGCTTGAAGAAAGAAAAAGAAAAAGAAAACCTGCTTGAACCATTTTAAAAGCAGGTAGTTTCTACTTGGAAGTGATACAGGATACTTAACTAGATTGTGTTGGCTGAAAATTAAAAGTTACATTATGCGTTAACTTGACAGCAGTGGCCTGAAAACGAAAAGAGAAGAATATAATTCACATACTTTCTATGGTACAAAATATAAACATTACCTTTTGTTAATCAGAATCATCATCCCCATCATACTCAGTTGCAGCATATGTTACATCGCTGTTACGAGTTTTCGGTGCGATATTTGCTTGAAGGACATTTTTTACAGCAGGACTTACGGCAAGATCAAGAGGCGTTTGACGATCATTATTACGAAGATTAGGGTCTGCTCCATATTTCAACAACAATTCCACTATCTTCAAGTGACCACGTGATGCAGCAGCATGTAAAGGACTATCACCAAGCTTGTTCTGCAATTACGAGAAAAGTGAACCAAATGTTATCTACGAAATATCATCAAACTTGTGTTTATTACATAGAGCGGACCACGATTAATAAACAGATACTCCTGACAATTTATATTAACACTTCAAATTGAATTTTTGCAGCTTCCTTTTGTATATTGACATGGAGGAAGAAATGCTACCTCTTTAATAAAACTTTGGGAGCGAAACATGCAAAGGAAAGAAACACTCATTTATGCATTCACCAGACAATTATGGATCTTGTCTTTATCTTGATAGTTAAGTCTTAGTTCAATATGTAGGATTCAAATTGACGTTGAAATTCAGGGAAATGCGTAGTCAAATTAAAATGAGTCAGGGAAAGCCACGAAATGCTTGAAAATACATCTACATTCAGAGAAATGTCTGTTTCACAGGAGAGTCAGGAAATACTTTTAGCTGTGGGCACAGAAAATATGAAGAACGCATCAGAGAATCAAGAGAGATTTAAAATGACGATGATAAGAAAAAGGATGAAGAGAGAAAACTGCCTTTAGAAATAAAGAAGCTTGAGGAGTGCTGAAAGGCATTCTTTCAAGCTTTGAAAGAACAAATTAAATCAAACATTCAAAGGTTACAGAAGAAACAAATTAGGTTTGTTGGTTTCAGATAAAGAGATGGGACAATTTATGATACTTGTTTATGTTTATGAATGTACTCAGAACGTTGACATTAAATATAGTATTAGTGTATAATTACTGCTGGGTACTAGTGTTTTATTGTATTCCAAATATAAGAAGTTAAATTCGTAATAAATATTTATAGTAAAAAAGTGAGCTTCTACTATATTTAAAAAATAAGAACAAAAGCCTATGGGGAGTGTACAGGCTGATTAACGAATGATTTTTCTTTTCTATATATAACCACAAATTATAATCTTGTGTGTCAGGAGAAACTTACGTTACGGGAATTCAGGAAAATCAATATCAGAATTTCAGTGTGAACCTTGATACGCAAATAGTATAGACTTTGGCATTTTTCGAATATTATCTTCTACATCATTCTTTTATTTTTCCAAATAAAAGCTTTTTCTTACGCATAGTTATTCTTTTAATTTTACCAATTAAATACACTACTACTACCCACTTAATAATTATACTAAAAAGATTACATATCATGCTATTGTTGTTTCTTTACTGGGTTTAAAATATTAATTTTCAATAAATAATAATAAACCTTAAACCTTAATAATAAAACTTATTTACATGCTGAGAACACATGAGAGCAGAAATGTAGCAGAAATACAGATTTTTCTCATATACTTCAATATTATTGTAACTCTATAATATAGAAAAAGACATAAATAATAATTTCCTTTTAACGTCAATTAATAAAAATGTAAAGTCTGAGGGTGTAGTCTATGTCAATTCTTAAAACACTGAAACGTCAAAAATTAAAGTAAAGATAAAAACAATTACTAAGTTATATTATAAATTCTAAAGTCAAGTCACATTTTATGATATACATCTACTATAGTTTATTAAAAAAAAGCCTCTAGAGATTAAAGTGTGTTTCCTATTATACAGTTGCAATAAAATTTTTGTCCGTGTTTAATAATAGTTTGAAATATGTTTATTAGAAGCAAACAGCAATACAGCCAGAAGTAGAAGTGCCCCTTACAAGAAAGAAAAAAAGTTTTACATAGGTCGCATGCAAATAGAATAACATTATACAACTGATTATACAAAAATGAATAAAAAAGATAAAATATTTATTGAAAAAAAAACATGCAGTATCTGTTACAAACTGGAAATACAAAAACTAGTGAAAAAAGAAGCATAATTAACATGCATATATATAAAAAAGGTATAGCATATAGGATTAGTATACAAAGTAAAATTCAAAATTGGATTATTATTAACCATGTAGTTGTAACTGTTTACAAAATAATAAAAGAAAAAAAATCAAAAATACACTTTGTAGCTGTTAATACAATATGAAAATAAATATTTCTAAGTTGAACGCTTCGGTAAAATACACAGATTAACAAGGCTAATAATAATAATGACGAAAAAATAAGCATAAAAAAGTCATATGACACAAATACAAAATCCATGACCAAGTTTCTTTATTATTATTATTATTATTATTATTATTATTATTATTATTATTATTATTATTATTATTATTTAATACAATATACGTAGTAAAGAAGGAATTAAACATAGAAGAAAAGAAAAGATGATAGGAAAATGAAGACGAGAGAACAATAAAAAAAACTAACAAAAAAAAATAAAAGAATCTTTCAAATGGCACCTACAAACTTTACTGAATGACATCCAGAAATATAATAAAAATAAGAAACATGTGTATCTGTTCATAATTAAAAAATTCTTACAATTTTGGCTTTAATATATATATATATATATATATAAAACAAATCCATACAATACTTAAAAGAATACAAAACCGAATTAAGAGAATTAGTTGCAAGCCTAAAGACGTTAAGACATTTCATAATTTATTTAAAAAATTAAAAAATAATTCACGCACCTTCTTGAATTTCTTATGAAACAAATCTAGAACTGGATAAAAGTTATTAGCTGTTTCTATACTTTTATGTATAGAAGACCTAGTTAGATATTTACTAATAAACGGAACAAATTTCCTAATGTTTCTGTGAGGAATTTTTAAAGAAAAAAAGTTCTCCAGAACAAAATCCCCATGCAGAATTACATGGAAACATTTCAAGTCAAAGAGCCGACGCCTGTCAGACAGAGGGGTAAGATTAAGATCCACCCTTATGTCTGACAAGCTCGCCCCTCCTTTTTCTTTAAACTTCCATTTTAACCAGGCTAGGAATGAATTTTGAACTGATTCAAGTGAAGAACTAAAATATTTTGCTTCACTATTCCAAATTACTGTACAATATTCAAGATGAGACCTAATATTGCACATATAGAGAATTTTGCAGGTGTTAATATTAGTAAAATTTCGACATAACCATTTAATCATTGTTAAATTCCTCCTAACTTTGGAGATGATAACCTGGAGATTTTTCTGAAAAAGCAATTTTTCATCTAATATTACTCCCAAGTCTCTTACATGCTTAACGAATTGAATATGTTGATTTCATATCCTGTATTTGTAAATGGAAGGGTTAATTTTTCTTGAAAATGTTATTCCTTGCGTTTTGTTAAAGTTCAGGGGTAGGGAATTCTCTTCGGACCATTTAACTATGATATCTATATTTTTTTGCAAAATGTCTTGATCTTGTTTTGACTTAATTTGACTGAATATTTTAATATCATCAGCATATAACAGATATTTACAAGTTAAATCAACACAAATGTCATTAATATACAGCAAAAACAATAGTGGACCAAGATTAGAACCCTGGGGTACCCCGGAGGTATTACTATGAATAGCAGACAGTTTCCCTTTATATTTTACGACAAATTTCCTTCCATTTAAATATAAAATCAACCAATCAATAACACAGTTAGGCAGATTATAACTTTTTAATTTGTTTATCAGTAAATGGTGTGGTAATTTATCAAATGCCTTAGCAAAGTCCAAGTAAATAGCGTCAACTTGACCACCCGCCCAAATAACTGGAAGGGTATAATGCATAAGACTTGCTAAATTAGTTATTACACATTTACCAGCCATAAATCCATGTTGGTTTATATTAATCTCATTCTTTACTTAATTATAAACATATTTATAAATTATTTTCTCAAAAATTTTCGGAATTACCTTCATTACAGAGATTGGTCGAAAATCATTAATAGACTTTCCATTAGTTTTAGGTATGGGTGTTATAGAAACCAATTTCCATACATCAGGATAATTACAAGTGGATAGACTCCAGTTAAACAAACAAGACAATACTGGTGCGATTATTTCACCTATTCCTTTAATAATGAAAGCTGGAATTCCGTCTAACCCACTTGACGATTTAATCTTTAAAGTTCTGATAGCTTACAATACATGTTGAGGAGTAATTTCTGGGAGTTTAACTTGACCAAATTCTTCAAATGAACATTGATTTCTAATAACACTAACCGAGAGATATTACCTTATTTTTAGGGCCATTTACGTATTTCCAAAATTTTTCAGGAGCAATTTTAAGATCATTTTCAATTTTACTAAAATGAATTTGTCTGTCCACATTTAATTGGGTTTTGAAAGCTCTTCTACAATTAGAAAAGACTACATAATCATTTTCATATAGAGAAGTTTTGTATTTTTTTATGAGCCTGATTTTTTATTTTCAATAAAGAGATCGATTTTTTTTGAATACCATAAGGGAGATTTAGATTTTTTAGGCCTAGATTTAGGAATATTACATTCAATCGCAGATTTAATAACTTCCTCTAGTTTGCGAGCTGCTAAATTGAGATCATCACTTAACAATATATTAGACCAATCAACATTAGCAATTTGAAGATACAAGGATAAGTAGTCACCTTTAGAATATAAAAATTTTTCAGTGGACTCATATACTTTATAAACATTGGATAAAAATACTTTCGTTACAATTGAATAATGGTGTACATCAGGAGCTACCATATATTCATCGTGTCTTTCGGACACTATAGATGCGTTAGTTAAAACTAAATCTAAATCTGATACCACTGGTTCAACACTTAGATTCGTATTATCCAAAAAAGTTGACAATAACTGAAACCTGACTTTAGAGTAATAGTGTATTCCTGGTAAAGGCTCTTTATTTAACCAATCTATTTTGGATATATTAAAATCTCCAAAAATTAATACATCATTTTTTAACAGGTCAAGTTTACTGGAAATACAAGTTAGATAGTTCTCAAATACTTCAAGAGGAAATGTTGGATGAAAATATACACAAGAAATTAGTTGATTTACACCTAAGTTCAATTCAAACACATTCATTTACACTTTCCAAATCATATCTTCGAAACACCTGAAAATTATTTCTGACAGCAATTAAAGAGCCACCTCCTCTTTCACCTCCTTCCACACCATAGCACCTGTCCGCTCTGAAACAAGTATAAGTATCTGGAAAATAATCCCGATCATTATGAATTTCAGATAACCAAGTTTCGGTTACAGCCACAATATCATAGTCACAACTAGAAATTGAGAAGAAGAACTCATTACTTTTAGTACGCAGTCCACGAACATTCTGGTACCAAATTTTAAGACTCTCCATGCTTAGCATGAGAGTCAGTATTCCTAGGAAGTTCATCCTGATTCCGTAATTTTCCAAAGAAAGGACCAATTAAAAGACTTCTAGGCCACACCTCAGGATCACTTAATAGAAAAGTCTTGTTCATTTACCTCAACATGGAAAGAAGAGTAAGAATCATATTTTGTTTTCAATTTGGTACAAGTCACTTCAGTTACATTAAGTTGTTTTACAATATTCTCAACTTCTTCTACCTCGACTGAGGGATTGAACCTAGTTTACAATTTTAGTTGATTCACTTTGTATACGTTTCTTGTTTCTTGAAATTACCTGAGTCAAAGTTTGAGGAGATTGAAGGAGACCTTCATCCCTGTTACCTTCACTACTTATTGCTAATGCAGGGAATTGATTTATCATTTACGTCATTTTATCATACAGAGTCTTCATTTGTTTTAGGTAAAATTGTTTCACTTCCAACTTGTTTAGTAAAGTACCTTCTTTAACTCAAAGTTCTCTTTTTTCAAATGATCAAGCTCCTTCTTTATTATGTCAAATTCATGTTGTAATTCTAGTCTTATTCTGTTTATCCTTGTTCAAACAACTTAGATATGGATTCAAGATCAGTAAGTGATCCTTTACATTTAGAACACAGATTATTTTCTTTCGCTAGCACATTTGCAAAATCATCAGTAGATTTACCCAAAGTTGAACCTCCGACCACCCCAGGAGATAGATCTTGGCCAATTTTCAATTTCAAAAAACAAATATTACACTTGTAATCATTTACATGAACATTGTTTCCATCATTATATTGTTCAAAACAAGATAAATGACTTTTGCTCGAACATAAAATACATCTCACTGTCTTCTGCCTTCCATACACAGCTAAATCACATAATTCTTCGGACAATTATCCGAAGAAGGTGCCATAAAAAAACAACAAAGCAAAGAAAAGATTCACACTCCCTGGCCAGAGTGGAGACAAATTAATAGATTCAAAAAACAAAAAAGACGCTTCTCGACCTGCCAGAGGATCTAAAAGAAATGAAGACCTCACGACCCTTCAATGGAATTATTATTATTATTATTATTATTAATTGTGCATTAATATGAACGATTAAAATTACATCTGCAAAAACTCAGCTGCGACAATACACAATATATCAATCTCTATAGGAACAAGAACTGAATACTTACTTTTCCAGTGTGAATTTGGAGACAATAAAATTTTCACTTTCAACGGAAAAGTGTAGCTTACAAAAGTACAAGTATTAATTTACGTTTATGGTGACACAATGAGCCCTAGATGCAAATTATGAGTTCTGATTACGTAGCCACAAGCGTCGTATATAACACTAGATTTCATGCTATTAGAACAGCGATATTTGGGTACTTACAGATTCGATTCCTCTATAAGTAAATGCGCTTTGAGAGATTTAATTGCTTTTTCGACGAAGTGTATTCATATAAAAACATAAAAAAAGTGCAGAGGAAAAGGATGTGTCATTTCTTGGAATGGTTTACGTCAAGTAATGAAGTAATAGAGGACAGAGGACGTTACATCTTACTAAAAAGCAGTACAAATGCTACTAATACATATTCAACAACACAACACGATGAAGTAGTGCAAAAGTCAAGTATTTTATAGACAAGGAGAACCCAAAAATACCAACAAGCATTGCTTGCATGTGGATGTCTTACAATAATAAATCCTCTTATTAAGTTGGAGCTCCAATTAGAAAAGTGATTTCAGTATAGAATTCATAAGCTCGTTCCACGTGATATTGCAAACCAGATAGCAAACAGTACGACGATATATGAGACACATCCAGTAAAGCACTAGTGGAATTTTGTGATCACTTTGCATCCGCATACATGTATCTTAGTGATACAAAATGTACCCGCATAATATCATGGAAGTGATCCAAAGTTATCCCCAGAGTGGGTAAGTGGATTCAGAAAATATTTCTCAGGGGACTAGTAACAGATAGGCTAACTCCAACTGGAAATTAAAGCTGTGGAAGGCTAGACAGATTCAAAGATTAATATAGCATACATTAAAAGCAATAGTGTTACCTAATTCTTTTACTTCTTCAAACGCTTTATTTGCTCATCAATATTGCGCACGTATTCCACTATTTTAAACTTATTAGTTTCAAACTCGTTTAGAATAATCTCTATTTTCCTGTTTTCAGCTTCTTTCTATTTCTTTTCCTCTTCCTTCGCCGTTGATTTGCTGCTTCTTAAAAACAAACACGAGGATTTCACGCAAAATGATTAATGAACTGGGTTATGGATAATTTCTTAAGATCACCACAAGTAACTACTGAATCGTAGACAAGTCTGTGTGCCACTACAGTTCCTTTAAATTATCTGTTACACATGCCGCATTGAATGAAAATTCTCTTTCTAAATTTGAATTTCCATGATAGAAAATAAAGACCATTTTAACATTTCGTAGATCATCGTACTCTAAAGGATTCAAATTCTTAAAGCAAAAGTCATCCAAATGCTAACCGTTTCTAGAATACTGACTCATAAATATTTTACAATTTGAATTCGAATACAACTCTTTGAACTGCCTCCTAACTCCATCTGTCCCATTGGGATCTACCCAAATATTTTTAATTAGTTCAGCTAAAAGAGAATTTATGTGATTCACTCCAATATCAGATCCTGTAGAAACACTAGGATCCAAAGACTTAAGAGTTCTACTCAATTTATATTTTAAAGGTGATTTCCAACAAGTTTCAGAACAAATTTCTGTAAATTCGACGAAAACTCAAAATGCCCAAATCTCTTATTGGTTGACATTTCTTAATGGCACTGCATATAGCACTGATGTCAACTTTTTTCACAGGAATATTTTCTTCATTTTCTACATCAATTCGCATTCATAGACACGAAGAATGGAAAGCTTCTGGCTTTAGAAACTTCTACAATACATTTTCTTGTCACAGCCGATAGTATTGTAAAGAAATAGACTGAGAAGAGCATCAGTCTGAAATTCAGTAAGAAAAGATTCTACTTTTGAAGCATTGGTTTAAAAAGCTAAGTTTAGGGATACACATTTTACGTCCTTCCAACATGTTTGGCACGACCTGATAGCTCGAGGAGCTGGAAACTTTCTTATTCTTCCTGACATCTTGAATATACAACAGTTCACATATATAAATGTCAATGGCTTGCTGAGCAGTACTATTATTTTCAAGTCCACACAGAGCAAAACTTCACTGGAAATTTTTCTGATTCTCTAATTCGTGAAAGATTAAAATGTCATAAATTTCAGTGAAGCTACATGAATCGTAACAAGAAATAATTCCTTCATTCGTTAATATAAGAAATAATTTCGTTATATCAGATTGAATTCACTTTGTGCCATATACAATATAATGAAACTTTCTGCTTAACAGTACGTTACCTGAGACTACACATATTATTATTATTATTATTATTATTATTATTATTATTAATAATAATAATAATAATAATAATAATAATAACTTCAGTTTCATATTACACATAATGGCCGCAGCTCTTAAATAGCTGAATTTGGTGTGTATTAAGCATAGACGTGTTTACCACAGAAATAAACTTGGTACTGTACACAATTAAATACATTTCATTGTAATAGTACGGTAGAAAGAATCTTTACCCGGAATAACGGCAATATGAATAGGCGAAACCTATTTCATTAACTGAGGTTTAAGAAAAAGCGACAACATAAAACTTAACGATTAAACACAGATACAAGACAAATCATCCACCAAGCAAATACCTTGGCACTTCAATGATAAATGTATTCTCTAGTTTTTAAATATTGAGATGTGGATTAACATAATAATTTGTTTAGGAGAGAGAAATAAAGCATTTATTCTGCCGCATATTCGACCTCAATGTGCGCTCTGTGGATTCGGTTCTCACCGATTCTGAGCTAACACCATGATTCTCTCGCGATTTTCATTTTCTTTCATTTTATAATTCCCTGGTTAGCTTTTCATACTTCGTTCTATTTCTTACTACTTCTATCAACCTAAGACAAGATCATAAGAACTACAACAACGTGAACAAATGAAGTATAATTAATGAATAGCAAAAGTAAAATAATCTATATATTCACCTGGGCATTTACAGCTGGACTTGCTAAAGATAACAGTTCTGTAACACACTCGACGTGTCCAGCATGAGAAGCCCAGTAGAGTGGTGTGTTATGAGCCCGATCTAATCCAGTGCCAGATACTCCTTGCTGAAGACATTCGCGGAGAAAACTCAAGTTTCCTCGTCTGGCAGCTTCATGCAAAGGAAGAACCATCTCTTCTGTTTGGGTCTCCACTGGAAGTTACAACGTAAAAATAACAATATAAAACTTTCCAGTACATACAGACAATAAGGCAAATCATAGTATCATCGCAATCACTTAGTGGTTAGTGTGTATCAGTAAGTCTACAACAAAATAAAGTAGTGTATAGAAAATAAATTAAATTAAATCCTTATGAAATATTAAACTATTATTGAATTCTATGTTTCAACTAATAAACATATACGTTATACATGCGCTGGTTTCGTCCATTTTTCGTCCATTAGTGTGCATTACAAAGCAACAGAATTATATGGTTCAATATGTGTAAGTTTGAAACTGATGTATATATTTGTTTGGTGCAGAACATGTAACTATCGATATTAACTTCTCTGTTTTTACGATTGTTAAGTATGTCTGTTCATTTTGATATGTCTTGCGTAACTAAGGTGAGATGTAAACTGATCATTACTCGAATGATGATATTTAAAACTATAGAATAAGCATCTTACTTAAAGAGTACTTACATCTATACACTGTATGACAATGCTTTTACAGATCTATATACATTCTTTAGGTAGAAAATAATTTACAGAAAATGTTTTTGCGTATAAGATACACACAAAATCGACAGAAGTTTCTTTTCAAAATGACGATGCTTAATAAATGTATCTTGAAAATTAATAATTTGTATATTGAGTTGATTTTAACGTCCCTTTCAGGAGCAAGATTATATGGGACGGGACCTATTGATTAACGTGGAATCCGAACCCCATAAGCTCCCGCCGGGAATCGAACCCAGATCTCCCACGCCAAAGGCGCATACGCTAAACGCTTAGCACGAAAGGAGCTTTGATAATTTGTATAATTTATTTACATTTACATTTTATTCTCTGTTGAATAATACGAAATTAATCATGACTGAAAGTGTGCTGGAGAAAGTTGGAAGTAACAAATTTCACAAGAAAAGGCATACTTGTAACTTTTTTCTTTTTTTTTTTTTTGACCTACGCCACTTTTCGCTATAAAGAAATGGTTTTAAAGTTGGCGTACGCTTCTCATCCTCCAAATAAACTTTCTGCGGACAGTTTAGTATAATTGTGTAACACATTCATGGTTATATGACCATTGGTGGTAAGCTAATTTCGCATTTTTAAAATGAGGTCAGGTTCTAAATATACGACTTTCAACGTTTTCTTTATTTTTCTTGCAGGTAGCTTTCCGCTGGCAATAGTCGAGAGGCAGAACACGTGGTTATTAAGTTTCGTTCAACCCGAGAGAGTAAAGGCAACCGGTGGGCCTAAATCATCAAATCCACTATCCTGATCATTTCTAGACTGCCAGTCGCTTGATGCGAGCGGAAGGTCTCCCCGTACACCCCCTCCCCCTCTACTAGGGCTAAAATGAACGTTTCAAATAAAAGGCCATATCTCCGAAACTAATCAAGATATTAATGAATTTCTTTTTCCGGTTTTATCTCCAAAGTACGCTTTACGATTTTGTCTGTTCATGCTTTGGATAGACCCAAAAGGTTTTCGGAAAATTTAACTTCAACATTAAAAACTGACATTTTGTCCTTAATATTTACTTTTTTGCTCTGTATCTCCCCAATGAGTTGAGATATGGAAAGAACACCCCTAATTAAATTTGTAGAGCATTAAATTATCTTTCCAATGGTACCAATATTGTTAGGTTTAGTTCCAAAAACAGCCGTACAGCGAGATAAGATTGAAGGGAAGTGCACTTTGATTTGAATGCTGATGCTCCGAATGGCACCACTGAATTTCAGCTCACGTCTTTCAATAAAGGTTTTGTTTCAGAGATGAAACCCGATTTTTTTCCCTGTATTTGAAGAACAGTTCTCACCCTTCTCGCCTCAGCTCTTCTGCACTGTCATGATCATTTCTAGATCTCCGGTCACTTGATACGAACGTGCGTTAAGGATCACAAAATTTTGAGATAAGTAGAGATGTCTTTTATAGTATTAAAATCCATTTATAGTTGATATTCAGGTTGATTCAGATTTTTCGACTCTATTTGTATGCAGTATTTGCACCGGTCGTTGAAAATAATTCCTTATTTCTTTAACAAAAATGTTTATCTTACCATAATGAAAAAGCAGAAAATACAAATAAGGTAAGAACATATGTAAAGATGTCTTAAGTGAGGCCAAACACCATTTACAGGTGATATATAGGATGATTGATAACATCGTTGTACACCTGAAGGATATTTCTAAAATCAAGAATGGTCTGTACATTCTCAATGGTCACTTTAAAAATAGTTTTTGCAAAAACCTCAATACCTCTATTTGTATGTAATTAATACGAATATTACATCGAACTTCATTAAATAGTTACAAATTACTGGAAACAAGCAAAACTATAATAATGTTCTACATTATCATATCAAATCTGCGCAAAATAACATATCTCTTTAGTCTTTTGAATCCTCATCAGATGAATCATTTTCTGGTACATAAGTGTTTATAAGTAAGTTATAACACTTGTTACCATTACAGCTACAGGTTTTCATGCACTCCACTGAAGCCCGCACACAGTTGCAATTGTTTGTGTCTCACATATGTTTACATGTACAAGACTTTAACTCTGGGCAACTTTTAGCCATAGACTCCTGAGTGGTCCATTTGGGCATCAATTTTCCATTCGTAGTTTGCCAACCAAAATGTTCGAGTTAAAGGAAGTCAATATTCGAGTCGCTGGCGGGCCGCCAGATGTATGTTTGACGGTGTGCTCACTTTATGTTGGACATTAGAGTATCGTTCGTTGTTGGAAGTTGATCTGAGTTTTTGTGACCAGCATAGACAGAATTGATTGTTTTTTTTTTTCCTTTTTTTTTTTTTTTTTTTGAGTCGGTGTAGAGATTCATCACAAAGTCTTCTGCGCGTTCTATTGTCTTTTCATTCACATTACCAGATCCTATGTTACTTAGGAAGTATGATTTTTTACGATATACATTCCATGCTTTCTTTTTTCCAATTCCTACGAAGTAACTGGTGTGTCGCTTCCAGTAAGTACATGGAACGCTGACAAGGAATGGCATATATCATAATTGAGCTCATTCACAATTGTGTAGATTGAAGTAAATTGTAATTTTACTGCTGTTCTAGCAGACATCCATAATCTTCTGCCTTAATTGTTTAACCAAAAAAAAAAAGTATAAGGAGAACAAAAACATCGTTGTCTTTAGAGTCAATGAGAAGCTGCTTATAACCGCAGCTGGAAGCGTGATATGCGTGAAGTATTATCCTCGTATCAGCCTATTCATGATTATATTTCAGAAATGGTAGGTCTTTCCCCTGTGATGACTCCATGTAAAGTAAGTCTGTAAATCCACCTGATGTGTTTAACTGTTCGTCTTTCAATGTTTGCCTGCAGAACCTAATCAGCTCTAAAGAAAGAAATGCTGCAAGGTCAGATTTGTTTTCAGGCAAATCAATAAAACATTTTCAATGCTGAGGAAGCGCACAATCTCGACCTTCAATATTTCTCCGGATCTGTTAGTAAATAGTTGCTGTTCGCCTAAATCTTGTATCTCCTTTAATAGAACATGGACTGTAATGGTCGACTAAATCATCAATTCGTGAGCACGCCCTGTTTAGAAAGTTCAGCACACATTTTACAAAAATATCTGCCAAATCAGTTCGCAGACATTAGGAAACAGAAAGCATGGAATGTATATTTTTAAAAATCATATTTGCGAAGCAATTTAGTATCTAGTAATGTGGATGATAAGACGATAGCACGTGCAGAAGAATTTGTGGTGAATCTCTACACCGATTCACCGATCAGTGCTGTCTGCGCTGATTTGGTCGGTCACAAAAAAGCAGACCATCTTCCACCAACGAAGTATACTCTAATGCTCCACATCAAGCAAGCACATCTTCAAACATACATTTAGCGGCACGCCAGCGACTCGAATACTGACTTCCTTCAACTCGAACATTTTGGTTGGCAAACTACGAATGGAAAATTGGTGCCCAAATGGACCACTCAGAAGTCTATGGTTAAAAGTTGCCCAGAGTTAGTCTTGTACATGTAAACATATGTGAGACACAAACAATTGCAACTGTGTGCGGGCTTCAGTGGAGTGCATGAAAACCTGTAGCTGTAATGGTAACAAGTGTTATAACTTACTTATAAACACTTATGTACCAGAAAATGATTCATCTGATGAGGATTCAAAAGACTAAAGAGATATGTTATTTTGCGCAGATTTGATATGATAATGTAGGACATTATTATAGTTTTGCTTGTTTCCAGTAATTTGTAACTATTTAATGAAGTTCGATGTAATATTCGCATTAATTACATACAAATAGAGGTATTGAGGTTTTTGCAAAAACATTTTTTAAATTGACCATTGAGAATGTACAGACCATTCTTGATTTTAGAAATATCCTTCAGGTGTACAACGATGTTATCAATCATCCTATATATCACCTGTAAATGGTGTTTGGCCTCACTTAAGACATCTTTACATATGTTCTTACCTTATTTATATTTTCTGCTTTTTCATTATGGTAAGATAAACATTTTTGTTAAAGTAATATGGAATTATTTTCAACGACCGGTGCAAATACTGCATACAAATAGAGTCGAAAAATCTGAATCAACCTGAATATCAACTATAAATGGATTTTAATACTATAAAAGACATCTCTACTTATCTCAAATTTTGTGATCCTTAACGCACGTTCGTATCAAGTGACCGGAGATCTAGAAATGATCATGACCGTGCAGAAGAGCTGCAGCGAGAAGGGTGAGAACTGTTCTTCAAATACAGGGAAAAAAATCGGGTTTCATCTCTGAAACAACACCTTTATTGAAAGACGTGAGCTGAAATTCAGTGGTGCCACTCGGAGCATCAGCATTCGAATCAAAGTGCACTTCCCTTCAATCTTATCTCGCTGTACGGCTGTTTTTGGAACTAAACCTAACAATATTGGTACCATTGGAAAGATAATTTAATGCTCTACAAATTTAATTAGGGATGTTCTTTCCATATCTCAACTCATTGGGGAGATACAGAGCAAAAAAGTAAATATTAAGGACAAAATGTCAGTTTTTAATGTTGAAGTTAAATTTTCCGAAAAACCTTTTGAGACTATCCAAAGTATGAATAGACAAAATCGTAGAGCGTACCTTAGAGATAAAACTAGAAAAAGAAATTCATTAATGTCTTGATTAGTTTCGGAGATATGGCCTTTTATTTGAAACGTTCATTTTAGCCCTAGTAGAGGGGGAGGGGATGTACGGGGTGACCTTTCGCTCGCATCAAGCGACCGGCGGTCTAGAAATGATCAGGATAGTGGATTTGATGATTTAGTCCCACCGGTTGCTTTTACTCTCTCGGGTTGATCCAACTTCTTATTTTGGAGACTTTTCCAGACACTGACTCTCGACTACAAGTGTTTATTACAAAAATAATGGATCAGCAACACTATACTGTATATTTTTATATAATTGATTTATAATGTTTGCAACAATGGAATTGTACTTCAAAAATGTACATGGTTCTGATAATAGAACCATTATTACATTTATGCATATATTTTCCATTTTATTTTCAACAGTTGGTATAATCATTTTGGGGTCAAAAATGACCTCAGATATACACCTTTCTCTACGGTTGATACCATGCGAGAGTTCAATAATGCTGGACTTGTGTATAACAACTAGTAGCTTTTCTTTACACACATCTACTAAAACATTCTCACTGTTACTTTCAGCATTGCATGGGGATTATACGAGACAAAAAAGTTTACAAAAAGAAATACAAGAATAAGACATGCATACGCACAATATACTAATTACTGAATAAAATGCAACACACTTTACACCATATTCGGGAAAATAGACAGTCAATTGTCACTCTGACTTAACTAACATTTTCACCCAACTGCAAGATGCCAGATTGATGTTATAGGAAAAATAACTTTCCTCCCCTCTCTACTTATTACAGTGATAAGAATTACATCAAAGTGAAAGCAAGGTAGAATATAAATCGCATTACTAAAATTTGCAGTTTGTGAGACTCGAATAAGAACGTGACTTGTACCACTAGTATTATTTATACTGTCAACTAACTATCATACGGGTACGATATTACACAAAACAGAAAGAAAGAAGTACGGAATATTCTCATGAAAATAAAATGTAGACTTTTTATATCATGATTGGAAAGGCAAGGAAAAAAATAAGGAATGTCCATGTATGAGCTTTTTCGGGTGCTTTGTCCTATCTGTTGGTGACTCTTGGCACTATTTGACTGTATATGCTATGCATGCGTAGATGTAGAAATGTCTATGTAAAAAGGGGAAAAATATGTAACTAATCCTATTCTTTTTGCGTGGTTTTCAATATTAAAACGCCGTTTTCTCGAAAATACAGTTTTGTGACATTCCTTCTTTTTTCCCCTTCCCCTTCATTTTTAGTATAAACTTCCAAGAAAACTCGAAAATGCATGACAGATATTAATAAAACACCAGCTGATGAAAAAGTACCTAAACTCACCATAATTACTGGGAATAAGTCCTGTTTTATCTCCACACCGTGCTTTCCACCAATTTGGATCAGATACCTGATCATATACATATAACACGTCACCTTCTGAGAAGGACAACTCATCTGCCTGGAAAAGATACAGTTTCATCATGAATATTATAATGGATATAGATTAGACATTAATACATACTGAAAGTAATCAGTTTCAATGATAATTCTTAACTTATTAAATAGTCATTTATTGGAACCTGTGACAATTAATGTTCAGAATACGAGAGTACTTAGATTTTATAAGGTTCTACTATCTTCAGCACACATTTCTACAATATCTGTATAGTAATTACTACAATATTTATCCAATAATCATTAGGGCTCACAGAATTTCAACACCTGGCACAGTTCGACAATAGAAGTTATATTGTAATTGACTCGAACCACTTCATGGATACTAGGTAGTCTCTGCTTTATACAGAAAATACAACAAAATCCTCTAGTCTCTGTTTTTATAGAATAACAAATAAATTTAATATTACAATTAGTTGGAACCGAAATAGTTATATCATTAAGCAAAGAGAATATTCTCTTATAACTGAGGGGTAATTCAAGAAATTAGGACGATAAGACGGTATCGACTCGCTATATAACTACGCCTTGTACAGCATAAAATTCAGCTTGATACCAATTCTGTTAAGAAAGAAAACTAGTTTTCTAAAAGCATTGGAAACAATGTACGAGTGTTCGTTTAAGTATAGTGTACAAGTATGGTAACGAAAGTGATATCTGATTCCATTAATTTACTGTTTCTGTTGCTTTAAATAAATAAACACATAATAAAACTTCTTACAATTGAAAAAGAATAAATATCGGCTATGTTAACTTCTTTTTATAATATGTGTTTAAGCAAAGACACATGTGTTACTAATGAAGCGTATGCTAAAGAACAAACAAATTTTTAAGAGAATAAGAGAATTCTTCTCGCCTACCAATCTAGAAGTTTCATTCTTGATTCTAGTGTTGATCATTTTAAGAAGTTCTCTTAGTTTATTTATCTTATAAGAGACTATCAACTCAATGTAATTATGATCTGTCTCGACCAACATATATGATCAATTTCTTACTTTTCTATACTATTCTCAAACAAGTCCTCCCCACTAGTTTAGTGCTTAGTGCCTGTGCCTTGGGTACATGTGGTCCTGGGCACGATTCCCAGTGGAAAAAAATGAACTCGTTTTGGTGGTCCAGGTTCCACCTTAAATTGTAGCTTCACGTCTCATATAGTCTCGATGCTGAAGAGGGGCACTAAATTTCAAAAAACAAATAAATATTTGCAGATAAAGTAAAGAGGTAAGAAGATCATCATGGATACAGATCCACTTGGGACCTATTAAATATAATTAATAAAATATAGCATGCTTTGCATTCCGCCAATTAGTTACGTTTTTTAAAACCGAAAGTGATAGCAGTGTTACCAGCTCTGAAAACCAAAAGGGTAGAAAAATGCTAAGTATTATTGCTGAAAAATACATAAATATCAACATACGCATCTTCGGCAACTACTTACTCAATTTCTTCATTACTTTTACATGGCCAGAAACTATTCATACATACACTATGTGATCAAAAGTATCCGGACACCCCCAAAACATAAGTTTTTCATATTAGGTGCATTCTACTGCTACCTACTGCCAGGTACTCATATCAGCGGCCTCAGTAGTCATTAGATATCGTGAGAAAGCAAAATGGGGCGCTCCGCGGAACTCACGGACATCGAACGTGGTCAGGTGATTGGGTATCACTTCTGTCAGAAGTCTGTACACGAGATTTCCACACTCGTAAACATCCCTAGGTCCACTGTGTCTGATGTGATAGTGAAGTGGAAACGTGAAGGGACACGTACAGCACAAAAGCGTACAGGCCGACCTTGTCTGTTGACTGACATAGACCGCCAACAGTTGAAGAGGGTCGTAAAATGTAATAGGCAGACATCTATCCAGAACATCACACAGGAATTCCAAACTGCATCAGGATCCACTCCAAGTACTATGACAGTTAGGCGTGAGGTGAGAAAACTTGGATTTCATGGTCGAGCGGCTGCTCATAAGCCACACATCACGCAGGTAAATGCCAAATGACGCCTCGCTTGGTGTAAGGAGCATAAGCATTGGACGATTGAGCAGTGGAAAAAAAGTCGTGTGGAGTGACGAATCACAGTACACAATGTGGCGATCCGATGGCAGGGTGTGGGTATGGCGAATGTCCAGTGAACATCTTCTGTCAGCGTGTGTAGTGACAACAGTAAAATTCAAAGGTGGTGGTGTTATGGTGTGGTTGTGTTTTTATTGGACGGGCTTGCACCCCTTGTTGTTTTGCGTGGCACTCTCACAGCGCAGGCCTGCATTGATGTTTCAAGCACCTTCTTGCTTTCCACTGTTGAAGAGCAATTCGGGGATGGTGATTGCATCTTTCAACACGATCGAGCACCTGTTCATACTGCACGGCCTGTGGCGGAGTGGTTACACGACCATAACATCCCTGTAATGGACTGGCCTGCACAGAGTCCTGATTTGAATCCTATAGAACACCTTTGGGATGTTTTGGAACGCCGACTTCGTGCCAGGCCTCACCGACCTACATCGATACCTCTCCTCAGCTCAGCACTCCGTGAAGAATGGGCTGCCATTCCCCAAGAAACCTTCCAGCACCTGATTGAAAGTATGCCTGCAAAAGTGGAAGCTATCATCAAGGCTAAGGGTGGGCCAACACCATATTAAATTCCAGCAGTACCGATGGAGGGCGCCACGAACTTGTAAGTCATTTTCAGCCAGGTGTCCAGATACTTCTGATCACAAAGTGTATTTCCTTCTATAAAATCTAATGGTTAACACATTCGCCTTTGGCATGTGGTCCCATGTTCGTTGGCCGTTGGGGACTCAAAATTTTATAAGTGATCTAGAATCGTGAAATTACTGAACTAAATGCTGGCAAACTTCGATCGAGAAGGCCAAAAGTAAACAACGATCGGACTTTTATGCGAGCACACTATCAAGTACAGCTTGTCTGGCCAGTCAAACACTTTTGCGAACTGTTGCGCCAGGGAGTATGGTTTTATAGGATTGTGCGCTTTGTAAGAAACTTATGAATGAGTATAGTTTCTCTGTCTTTAGTATGTTTTGTACTCTTGAAATGAAATCTTTTAGTTTAACGTCCCATGATTATGCACATTAGACTAAGGGAAAAAGTAAGATGGATGATTAAGCCAAGTAAATGACGGTGGAATGAGAATGTGGGAATGGGAGTAGGCTTACCCCGTGAAAACCGATGTACACGATGTTGTTCACTACAAATTTATTTAGCCGGAGATCGAACCAGGGACTGCTCGTGTCAGAGGTAAGCGCTCTACCACTCAGCCACCATGTTCCTTGTATTCTAAATGAGATTGAACTTCCTCCGTTAATCACATCCCATATCACATGTATATATAGGCATAATGTTTAACATATTAGCTTTTTCCTTTCTCGATTGATGATGCGTTCCTCAGTCATTCCATGCCTAATTCAGATTTCTTGGTCAACGAAATTTTCAAAAATACAGGGGGTAATTTTATTTAGTTCCTTAATTCTTAATTCTACCTGATATATTCATAAACTATGACGAAGTATGTATATTAACTTATCATTTTCTTTGAAGATGAAATACGAATTCCATAGAGAATGAAAGGGAAGAGACAAAGTACATGTTAAGTTATGGTTAAATTGAATACTCGCCATAGCTGTTACTCTTAAGATAGTATTTCGTATAATTCTTTGATGTGGTTTTTCCTTAACCGTTTTGCTTAAATCCAGAACTCTGGTTAGAAAATATTTTCTTCTCTTATCGACAAGAGCTTAACACTGCTGACTAGAACGTATTATTCAATAATTATAAGACCCAGATGAAGTGAAGCATATCTTAAATCGAATGTGATGGTTAAAAATGTAACCAGGACTGTGTCAGTTTAACATTATGAAACACATTATAATTTATATATTTCGATACAGCGAGCATAATACTCACATACTGTGCTGTATAATTGTACAATGCTTTCACAACTTTCACCTTTCCTACAAAAAGAAAAGAAATTTAAAATAAGCAAATGAAGAGCGAACATTGGTTGCGTACAAGATGCTATTTATAAACTATATACATCAACTCAACATACTGTAAAATGAAAATAAATAATACAAAATTAAATAATAATAATAATAATAATAATAATAATAATAATAATAATAATAATAATAATAAAACTATTTGGTATGCACATTTAATGTTTTGGCAAATAAAACAAAACAAATCTATACTCTATCCTGTTTATTAAAATAGTTGATTTAACTAAATGGACGCTTTTTTTGCTAATTTTACTGTTCACAAGATCAAAATAAAATGAATCAAAATAAACCTTACAAGAAACATGCAATATATAAATGCAGATATCTTATGGTTCGTTTCATAGCTTTAAAGTAATACTGAAAGACAGCGATGTGAAACCTTCTGCATCAGTAAAAAGGAGTCAAAGTTAAATTTAGACATGGGTACTCTCACATAGAATTCGAATAACGTAATCGATTTCTTCACAGACCTCAACACCAAAGTAAGGGGCACAACTGCATAGACTGTCAAGCTGTTAGACACAAAAAAATCAGTTCATGTGTATTGTATACACTATTGTGTATTTCTTATATAATGTTACAAATACAAAATATCCTCCCGATTAGAAATACTCATAACTCACTTAAGTGCATAAAAGTGCATATTAATGGAAAGGAAAACCCAAAACGTTTCAAGTGCCTAGTAAACAGTTACACAGTAAGCTGCACAGCTAACATGAAACAAAATCTCTTCTAATGAAGACAGGAGAGAGAGGGTTTTGTCCTCGATTTTCACGTCAACCAGTTTGTCATTGTGCAACATAATTTTTGATAAAAATCCACCCAGTGAGCACACAGTTTGTAAGTAGTATTCTGTTTTGAAGGAAAGATTCTATATCTGTAAGGGGAAGGTCATCCAGCTCTTCACAGTAAATACTGAAAGAGTGGAGCATGTTCATGCAATTTTCACATGAAGTCTACATAGACATCCATCGTCGGAGCCAGCAAACAATTGGAAATCTCGTAACCAACTACTGGAAGATTCTGCACAAAGATCTGTGATCCCTACATGGTTAATTCCTGCAGGCCCTCAATACACACGGTGCCCATCAACGCGTCAGCAATGTCAGGTGGCTAGGTTTTACTTGACTGCGCTATGCATAGAGTAGTAGTTTAAATTTATCTTCCCTATTACGCGCTGCTGAGAATGTTTCTGCATTGTAAACTATGGCTCAGCAGCAATTGATATCTAAGGCGCTAAAACTTCAGGAAGCAATAAACAGAAAACTATATATTGACATCTATTTGGAATAGTTGATCATGAATGAATCATTTAGCTACTACTCCCCTCATTTGTCTATGTCATCGTTGGTTACGGTATATTTAGTAACCGTTCTAACTGACTCAGGGATCAAATCTTTTTTTCTTTTCTTTTTTTTTCTAGTTTAATGTCCCACAATTTTTTATGCACCGAATCTACGAGAGACGGTGATATTGATGGAATGAAGAACTGGGAGGAAATGGAAGAACCCGAGAAAACCCACATGCATGGTATTTGTCCACCACAAAGTCCATTTGGCGAAGCTGGGATAGAACCAGGGATCCTATGCACCAGAGGTGAGCGCTATACCACTAAGCCACCACGGCCTCTCTTAAGTTATATATGTTATATATGCTCTGAAACTTCATACCATGCAAATATCGGCACGCGGACTCTGTTCGACATACTCTGCAATACAATTAGATTAACAGTGTAAATGACACTATGTTTTTACATATTTTAAATATACACGTAGAACGAAAACTTACAATAATGCACTCGTTATGCAGTGTTGGAAACACGGGCGCTATAGTATCACAAACATCGAAAAACAATCAAATTTTGGAAAGTTGTATAAGAGTAAGTGAGATGGACGGATTACATGTGTAAAATTGACAGCGTACGATCGAAACAGCATAGCCCCTACACGGCGTACTACCGGAGCAGCATAGGATCGGAAGTATTTACCTGCATACGATTGAAACAATGGAAAACACTTATTCTATAATCACACATATTAATGAGTTGAGTTGATTTTGCGTTTAACGTCCCGTTTAGCAGCGAGGCTATATGAGACGTGGATCTACTTATTAACGTGGGATCCGAACCACATGAACTCCCACCAGGAATCGAACCCGGGTCTCCCACGCCAAAAGCGCGTACGCTAACCGCTAAGTCACGAAGGAGCTTACTCACACACATTAAGTAACAATCATTTTTTTGAAGATATGTACCGGTAAGAGAAAATCGGAATAGGATCGAAACTGCATATTACCGATACTGTTCGCAGTATCTCCGTGCGCCGTACCTTGAATGTGGGGGTATAAACATTTGTGGATATAATTTTTAACAGTTGATTAAGCTTTAGATCCATGTTTCATAAAGTTGCAGTGCTGTCAAGGTCTTTAAACTCAAGATGCTGCTTACGAATGTAGGGAACACAATTTAGATAGACCACGAGTATAATTTTTATATCAGAAAGAAGGGACTACAAAGTTGTTTTGAAGCCGCGGTTCTATTATAACTCATACTACATGTGGTTAAATTTGTTTAATTTATGCTTTTTTCACCGGTCTTCTTGGATTCAAACAGTTCTAATTCTAGTTATCATATAAGTTCCTTTATATAATGCCATAAAGTATAATTGCTCCAAATGAGCCATACATCAAATATACGTAACACGATGGAATTACCACAATTAATGTAAATGCCTGTAATCCTTCTTAAGTGAAGCAATTAGACAATATAAACTCTGTAACATCTTTCTCCCAAGGTATTCTACGTTACATTCACAGTAAATAGCTCCAGCTCCAGAGTTACCGGAGCCGTGACTTAATACTTATTTGCTTTTCATCCCTTAGATACCCACACTTGGTACTGGATTAAGAAATAAACCCCTCGTGCGAGCATAATTAGTAAAATAGTAAGTCGCCATCAGAATGAAGTTTAAAGATATTAGGAATCGACTTTATGCGGAACACAGTAGTATGTGTGTAGTTATTAATTTCTGCCATTACTTGATGTTCATTTATATCCGGTGGGTTCCAAAGATGTGAAGTACATATCGAA